>NC_139217.1:275062587-275568584 GCF_055691185.1 Crinia signifera | reverse complement strand
TACTGAAGAGCGGAGGAGGGGAAAGAAGACTGCAGGGAACCTGGAAGCAGAGGTCCGGACAGGATGAATGAAGAGTTGCGGAGAGGTGAATCATCCAGAGTGTCCCCCAAAAGCAGCCTCCTTTGAAGCACAGTGGGCCAGGTTAGTAGCTACTACATACACCCTAACCATACACCTCCCCCCGCTGTGCCCCTCCCCGTGTGTACGATTTGCCCCCCCCCCCCTGTGTGTAAGATTTGCCCCCACCCCCCTGTGTGTATGCTGTGCCCCCCCTGTGTGTATGCTGTGCCCCCCCTGTGTGTATGCTGTGCCCCCCCCTGTGTGTATGCTGTGCCCCCCCTGTGTGTATGCTGTGCCCCCCCTGTGTGTATGCTGTGCCCCCCCTGTGTGTATGCTGTGCCCCCCCTGTGTGTATGCTGTCCCCCCCAGTGCACCCGTGTGTAGTACGTTGTCCCCCCCCCAGTGCACCCGTGTGTAGTACGTTGCCCCCCCCAGTGCACCCGTGTGTACGTTTCCCCCCCCCCAGTGCACCCGTGTGTACGTTGTCTCCCCCCCCCCACGAAGCACCCGTTGTACGTTGTCCCCCCCCCAGTGCACCCGTGTGTATGTTGTCCCCCCCCCGTGCACCCGTGTGTACGTTGTCCCCCCCCCCGTGCACCCGTGTGTACGTTGTCCCCCCCCAGTGCACCCGTGTGTACGTTGGTCCGTTGTCCCCCCCCAGTGCACCCGTGTGTACGTTGTCCCCCCCCCAGTGCACCCGTGTGTACGTTGTCCCCCCCCCAGTGCACCCGTGTGTACGTTGTCCCCCCCCCCCAGTGCACCCGTGTGTACGTTGTCCCCCCCCCCAGTGCACCCGTGTGTACGTTGTCCCCCCCCCCCAGTGCACCCGTGTGTACGTTGTCCCCCCCCCCAGTGCACCCGTGTGTACGTTGTCCCCCCCCAGTGCACCCGTGTGTACGTTGTCCCCCCCCAGTGCACCCGTGTGTACGTTGTCCCCCCCCCAGTGCACCCGTGTGTACGTTGTCCCCCCCCAGTGCACCCGTGTGTACGTTGTCCCCCCCCCAGTGCACCCGTGTGTACGTTGTCCCCCCCCCCGTGCACCCGTGTGTACGTTGTCCCCCCCCCCCCCAGTGCACCCGTGTGTACGTTGTCCCCCCCCCAGTGCACCCGTGTGTACGTTGTCCCCCCCCCCAGTGCACCCGTGTGTACGTTGTCCCCCCCCCCAGTGCACCCGTGTGTACGTCGTCCCCCCCCCCAGTTCACCCGTGTGTACGTTGTCCCCCCCCCCAGTGCACCCGTGTGTACGTTGTCCCCCCCCCCAGTGCACCCGTGTGTACGTTGTCCCCCCCCCAGTGCACCCGTGTGTACGTTGTCCCCCCCCAGTGCACCCGTGTGTACGTTGTCCCCCCCCAGTGCACCCGTGTGTACGTTGTCCCCCCCCAGTGCACCCGTGTGTACGTTGTCCCCCCCCAGTGCACCCGTGTGTACGTTGTCCCCCCCCAGTGCACCCGTGTGTACGTTGTCCCCCCCCCGTGCACCCGTGTGTACGTTGTCCCCCCCCCAGTGCACCCGTGTGTACGTTGTCCCCCCCAGTGCACCCGTGTGTACGTTGTCCCTCGCCCCAGTGCACCCGTGTGTACGTTGTCCCCCCCCCGTGCACCCGTGTGAACGTTGTCCCCGTCCCCCCAGTGCACCCGTGTGCACGTTGTCCCCGTCCCCCAGTGCACCCGTGTGCACGTTGTCCCCGTCCCCCAGTGCACCCGTGTGCACGTTGTCCCCGTCCCCCAGTGCACCCGTGTGCACGTTGTCCCCGTCCCCCCAGTGCACCCGTGTGCACGTTGTCCCCGTCCCCCCAGTGCACCCGTGTGCACGTTGTCCCCCGTCCCCCCAGTGCACCCGTGTGCACGTTGTCCCCGTCCCCCCAGTGCACCCGTGTGCACGTTGTCCCCGTCCCCCCAGTGCACCCGTGTGCACGTTGTCCCCGTCCCCCCAGGGCACCCGTGTGCACGTTGTCCCCGTCCCCCCAGTGCACCCGTGTGCACGTTGTCCCGTCCCCCCAGTGCACCCGTGTGCACGTTGTCCCCTCGCCCCCAGTGCACCCGTGTGCACGTTGTCCCCGTCCCCCCAGTGCACCCGTGTGCACGTTGTCCCCGTCCCCCCAGTGCACCCGTGTGCACGTTGTCCCCGTCCCCCCAGTGCACCCGTGTGCACGTTGTCCCCGTCCCCCCAGTGCACCCGTGTGCACGTTGTCCCCGTCCCCCCAGTGCACCCGTGTGCACGTTGTCCCCGTCCCCCCAGTGCACCCGTGTGCACGTTGTCCCCGTCCCCCCAGTGCACCCGTGTGCACGTTGTCCCCGTCCCCCCAGTGCACCCGTGTGCACGTTGTCCCCGTCCCCCCAGTGCACCCGTGTGTAGTACGTTGCCCCCCCCCAGTGCACCCGTGTGTACGTTCCCCCCCCCCCCAGTGCACCCGTGTGTACGTTGTCTCCCCCCCCCAGTGCACCCGTGTGTACGTTGTCCCCCCCCCAGTGCACCCGTGTGTATGTTGTCCCCCCCCCGTGCACCCGTGTGTACGTTGTCCCCCCCCCCAGTGCACCCGTGTGTACGTTGTCCCCCCCCAGTGCACCCGTGTGTACGTTGTCCCCCCCTCCAGTGCACCCGTGTGTACGTTGTCCCCCCCTCCAGTGCACCCGTGTGTACGTTGTCCCCCCCTCCAGTGCACCCGTGTGTACGTTGTCCCCCCCCCCCCCCCAGTGCACCCGTGTGTACGTTGTCCCCCCCCCCCCCCAGTGCACCCGTGTGTACGTTGTCCCCCCCCCCCAGTGCACCCGTGTGTACGTTGTCCCCCCCCCCCCAGTGCACCCGTGTGTACGTTGTCCCCCCCCCAGTGCACCCGTGTGTACGTTGTCACCCCCAGTGCATCCGTGTGTACGTTGTCCCCCCCCAGTGCACTAGTGTGTACATTGTCCCCCCCCAGTGCACTAGTGTGTACGTTGTCCCCCCCAGTGCACCCGTGTGTACGTTGTCCCCCCCAGTGCACCCGTGTGTACGTTGTCCCCCCCCAGTGCACCCGTGTGTACGTTGTCCCCCCCCAGTGCACCCGTGTGTACGTTGTCCCCCCCAGTGCACCCGTGTGTACGTTGTCCCCCCCCAGTGCACCCTGTGTGTACGTTGCTCCCCCCCCCAGTGCACCCGTGTGTACGTTGTCCCCCCCCCAGTGCACCCGTGTGAATGATGTCCCCCCCCCCAGTGCACCCGTGTGAATGATGTCCCCCCCCCCCAGTGCACCCGTGTGTACGTTGTCCCCCCCCCCCAGTGCACCCGTGTGTACGTTGTCCCCCCCAGTGCACCCGTGTGTACGTTGTCCCCCCCCAGTGCACCCGTGTGTACGTTGTCCCCCCCCAGTGCACCCGTGTGTACGTTGTCCCCCCCCCAGTGCACCCGTGTGTACGTTGTCCCCCCCCAGTGCACCCGTGTGTACGTTGTCCCCCCCCCCCCAGTGCACCCGTGTGTACGTTGTCCCCCCCCCCAGTGCACCCGTGTGTACGTTGTCCCCCCCCAGTGCACCCGTGTGTACGTTGTCCCCCCCCCCAGTGCACCCGTGTGTACGTTGTCCCCCCCCCCAGTGCACCCGTGTGTACCCCCCCCAGTGCACCCGTGTGTACGTTGTCCCCCCCCCCAGTGCACCCGTGTGAATGATGTCCCCCCCCCCAGTGCACCCGTGTGAATGATGTCCCCCCCCCCCAGTGCACCCGTGTGTACGTTGTCCCCCCCCCGTGTAGCCCCCAGTGCACCCGTGTGTACGTTGTCCCCCCCCAGTGCACCCGTGTGTACGTTGTCCCCCCCCAGTGCACCCGTGTGTACGTTGTCCCCCCCAGTGCACCCGTGTGTACGTTGTCCCCCCCCAGTGCACCCGTGTGTACGTTGTCCCCCCCCAGTGCACCCGTGTGTACGTTGTCCCCCCCCCCCCAGTGCACCCGTGTGTACGTTGTCCCCCCCCCAGTGCACCCGTGTGTACGTTGTCCCCCCCCAGTGCACCCGTGTGTACGTTGTCCCCCCCCCAGTGCACCCGTGTGTACGTTGTCCCCCCCCCCAGTGCACCCGTGTGTACGTTGTCCCCCCCCCAGTGCACCCGTGTGTACGTTGTCCCCCCCCCAGTGCACCCGTGTGTACGTTGTCACCCCCAGTGCATCCGTGTGTACGTTGTCCCCCCCCAGTGCACTAGTGTGTACGTTGTCCCCCCCCAGTGCACCCGTGTGTACGTTGTCCCCCCCAGTGCACCCGTGTGTACGTTGTCCCCCCCCAGTGCACCCGTGTGTACGTTGTCCCCCCTAGTGCACCCGTGTGTACGTTGTCCCCCCCCAGTGCACCCGTGTGTACGTTGTCCCCCCCCAGTGCACCCGTGTGTGTACGTTGTCCCCCCCCAGTGCACCCGTGTGTACGTTGTCCCCCCCCAGTGCACCCGTGTGTACGTTGTCCCCCCAGTGCACCCGTGTGTACGTTGTCCCCCCCCCAGTGCACCCGTGTGTACGTTGTGTCCCCCCCCCAGTGCACCCGTGTGAA
The DNA here is from genome assembly GCF_055691185.1 of Crinia signifera. Classification (NCBI taxonomy): domain Eukaryota; kingdom Metazoa; phylum Chordata; class Amphibia; order Anura; family Myobatrachidae; genus Crinia; species Crinia signifera. Next base: position 275,564,021 of record NC_139217.1, on the reverse strand, counting down.
TGATGTCCCCCCCCCCCCAGTGCACCCGTGTGAATGATGTGTCCCCCCCCCCCCCCAGTGCACCCGTGGGTACGTTGTCCCCCCCCCCCCCAGTGCACCCGTGTGTACGTTGTCCCCCCCAGTGCACCCGTGTGTACGTTGTCCCCCCCCCAGTGCACCCGTGTGTACGTTGTCCCCCCCCCCCAGTGCACCCGTGTGTACGTTGTCCCCCCCCCCAGTGCCCCCTGTGTACGCTGTCCGCCCCCCAGTGCCCCCCTGTGTATGCTGTTCGCCCCCAGTGCCCCCTGTGTACGCTGTTAGCCCCCCAGTGCCCCCGTGTGTACGCTGTTAGCCCCCGTGTGTACGCTGTTAACCCCCGTGTGTACGCTGTTAGCCCCCGTGTGTACGCTGTTAGCCCCCGTGTGTACGCTGTTAGCCCCCGTGTGTACGCTGTTAGCCCCCGTGTGTACGCTGTTAGCCCCCGTGTGTACGCTGTTAGCCCCCGTGTGTACGCTGTTAGCCCCCGTGTGTACGCTGTTAGCCCCCGTGTGTACGCTGTTAGCCCCCGTGTGTACGCTGTTAACCCCCGTGTGTACGCTGTTAACCCCCGTGTGTACGCTGTTAACCCCCGTGTGTACGCTGTTAACCCCCGTGTGTACGCTGTTAGCCCCCGTGTGTACGCTGTTAGCCCCCGTGTGTACGCTGTTAGCCCCCGTGTGTACGCTGTTAGCCCCCGTGTGTACGCTGTTAGCCCCCGTGTGTACGCTGTCTCCCCCCCATGTACACTGTTCCCGCCCCCCGTGTGTATGTTGTTCCCGCCCCCCGTGTGTACGCTGTGCCCCCGTGTGTACGCTGTGCCCCCGTGTGTACGCTGTGCCCCCGTGTGTACGCTGTGCCCGCCGTGTGTACGCTGTCCCCCGTGTGTACGCTGTCCGCCCCCCTGTGTACGCTGTCCGCCCCCCTGTGTACGCTGTCCGCCCCCCTGTGTACGCTGTCCGCCCCCCTGTGTACGCTGTCCGCCCCCCTGTGTACGCTGTCCGCCCCCTGTGTACGCTGTCCGCCCCCTGTGTACGCTGTCCGCCCCCCTGTGTACGCTGTCCGCCCCCCTGTGTACGCTGTCCGCCCCCCTGTGTACGCTGTCCGCCCCCCTGTGTACGCTGTCCGCCCCCCTGTGTATGCTGTTCGCCCCCAGTGCCCCCTGTGTACGCTGTTAGCCCCCCAGTGCCCCCGTGTGTACGCTGTTAGCCCCCGTGTGTACGCTGTTAGCCCCCGTGTGTACGCTGTTAGCCCCCGTGTGTACGCTGTTAACCCCCGTGTGTACGCTGTTAACCCCGTGTGTACGCTGTTAACCCCCGTGTGTACGCTGTTAGCCCGTGTGTACGCTGTTAGCCCCCGTGTGTACGCTGTTAGCCCCCGTGTGTACGCTGTTAGCCCCCGTGTGTACGCTGTTAGCCCCCGTGTGTACGCTGTTAGCCCCCGTGTGTACGCTGTTAGCCCCCGTGTGTACGCTGTTAGCCCCCGTGTGTACGCTGTTAGCCCCCAGTGCCCCTGTGTGTACGCTGTTCGCCCCCCCCCCCAGTGCCCCCGTGTGTACGCTGTTAACCCCGTGTGTACGCTGTTAACCCCCGTGTGTACGCTGTTAACCCCCGTGTGTACGCTGTTAGCCCCCGTGTGTACGCTGTTAGCCCCCGTGTGTACGCTGTTAGCCCCCGTGTGTACGCTGTTAGCCCCCGTGTGTACGCTGTTAGCCCCGTGTGTACGCTGTTAGCCCCCGTGTGTACGCTGTTAGCCCCCGTGTGTACGCTGTTAGCCCCGTGTGTACGCTGTTAGCCCCCGTGTGTACGCCGTTTAGCCCCCGTGTGTACGCTGTTAGCCCCCCAGTGCCCCTGTGTGTACGCTGTTCGCCCCCCCCAGTGCCCCCGTGTGTACGCTGTTCGCCCCCCAGTGCCCCCGTGGGTACGCTGTTCGCCCCCAGTGCCCCCGTATGTACGCTGTTCGCCCCCTGTGTGTACGCTGTGCCCCCTCCCGTATACGCTGTGCCCCCCCTCCGTGTGTACGCTGTGCCCCCCTTCGTGTGAACACTGTGCCCTTTAATATTAAACCACCCCATGGTACCGCCGGGACTGAGACGCTTCCACAGCCTGCGGACCAGATTGAAGCGCTTCCTTGAGATGCCTCGCCACCGGGAAAGCAGAAAGAAGCCACCCTGGTCATCAGAGGAGCAGCTGCACCCAGGTAAATACGTCCCCCCACTGTCCCTGTGTGTACCCTGTCCCCCAGTGCCCCCGTGTGTACGCTGTCCCCCCAGTGCCCCCCCGTGTGAATGCTGTGCCCCCCGTGTGCACTGTGCCCCCCATGTGTACGCTGTCCCCCCAGTGCCCCGTGTGTACTGTGTCCCCCCCCAGTGCACTTCCGTGTGTACGCTGTCCCCTCAGTGCCCCGTGTATATGCTGTCCCACCAGTGCCCCCCCCCATGTGTACGCTGTCCCCCAGTGCCGCCCCCGTGTGTACGCTATCTCTCCAGTGCCCCCCTGTGTGTATGCTGTCCCCCCAGTACCCCCCCGTGTGTACGCTGTGCCCCCCGTGTGTACGCTGTGCCCCCCGTGTGTACGCTGTCCACCCAGTGCCCCCCGTGTGTACGCTGTCCACCCAGTGCCCCCCGTGTGTACGCTGTCCCCCCAGTGCCCCCGTGTGTACGCTGTCCCCCAGTGCCCCCATGTGTACGCTGTCCCCCCAGTGCCCCCCCCGTGTGTACGCTGTCCCCCCAGTGCCCCCCCTGTGTGTGCGCTGTCCCCCCAGTGCCCCCCCGTGTGTACGATTTCCCCCAGCCCCCCCCGTGTGTACGCTTTCACCCCAGTGCCCCCCCCGTGTGTACGCTTTCCCCCCAGTGCCCCCCCCCATGTGTACGCTTTCCCCTGCCAGTGCCCCCCGTGTGTATGCTGTGCCCCCCATGTGTACGCTGCCCCCCCAGTGCCCCCTGTGTGTATGCTGTCCCCCCAGTGCCCCCCGTGTGTATAAGCTGACCCCCAGTGCCCCCGTGTGTATAAGCTGTCCCCCCAGTGCCCCCCGTGTGTACACGCTGTGCCCCGTGTGTATACGCTGTCCCCCCAGTGCCCCCCGTGTGTACGCTGTCCCCCCAGTGCCCCCCCGTGTGTCCACTGTCCCCCCAAGGCCCCCCCGTGTGTACGCTGTGCCCCCCGTGTATACGCTGTCCCCCTCCAGTGCCCCCCGTGTGTACGCTGCCCCCCCCAGTGCCCCCCGTGTGTACGCTGTCCCCCAACCCCCCCCCCAGTGCTCCCCCATGTGTACACTGTACCCCCCGTGTACGCTGTCCCGCCCCCAGTGCGTACGCAGTCCCGCCCCCCCCATTGGCCCCCGTGTGTACACTGCCCCCCCCCAGTGCCCCCCGTGTGTACGCATTGTTGATGTTGTTGTTGTTGTTGTTATATTTCCTGCCCAGACTCTGTCCTCACCATGCTGCGCCGGGACTCGTCGGGACCAGGTTCAGGCACTTCCACAGCCTGCGGCCTAACAGTCTGGTGAAGCCCAGGCCAGACTGTCTGGTGAAGCCCCGCCATCCAGAAGACAGAAAGCAGCCACCGCCATCAGAGGAGCAGCTGCACCCAGGTAAATCCATCCCCCCACTGTCCCTGTGTGTACCCTGTCCCCTATCCCCACTATCCCTGTGCACACCCTGTCCCCCCCACTGTCCCTGTATGTACCCTGTCCCCCCACTGCCCGGCGTGTGTACGCTGTCCCCCCCAGTGCCCGCCGTTTGTATGCTGTCTCCCCAGTGCCCTCCGTGTGTACTCTGTCCCCCCCTGTACTGCAGCTGCACTCAGGTAACTCCATCTCCCCACTGTCCCTGTATGTACCCTGTCCCCCCAGTGCCCCTCAGTGTACGCTTCCCCCCCAGTGCACCCGTGTGTACGCTGTCCCCACCAGTGCCCCCCATATGAACAGTCCCCCCCGTGTGTACGCTGTCACCCCCGTGTGTACGCTGTCCCCCCCAGGTGTATGCTGTCCCCCTAGTGCCCCCCTGTGTTTATGCTGTCCTCCTCAGTCCCCTCCCCCCGTGTGTATGCTGTCCCCCCCCAGTGCACCCCCGTGTGTATGCTGTCCCCTCCCAGTGCCCCCCCTCCGTGTGTATGCTGTCCCCCCCAGTGCCCCCCCATGTGTAGGCTGTGCCCCCCCCTGTGTGTACGCTGCCCCCCCCCAGTGCCCCCCCTGTGTGTATGCTGCCCCCCCCCAGTGCCTCCCCCCTGTGTGTACGCTGCCCCCCCAGTGCCCCCCCACGTGTGTGCTGTCCTCCCCCCCCCAGTGCCCCCCCGTGTGTACGCTGTCCCGCAGTGCCCCCCGTGTGTACGCTGCCCCCCGTGTGTATGCTGTCCCCCTAGTGCCCCCCTGTGTTTACGCTGTCCTCCTCAGTCCCCTCCCCCCGTGTGTATGCTGTCCCACCCAGTGCACCCCCGTGTGTATGCTGTCCCCCCCAGTGCCCCCCCTCCGTGTGTATGCTGTCCCCCCCAGTACCCCCCCATGTGTAGGCTGTCCCCCCCCAGTGCCCCCCCCCCCCTGTGTGTACGCTGTCCCCCCTCCCAGTGCCCCCCCCTGTGTGTACGCTGCCCCCCCAGTGTCTCCCCCCTGTGTGTACGCTGCCCCCCCAGTGCCCCCCGTGTGTGCTGTCCTTCGCCCCCAGTGCCCCCCCCGTGTGTACGCTGTCCCCTTCCCCAGTGCCCCCCCGTGTGTACGCTGTCCCGCAGTGCCCCCCGTGTGTATGCTGCCCCCCGTGTGTGTGCTTCCCCCCCAGTGCCCCTGTGTGCTGCCCCCCCAGTGCCCCTGTGTGCTGCCCCCCCAGTGCCCCTGTGTGTATGCTGCCCCCCCCAGTGCCCCCGTGTGTATGCTGCCCCTCCGTGCCCCCGTGTGTATGCTGCCCCCCCAGTGCCCCTGTGTGTACGCTGTACCCTGTGCCCCCCGTGTGTATGCTGCCCCCACCATTGCCCCCATGTGTACGCTGTACCCCCGTGTGTACCCTGCCCCCCCATTGCCCCCCGTGTGTACGATGTCCCCCCCAGTGCCCCCCGTGTGTACGCTGTCGCCCCCCCATAGTGCCCCCCGTGTGTACGCGGTCGTCTCCCCAGTGCCTCCCCCGTGTGTTCGCTCCCCCCCCAGTGCCCCCCGTGTGTACGCTGTCCCCCCCTAGTGCCCCCCGTGTGTATGCTGCCCCCCCAGTGCCCCTGTGTATGCTGCCCCTGTGCGTATGCGGCCCCCAAGTGACCCCGTGTGTACGTTGTACCCTGTGCCCCCTTGTGTATGCTGTCCCCCCATGTGTACGCTGTACCTGTGCCCCCCGTGTGTATGCTGTCCCCCCATGTGTACGCTGTACCCTGTGCCCCCGTGTGTATGCTGTCCCCCCCAGTAGCCCCCGTGTGCACACTGTCGTCGTCCCCGGTGCCCCTTGTGTGTATGCTGTTGCCCCTGTGTGTGTATGCCGTGCCCCGTGTGTATACGCAGTCCCTCCCCCAGTGCCCCCCATGTGTACGCAGTCCCTTCCCCAGTGCCCCCCATGTGTATGCAGTCCCTCCCCCAGTGCCCCCCCATGTGTACGCAGTCCCTCCCCCAGTGCCCCCCCCATGTGTACGCAGTGCCCCCCATGTGTACGCAGTCCCTCCCCCAGTGCCCCCCCATGTGTACAGTCCCCCATGTGTACGCAGTGCCCCCCGTGTGTATGCAGTCCCCCCAGTGCCCCCCGTGTGTACGCAGTCCCCCCCAGTGCCCCCCGTGTGTACGCTGTGCCCCCCCCCAGTGCTCTGCCCCCCTATGTGTACCCCGTATGTACATTGTCCTCCTTCAATGCCCTACAGTAAAGCTTCTACTCTCTGGGTGTCATGCTCATTGCCAGGGGTTTCTTGGGATGGATGTCTTGCCTGTTGACAGGGGTTTCATGCACTGGGACGGGTGTCATACTCAATGCCAGGGTTTTTTTATTCTTGTGGCCAGGGGTAATGCTCATTGCCAGGGGTGTGTTATCATTAAACATTTAAAAAATCTAATTGTATTCTTTCACTGAAATTTAAAATTTCAAAAAAAATAAATAAATAAATTGAAAAAAAACTATGAAATTCCAAAGACAAAAAACCTTACGGTTTCACATGTTCCATTAAGGCTTCTTACACATGATCTGCCATTTCTGAAACCTGTTGTAACTCTTCCACTCAAACGCCAAAAAGCAATGAAATTACGATCATTAAGGCTGACGCCTTAATGGACGTGTTCCTTGCGCAATACAGATATGGTTCGCCATCACAGCCTGTGGGTAAGTGCAGATTCAGCACTCTCACAGAGTGAGATTGCTGTCACTCACACAATGGTGGAGCTGCTAATTCACAGATTTGTGTGCTCATTGGAATACACACATGCAGTCTATGCAACTGAAGGTCTGAACAGTCATGTGGCGCACTCATCCTAATAAGTACCTGCAATCATCTAAAACGGTCTAGCCCTCTGAGTTACTATAGTGTTCATTCTAGCACCCGCCATCTTTGAAAACTCATGCAGTTCCTCTTCCCTGCCTGGGGTGTAGCTGTCTGCTGTAGTGCTTCTAGTGTGATCTGTATATCAGCACTGCAAACCAGACCTGTGCTAGAAACACTACAGCAGATAGCAACACCCCAGACAGGGTAGAGGAACTGCATGGGTTTTCAAAGATAGCGGGTGCTAGAATAAACACTATTACTAGAACTATCCCACTGCGGGTCCAACATCATGCACACTCACTACATATATCCATTTCATTTAGTATTCACATGCAGTTACCAGAAACATCTTTCATAATTGCAAAAACTATAATACTCCCAACTACTATGCATCTACTCTTTCTTCTCCCGTACGCCTTCATGCTGCTCTGTCTTCCCCGATACCTACTGCTGTGTGGATTCCCTCATCCACAACAATGTGTCTATTCCCATCTGCCCTGCCCTGTCTTTCCACACAGATGCCACTGTTTCCTTCTATATGTGCCACTGGCTTCCCCTCTATTAGCGATACTCTGTCTCCCCCTCCATCCATGCTGCTCTGCCCGCCTCATCCATGACAGTTTCCTTCCATCTGTACTGCTGTCTCCCCTCTCCATCTACGCTGTTCTTTTTTCCCTTTATCCCCTTTGCTCCGAACCCCCTCCCCCATCAGTGCTGTCTTTCCTCCAACTGCTCCTCTGTTTCCCACCCAATCGCATCACTCTGCCTTACCTTCCCCAATCTGTGCCACTGTTTTCCACCCATCTGCTTCGTTAGTCCCCCATCAGTGCTGCTTCCCCATTATCTACACATTTCTATTTGTCCCCATCCACATGACACTGTCTCCTCCCCTAATCAACACCACTTTTACCCCATCCGCTCAGCTCTCTTTTGCTCAGACCTTCAGTTGCATAGACTGCATGTGTGTATTCCAATGAGCACACAAATCTGTGAATTAGCAGCTCCACCATTGTGTGTGACAGCAATCTCACTCTGTGAGAGTGCTGAATCTGCACTTACCCACAGGCTGTGATGGCGAACCATATCTGTATTGCGCAAGGAACACGTCCATTAAGGCGTCAGCCTTAATGATCGTAATTTCATTGCTTTTTGGCGTTTGAGTGGAAGAGTTACAACAGGTTTCAGAAATGGCAGATCATGTGTAAGAAGCCTTAATGGGACATGTGAAACCGTAAGGTTTTTTGTCTTTGGAATATATATATATATATATAATGTCCTGGGGTCGGCACTCCACAGAGTATGGCAGTGTAATTATCCCTCAGAGGGAACAAGCACATAAGTCGGTGCCCTCCGTGTGTCTGTGATGCAGACAGTATGTAGAAAGATGCGGGGGCGGCGGCACTCGAAATAAGGACACAGCAGGCAAATATACCAACGTTTCGAGACCTCTAGGTCTCTTTATCACATGCACCTTGATAAAGAGACCTAGAGGTCTCGAAACGTTGGTATATTTGCCTGCTGTGTCCTTATTTCGAGTGCCGCCGCCCCCGCATCTTTCTATATATATATATATGTGTGTGTGTGTGTGTGTATGTGTATACCGGCACTTTCTTCGAGCACTGATTTACTTATTTTTCTTTGCTCCCCTGTCTACTCAGCGCCGCGGCTCAGTGGAGCTGTCTGTTTCCGCCCATGGGAACTCCGTTGCTCCCGTCATCCCCCTTCCCGCTGACAGATGGGGGGGGGGGGGGGGGGGCAGTGTACTGCCGGGCGGACTGGGAGGGAAGTTATTGCGGTAGGAAGAGGCGGTGGGGCTTATTGCAGCACTGCTGCTGCTGGGTCTCCGGAAGACAGCCGAGGTCGGACCCGGATACAGCGGCGGACCCGGAGCTTCCTGACCGTGCCAGGAATCTGCCTCTAGTGCACGCCGTCTCCTGTGGGTGCAGGAGGAAGCACCACTTCCTACATGTGTGCATAGTATGTATGTATTTATGTATGAATGAGGGCGACAGTGTGTGTAGGATGTATGAATGAGGGTGGCAGTGTGTAGTATGTATGTATGTATGACGGCGGCAGTGTGTGGAGTTTGTATAAATGACGGCGACAGTGTGTGTGTGTAGTATGAATGAGGGCGACAGTGTGTGTAGTATGTATGAATGAGGGCGGCAGTGTGTGGAGTATGTATAAATGATGGCGGCAGTGTGTGTGGTATGTATGAATGAGAGCGTCAGTGTGTGTAGTATGTATGAATGAGAGCGGCAGTGTGTGTAGTATTTATGAATGAGAGCGTCAGTGTGTGTAGTATGTATAAATGAGAGCAGCAGTGTGTGTAGTATTTATGGATGAGAGCGGCAGTGGGTGTAGTATGTATGAATGAGAGCGTCAATGTGTGTAGTATGTATGAATGAGAGCGTCAGTGTGTAGTATGTATGAATGAGAGCGGCAGTGTGTGTAGTATTTATGAATGAGAGCGGCAGTGGGTGTAGTATGTATGAATGAGAGCGGCAGTGTGTGTAGTATGTATGAATGAGAGCGGCAGTGGATGTAGTATGTATGAATGAGAGCGTCAGTGTGTGTAGTATGTATGAATGAGAGCGGCAGTGTGTGTAGTATTTATGAATGAGAGCGGCAGTGGGTGTAGTATGTATGTATGTATGTATGTATGAATGAGGGCGACAGTGTGTGTAGGATGTAGGAATGAGGGTGGCAGTGTGTAGTATGTATGTATGTATGACGGCGTCAGTGTGTGTAGTTTGTATAAATGACGGCGCAGTATGTGTGTAGTATGTATGAATGAGGGTGATAGTGTGTGTAGAATGTATGAATGAGGGAGGCAGTGTGTGTAGTATGTATAAATGAGAGCGTCAGTGTGTGTAGTATGTATGAATGAGAGCGGCAGTGTGTGTAGTATGTATGAATGAGAGCAGCAGTGTGTGTAGTATGTATGAATGAGAGCGGCAGTGGGTGTAGTATGTATGTATGTATGTATGAATGAGGGCGACAGTGTGTGTAGGATGTATGAATGAGGGGCGCAGTGTGTAGTATGTATGTATGTATGTATGACGGCGTCAGTGTGTGTAGTTTGTATAAATGACGGCGGCAGTGTGTGTGTGTGTAGTATGTATGAATGAGGGCGGCAGTGTGTGGAGTATGTATAAAAGATGGTGGCAGTGTGTGTAGAATGAATAAATGGGGGCGGCAGTGTGTGGAGTATGTATGAATGAGAGCGGCAGTGGGTGTAGTATGTATGAATGTAGAAGATGCTGGTACCTGGTAGAAGATGCTGCTATCTGGGTCCTGGGGGAGAGGGAATGTAAAATGAAGGTAGATTCTACCTCCATTTTACATTTTAATTTGATTGCTCTGCATCGGATTAAACATTCCAAAGTGCACTAGTGGAGGGGGGCCTTTACACTTGAAAAGAGACCCCCTCCCACCTCTTAACATTTTGCATCATTCAGTGAGGAGCATACAGCGAGGAGCCCTAGAAGACAGAAGGAGAAGAAAAGAGAAGAAAGACAGAAGGAGAAGAAAAGAGAAAGACAGAAGGAGAAGAAAAGACCAAGAACATGGTAAGTAAAAGAAAGATCATTATCTTTGGCAGACAGTGGTTGTTTTAGCGGAGGGCAGTGCACCAACACCAACACATGCCCCCTGTCATTAAACACTAGTGAAAAACATAATAATGTGTATGGGTGGAGGCAGAAGCAGCCTGATCTGTGTCCCACACAGGGACGTAACTATCTGTGTGCCAGTTGTGCCTTGCCCACAGTGCATTTGCACTGTGGGCACACCATCTGGCAGCACCGTTTACCCACCACTGGCTGCTAGCAGCTGAACTACTGATGATGAGGTGAGAGACAGGGACAGGAGGAGAGCGCAGCGCAGAACACACTCATGCTCCCCTCTCGGCTGACATTTCAATTATGTATAATGGGCATCACGGTGTATGGCATATGTATAATGGGCATCACGGTGTGTGACCTATGTATAATGGACTCATTATACATAGGCCACACACCGTGATGCCCATTATACATTTGCCACACACAGTGATGCTCAATATACATATGTGGCTCTCTCTGTGTCCTCGCTGTCACTCTCTGTCTGCTGTCACTCTCTCTGTCCTTGCCGGGGACATAGCCAGCAGCTCAGAGCCACTAGCCATGCCCCACAGTGTCAAAAATGGGGAGTGGCCTCATTGAAATAGGCCACACCCCCATATTGCTAGGCCACCCCCCCAAAAAAAATTGAGCGCGTCTGTGGCGCGCAACATCCCGCCGCCCCGCCCCCCCGGGGCTGCCTCAGGATATTTCCTGAGCTGGTTTTAATTCCCAATCCGCCCCTGTGCCCAGGTGTTATAAGGAAGGGGTGTGACGTCTCATTGAAGGGAGAACACACTCTTCACCCGTGATTAGTACTGTTGGAATATATGGGAAAAGAAAACTATTAAGTGAAATCACAGAGTGATCACGTAGTTGACACATACAGTATTGTGAATTCTAGTTATATATAATATCAATAAATTATTTTTATGTATGTGATTTGTTTTATATATGAAATTATTTTATATACTACACTTTTATATATTAATGTGTATAAAGTATTTGTAAGTACAAATCCCCACCCCAAACAGGAAGAGGAAGTATCCTCTGAAGTATAAATATGGGCCACTGTAGATTTTAGCACACACCCATAGGAAGGCCCGACGATAGGTTGAAGTACATAGGCATACCTCCCAACACCATACCTCCCAACTTCTGTGTTGGGGAAATAGGGACAATATATCCCAATCTAATAGAATAGACGCTGTGCGCATGCGCACAGCGTCTATTCTCGTGTGAAAATGAGGTTGCGGCTAATTAGCATAAGCCGCGCCCTCATTTGCATATGCCTCGCCCCTTTTCGGGCGCTCGCGCGGCTTTGACGCGCGAGCGTCTGAAAAGGGGGCGGGGCGTATGCAAATGAGGGCATGACTTATGCTAATTAGCCGCAACCTCCTTTTCACACGAGAATATGCCTTAAGGCACCCAGTTAACTCCCTGCCTGCACTTCAGTCCACCAGCCCTGTACAGCAGGAAACTAGCCATAGGACCACAAACTGTTCATTGTGCACAAAACAGCTAAAACTTCCTTGTGTGTGTGTGTGTGTGTGTGTGTGGGGTCATTTATGAAAGGCCAGGGATATGTTAAATTCTGCCCTTTATTAGATACGTCACTGTACATCAAGTGGTCTTGATGATGAAAATGGTCCGACTCCTGACTCCTGCTACTTAAATTCTCTGCTGTCACTTCCTTCAGCACGCTACCAGCCCAGTAAGATGCAGCAGAACAGCTCAACCACAACCTCTAACCGTGGCTGCCGACAGACAATAAGAGCAGCAGCAATGACAGTGGCATTGGAGAGGGACTTCAGAGGGTACAGGGAAAGAGGAGCATGTGCTGCAGGATACAGTCTATGGAGGTTATTCAGACCTGACCGCAAAGCTGCTCTTTTAACAAATGAACAAAACCAGATGGGGCAAATGTATCATGTACAGAGAGAGTTACATTTGGATGGGGTGTGTGCAAAATGAAATGTACATTTTAGAGTAAGCATAAAGCAGCCAGTATTTACCCTGCACAGAAACAAAATAACTCACCCAAATGTAACTCTCTCTGCACATGTTACATTTGCTTCACCTGCCCCCCTCCCCCAACCAAACCAAGAAATCTAGGTTACCATATGTATTCACAGTGTATGTGTGGAGCCACACTCTGCATATATGCTCCCCAATTACGGTGCCCCCCTGTCATTTTTTTCTAGATTTGCCCCTGACATTTGGGAATATTCTACAGTCAGTTCTGTGCTGATGAAATCTGTAGATACGCCTTGTGCTATAGTGTATATGTAGTATCATAGTTAGAGAGATTGTACTGTAGTATTTGAGGACTCAGCTGCTTTAACCTCTATTCTCCTCTGCAATCACCGCCACCTTACTCCACAAAACCCATAGACTTTGGTAAATTTAATCCAGGCTCATTCATCTGGACCTAAGATAATTTTATTTTGCATAGTACATTACTTTTACTGAGATCACAGAGGTATTTCATGACCAATATTAATTTGTCCTGACCAATATTCATGAAGCCTGACCACTATTCATAGTAGTTGAATTGCTAATGATTGCTGTCTCCACTTAAGCGCCTAATGCATTTTAAGCACCAGCTTCCGTTTCTACTAAATTGCACATATTGTAATTTGTTAGAGGATAACAGTATGTAACCAAATATTTCTGTACATTTCCAGAAACTATTTTGCAATAAATAACTTTCTTTTTAATACAACTGCTGGCTGTGTTTTTATATTGACTTTGTTAAATCTTTATTGTGTTTACTGGCCTCCTTCTATCATACATATTTTTTTCCAAAAATACCCCATAGCAATATAATAATGAGTCATCAGTCATTTCTATTTCAGCCTCAGCATTAAAGTCTCCCAGAGCAGAGAAATTCCTGTGTGCCCTGAAAAATGCTTTATACAGCCCCTATAATTAGCAGTTGTGGATAAGTGCTTGTTGGTACCAGGAGTTTAATAATCAAGCTAATTTTTTTACATTTAAAAAAAAAATTGGAATTGTATTAACAATATTCAACTCTTACCAGTTTTATGTAAACTACATATAGAACAATAGGATCATAAGAAATGTATGCATGAATCATATATTTTATTAATTTAATTTTATATTCATGAGGAAAATAGTAACACTCTGGAGAATACAATTATTTTCATAAATTATTTACATAATTATTTACATTTTAGGCTTTTTTTTCTCTTTTTTTTTGTAGTAATATGAAACGATCTGCAAAGCTGAGGGAATTACTTATTCAGGAGGTACTGGCCTTACGTAACCTGATAATGAATGATCTTGGGGGCATTTCATTGTCAACACCAGAGGCGTAGCTACCGTAAGGCAGCCACCGCGGCTGCTTGGGGGAACAAGCGCCAGCGGGGCGCCCCCGGTGCCTGGGCACTCTGGTCAGACCCCCCCTTACCCCTCCGCATGCCGCCGCCACCGCATTCAGTCCGACACCGCAGATAGCCTCCAGGCTCCGTCTCCTGCAGTAATGAAAAATGACACGACAAAATGGCTGCCCCCTAATTTCAGACAGTTTTTAAGGATGCTAGAGGAGGCCGCCGCCTCCTCTAACATCCCTAAAAAAACTGTCTGCTGTACGGGGGCAGCCATTTTGTCGTGTCATTTTTCATTACTGCAGGAGACGGAGCCCGGAGGCTATCTGCGGTGCCGGACTGAATGCGGGGCCGGCGGCGGCGTCATGCGGAGGGGTAAGGAAATTTTTTGGCGGGGGGGTGCCACAATATTAGTTACGCCTCTGGTCAACACTGCATGTTCTCTGCTGCAAAGTGCAGATACAGGTTTTAATAAACGTATTGCTGGCAAAGTACAATAGGTGTCCAGGTTTGGGATTTCTAAGTTTGATATTTATTATTTTCTATCAAACTTTAACTCATACTTCCTTCCTTTTGGGAGTTCTACTTTGGAATATCCTAAAGAGGAGGTCTGAGTGGCAAGTGCTGGGAGTCTGGTGATGCACTTTGCCTTACAAGTGGTTAGTTCACATATATTGCTATAGTTAATAAGACTCACTAAGTTATTAACCCTTTGAGTGCCAAGGGAATTGGTCAAAATAAGTGTGAAAATTGGCAAGCATATTTTTTTTTATTCATCGTAATGACCTGCAATGTTACCTTATATAGTAAATATACTCTTTTTTTAAATTTAGCATTTTTAATTTGAATTTATATAACAAATGTGAGCGACGCTGGCATTTTGAGCGGATATTTTGCGCATCTCTCACAGAGATGTTGGCACTCAAAGGGTTAAAGACACTGTTTCTCCCCGCTCCTAACTGAACACAACTGGCCTTAGTATTAGTTGAGCGGTTGTCCAAAGATGGGGTCATCCTCTGAAAATTTGTTTACTGCACATGAGATGTCCTCAACATAACTACTGGACACAGATTTCGCGAGTGATCGCTTTGTTCTCTATGTGGAAAGATCTCCCTGTCCATGAGACACGTTATTTTGAGCGACAACCAAGCAGCTATCTGGTGGATGGGTGGATATCCAAATTAGGAAAGTGTTATGTGCAAGTAGCTAAACTTCCATGCTTTTCCAAGCATGCATAAAGTGGTTGAATGTCTGTTTTAAAGGCTCTCTAGAACCCAAAATGGGGTGAATACAAGTGCTAATGATGATGAAAGACATAAAAGGTGGACGGCGTTGAGTGCTAGGTTAATTAATTCATTGGTATCTCATTTGTAATAAATGTAATGTATGTGTAGTTTATGATTCAATATCAGGGCCGTAACTGCTGTGCGAGTGGTGTGTTGCCCAGGGCACTTGCATTTGGTTTGCACCCTGTAGCCAATAGGATTGCAGCAGAGCAGCCCAGAGTGTCCCTCATACTCTGCAGAGTTTCCCAGAAAGTCCAAAGGATGAACCAGGTGGTGCTTTACATTCTACTACCCTGGTTTCCCAAAATTAATTTTCAAGACACACAGGTTTTAAAGATATCCATGCTTGTGCAGGGATGGTATAATCCAACTGTTTAAGGTACATGTGTTTCATCTTTATTCAAGTGAATTTATGGTACATGTTTCCTAGAACGGCGCCCAGTAAGCAAATAGCTTAGTGGGCTATTCTGCGTAGGAAAATCGCATCGCGTACCGTGTATAGTGCTGTGCGATGCATGTGGTGCGATGCGATGTCCATGTTAAGAGCACAGGAGTGCTTATACAATTAAATATCGCATAGGATCGCATGGCTCCAAATGCAATGCGATGCGATAGTTGATTGTATAAGCACCCATGCCAGGAGATGTGATGGATGCTTACTATGCCATGTGATGCAACAAGATGTGATTTGTGCATAGTATAGCATGTGATGGGTGCTTACAATTGTAAGCCCCGCAAGGGGCGGTGGAACGCGTCCTCTAACCTTTTCATACCCCCACTATCCACGTCGGCGTGGAGTAGATTCTACATAGTATGGCGAGCGCAGCGAGCCACCAAGCCCGAAGCGTGGCGAGCGCCCGCGGAATACATGTAAAGTAATCCGCGTCCCCTCGCAGGGCTCGCTGTGCTCACCATGCTTCGAGCTCGGTGGCTCGATGCGCTCGCCACACTATATAAAATCAACTCCACGCCAACGTGGATAGTGGGGGTATGAAAAGGTCTGAGGATGCGTTCCACCGCCCCTTGTGGGGCTTGCTGCGCTCGCCGCGCTTAGGGCTGGCATGGATAGTGGGGGTGATTTAGGAACACATTCACACCAGCCATATCATACATCTGAGACAGTAATGACGACATGTGTTAACAAAGAGCTGTAATTTTTAATTAATATATGAAAAAGAATGATAATAATAATAATGATTTAATAACAATAAAGATAAGAAAGATAAAAGATACTATAATAAATCACGAATAATTTACAATAAAAAGATAATAATTAAAACATCAGTCCTCTTTAGGAAGGAGGGTCAGTGCGAAGAGGGCTCTTTCAAAAGGGTTCTCCGCACCCAATGTTTGCCTCCAAATAATTTCTTGGAGGTACGACTGCAACATGTGGCGTACCGTACCACTCTGACACCTTGTTGCGCCACTTGCACGTGCCCACATGCGCTTGATATTTTGCGTATACACGCCTGTTGTAGCATCTACAAAATTGTACCTATGGTTCATTTGTGCATGGTAATACCCTGCACGTTGCAGTTCCTCTGTGGTGTAACCCCTCCAACAGTCACTATAAATAGTGGTGCCTGCCTCGATGTTGTCCACAATCGCCGCCATCAATGTGACAGCATCTCCCCGAAGCACCATACACAGAAAGTACTGGCCCGTCTCACAGCAGATACCGCCAAAAACCCACTGCTGTGGGAGCATGCGGCCAACATTATATTTCCCATGCTTTCGTCGACCTCGAAGATCTTACCGGTCCCGCCAATCTGGCACTGCGGCTGCGCCAGGAGGTCACACGTGCAGGCCTCTCTCATCCATCTGTTATATAAGACGGCAGTCTTTTTCGACATATCCAGCCTGTCCTGGCAAAACTGGATTGATGTCAGCCCCCTGGAACCAGTGCGCTGCTCGCAAACTCACCTTCAATCTGCAGACTTTAATGTGGCAGCGCCACATGTTCTCTCGGACAGAAAGCCTCATAGCGTGTCCGTTATCACACATCTGCGACACAGGAAGGAGGTTGCGCCCTTGAAAGAATGCTATCGCCTCCTCCTCCGACTGAGGCAGCGTAAACAAATTAATTGCGGATGCAGCCATCACCATAAACACAGGAAATTTGTGATAAATCACTAAAAATCACTGGGAGCTCTGAGGTACACTTCTTGTCAAGACAGAATATCACCTCAGAGTGATTTCTGTGAGGATCCGACAGGGGGCGGGAATGTCAGGGAGCGGGAACGGGAAAATCGCATTGCATTGCATCGCAATGTATTGCATGTTAAAAGCGCATGCAATGCGATTTCACTACATTACCGTACGTGGAAAATCTGGGCGCCGTGCTAGGAAACAAGTACCGAATTTACGGTATTTGCATACATTTGTATATGTCGCAACTGTACATGAAACTGAGATTGCTATGCATAGATGTTGGCATGTTCAATTGTATTTATTTATTTTGTAATTAAATGCAAATCATTCAGCCCCTATTTAATGGCTCCGAATGTTTTAATTTAAATATTATCTCCTATGATTAGCTCACATTCACAAATTTTATTTTGCTCTTGTTTTTTATGTTAATGTGATCATGTTTATGACATAAATGTGGATAAAAAGAACTTCATTAACATTATAACTGGTATAGTTAAACAAAAATCTATGATACATTTTTGGACAAATTATATTAACATGAAGGCGACCAAAGAAAACAGGCAACACAGAAATAATTATTTTGATTCATGACTGTTTCTGGCACCTGCTTCTTCAGCTTGCAACTGCACCTGTCTTTCTTTCACCCTTGGAATAGGTGTTCTACTCAGCATGAGACACCATGGGTGGCTGTTGTTGGCGGTCTTCCTCCACACCTCCCCTCCCCTAGGGGATCAAAATTCAGGAGGCAGAGCAATCCACTAACGAGAATATAAAACTACATACCAGGTGTGTGAAGCTGGAGCAGTAACTAGCAGTAGAGACAAGCTACTAGTGTCAATCAAAGGGGGAGAGTCCCAGCTTTTGGAAAATAAACTCAGAAAATTTCTAAGTCAGACAGAACCTGAAATATCTGACTGGGAAAAGCAATTAATAGGCTTGAATTGGGACCACTGCTTTGAAGTCAGATATCTCCGGTTCCCCAGTGCCGATTTTAAAAATTCTTGCACCCATGGAAAGAGTGAACCCTCAGCTTTCAGTCTCAGCCCTTAGATTCCTGGGGGGGTTTCTGGGTACTCAGAAACCCCTCTGCATGCACCACTGCGCACAGCCCATGGGAACGCACAGCATTTCATGGGCGTTTCCATGAACATGCTGGGCGTTCCCATGGTAATCACCCGGTGATGAGTGTGCTGGGTCGGGCTGCTAACATCACTGGTTGTCAGCTTCCCGCCTGTTTCCCACACAGGGCGCTCCGAGATCAGAGACACCACAGAGATGTCTCTGATCTGCGAGCGCTGGAGAAATCATTCAATGGTCACCGACCATTGAACGGTTTCTCCCCAGCTGCGAATGGATGATAATGCAAATTATCCATTCGCAGCCATGCGGAGATTTTCGGGGGATCGCGGCGTGTGAGCGGGGGGTGGGGGTCAGCCGGCACTGTGAGCGGCGTCTGGTGTCTCACATCAAAGGTCTCTGATTTGGGCCTATTTCACTGTAGTGTATGGGGGCCTTAAGATGTCATTATATCCAGCCTATTGTGTTATTTTCTGGATAGTTTAATACTAGCTCATTAAAATCACAAACACACAAGAATAGTTTTAGGAAAATAATGATTGGATCAATTTATTATTAACAAATGATTGCAATTGTTAAACTCATTTGTAATATGATACATGACACATACAGGCGGCAAAATGTATTAGAGTTCACCAGAGGCTCTGACTTTTTTAAAAAGAAAAATCATTTACAAGGCAAATCGTGCGTACTTTAGGATTGATGCTTTCAAAAATGTCCGAATTCAGCCGGTATCCCGCACCTTGGACAAACTCTGACCCCTATTACATACAGTATATGGTCCTTGATGTCTAAAATGAGCTTATTGTGAAGGCTTTAACCTGTTGTAGCAGTCTCCAGTTAGGAATCGGGAGCTCCCCAGCCACTACAGGATTACCTGGCATAAGCATGACAAAATTACTTTGTAAGATAGTATGCTTTAGTAAATGTAAAAAAAAATATACAGTATAGTGGCATTTATTATATTAGTACAACAGCAGCCACATCCCAAACAAGTACATCATGACCCACTGATTGGAAACATCACTGTAAATGTAAACAAAATTAATTGACTGTAACATTGCAGATATTTTTTGTGTTCTTCATTTTTACTGGTGTTATTAGCTGAAATTACCCAGAAACCACCCTGACAGAATAGAGAAAGAAAGCCCCGTCCCTCATGACAATTTGCCACAATTCCCAGGTCACTGGGGAGGGGCGGAGCCAATATGAGGACACCATTAGAAATGTATCAGTTTAGCCCCACTCCCTCTTGAAGGGGGAGGTTGCAGGAGGCTGAGGCCATATTGGGAGACTTGCCCACCTTTCTAAAATTTTAGGAGCCTCCGGCCATTCCAGGAGGGTAGGCAATTATGAATCAATCCCGACAGCACCTAAGTACGTAGACTCAGGGTAGCGCATGTGCCGTATAGGTTTTTTGTTTTTCTCACACATGTGCAGTAGCAATTGCTCAACTACAAGCACATTTGTATTGTGTGCGCTTCTAAATGAGGGCCGTAATTTTACTGCATAACCTACTAAAAGAGCATACACATACATATTGCCAGGTCAGTAGCTATTGTTCTTCTTAAGTGATAAAAATGTATTTGATTTGCAACCATGCTATTTATTTGAAGAGTTATCTTTGGTAATTTATTTTTATGTAGAAGTTTACATTTATTTTTTACTAATCATTTTAATTTTTTATAGACAAATTTTCTTTACTTGCCAGCAAAATCTAACACAATATACACTCTGGTGTTCTTTTTTCATATTGGTTTAATAAATAATTCAATCCCATTTAATAGTCAATCGATCGTCATAAACACATAAACTTGCCACCCTCTTTCCAAAGTAAAGCCTATAATTGCCCCTTATATATGCCAATTAGATGGGTTAAAGGGTGCACTCCGACAACAAGCACAATTGGGACCCTGGCAAGCAGATGCTGCGATGTTGGCAAGTGTGAAATGTTAGTTACAGCATTTTACACCTGCCATCAGTACAAATGTAAAC
This sequence comes from Crinia signifera, assembly GCF_055691185.1. Lineage (NCBI taxonomy): Eukaryota > Metazoa > Chordata > Amphibia > Anura > Myobatrachidae > Crinia > Crinia signifera. The sequence goes on along the minus strand of NC_139217.1, from coordinate 275,544,108 downwards.
ATGATGAATTACTATCATGTTTACAGTTTTACCGCCGGCAGACGTAAAATACTGTAACTAACATTTCACACTTTCCGACATCTCAGTGCCTGCTTTCCAAGGTTAAGCAGTATGTATCCCAATTAGGCTCTCCGCAAAACAATTACTATATTCCCCTCTGGGTGCAGCCGTAGAACAGGGTATGACAGGTATTTACGGTAAACAGATACTATGGGTGAGATTTAATAGGATGAGAGATTCAGAAAATGAGAGATTTGGTAAGAAATCTCCAGTTTTTTTAAAGCGGCAATCATTTACACTGCTAAACCAGTTTGATTTTGCAGTGTAAATGATTGCCGCTTTAAAAAAACTGGAGATTTCTTCCCAAATCTCTCACTTTCTGAATCTCTCATCCTATTAAATCTCACCCTATGCATAATTTTATATTATACTATTTATATTGGTAAAAAGTGCCTAGAATTTCTTTTACACTATCAATATGTGCAAGACTAGACTGGAGATGAAAGGGCCCTGAACCAATTTATTGCCTAGGGTACCATAGGGTCTCAATATGGCTCTGGACTCCCTCCCTATAGAGATGTATATATGTTCTGAAATCTGTTAATGATGTTAGATTTTATTACAAAATAGATCTCCTTTAATATATACACCCCCACTACTAAAATATATAATTTTTTAAAACACAGTACAGTTGAGGAAAAATGGGCACCATCAAAAAGACAGCTGCAGAGGAGAGGGCCTAATTCTACTCTACGCTGTGGAAATATTTCCAGCATTTTCAAACAGTTTTCGAGGCTTGTTTTAGTATTTGATCATTTTGATATTTTTGTTAAAATGCTTAGTTTTCTTCCACAAAGGCAAGTTTTGACGTACAGATAACAATAGGCATATCTATAATGGGTATGCGATGCAGGGCCATTTCCAGACACTTTTGGAATTATTTACTAAGATGGGAACTCTGTTAAAGATGGGATGTTGCTATGTGCAACCAATCAGATTCTAGCTATTATTTTCTAGAAGGTGCTAAATAAATAAGAAGTACATTCTGATTGGTTACTGTGGGCAACATCCCATCATCAATAGAACTCACATTGTAGTAAAGCAGGGAAGGGGAACCTTCGGCCATCCAGCTGTCTGAGGGAGAGAGGTAGGGAATTCTAAAGAAAGGGAGCAGCACATGAAAAGTCCTGGCAATCTGTAAAAGGCTCAGTGCAAAGGCTGGTGGTCTTGGGGTTTTTCAGTTGGATGAGCTGGTCCAGACAGTAAACAGGTGCAGGAGCAATAATGATGTGGCTGCAGAGCAGGCAAATGTGTTTCACTGCGTGGAAGGTGCAGCTTTATCAAAGTATCAAAGGAGAGTCTGAGGGAGAGAGGTAGGGAATTCTAGAGAAAGGGAGCAGCACATAAAAAGTCTTGGAGATAGTAATGGGAGGAAGTAATCAGTTGGCAGGAGAGGTAGCCTGCTTTAGTGGAGTGAATAGGATGGGCAGGATTGTAAAAGGAGATGGGGTCAGAGATGTAAATGGATGAAAAGTGTGTGAGGGCTTTTTATGTGAAAAGCTTAAATTAGATTCGGAAAGAGAAGAGAAGTCAGCGAAGGGCTTGTAGAAGAAAGGAGGTGGATTTAGTGCTTTTGGTGAAGAAGATGAGCCAGGCTGCATCATTGAGGATATATTGAAGTGGAGAGTAACTTGTCAGGGATTCCAAACCAGAGAGTGGATAATGGTCTTGGTAGAATCCTGGATGATTTATGGTAGGCAGGTAACCTTGCGCTCAACCTCTATATGTATAGGTATAGAGGTTGAGCGCAAGGTTACCTGCCTAACATAAATACCGTTTAGGAGCCTGGACCACTCCAGCCTGGCAGCCCCCTCGCAACAAGTGGTATTTAGCGCGAGCACTCCCCCCAATTTTACAGAATCCTGGATGAGAAAGGGTCAAATCCTGGAAATATTTTTGAGAGGAAAATGACAGGTTTGTCATTTTCATCTAAAAGCACGAATGTGTGGTTTGAAGGAGAGGGAGGAGTCAAGGATTACTTCAAGACAGCGCACTTGTGGGCTAGAGTAAATAGTAGTGCCATCAATAGTAGTGCCCGAGCCATGCGAATGGATGTTTATGCAAAACATCCATTCGCAGCTTTTCGGGCGAAAACGCACTTTGAGGGGGCGGCGGGGGCGGTCATTCGCCGGCCGGGGTTTGGTGGACTCGCAAAGCTGCGAATTCGCAGCCTTGCGAATCAACCTGAAAAACCCCCAAAGGACCCAAACTGTGGGTCAGTACATGGTGCAGTTCTGGACCCTAGCTTCAGAAGTGGGTAGGAATGACAATGCTTTGATGGCAGTGTTCACTCAAGAGGCCAGATGCAAGAAGCTTCAAAAGTGATAAAATGATGAGTGATAAACAACCAGCCAATCAGCTCCTGCCTGCCATGTCACAGACCATATTTGAAAGATGTCAGGCAGGAGCTGATTGGTCGGTTGTTTATCACCCTCCATTTTATCACTTTTGAAGCTTAGAGCATCTGGCCCAAGGTCTTTCGGAAAGGATCAAGGATGAGTTAGCATCCCGAGAGCTGGCTTCTTTGGATAATCTAATTTCCATGTGTACCTGAGTGGATCTGTGCAACCAAGAGAGAGAGAAAGAGAGGGAACAATTTAGTAAATTCCGCTTCAAACTAGCTCCACAATTTATTTCACCTGTTTCTTTTGTTTCTTCTACTCCTCAAGCATTTTCTGCTCAGTAGCCTGAGGAGCCAATGCAAATTGCAAAGTTCCGTCTTCCTATTGGGGAGAGAGAAAGGAGATTTAAAAATCGCTTATGCCTATATTGTGGTGAAACCGGACATCTCCTTTCTTCATGCCCAAAACAGGCGTGAAACGACAAGGCCTAACTGATCAAGGTGTGGTCAGTCTAGGTATATTGTTACACACCCCTCCCCAAGTCTCCAAAGTGGAATTCACTATTGACGTGACATTACTGGAGCAACGACCTCCCATTGTTCTCAAAGCCTTCCCGGATTCTGGTGCCGATGGCAATTTTATTATTTTATGCATGTTTTAGGAATTAAGTGTCAAACACTGGTAAGTTTGACACATTTTCTAGCATACAATCCAGCATGGTACCAGTCATACAGCAGCGGGGACAGGACACAGTACAAAGAAGCCAGGAACTCCTTGACTCGGGGTATCAAACTCGCAAAAAGGGAATATACAAACAAGCTGACACACAACCTCAAACAAATGCACTAGCCCCGCTAACAATAGCGAACGCAGTGGTGTCGCGGGTTGATTCCTTCAAATTCCTAGGGACAACCATGTCCAGTGACCTAAGATGGGGATTAAACATAAACACAAACATCAAAAAGGCCCAACAGCGCCTGTTCTTCCTGAGGCAACTCAGGAAATTCAACATCCCACAGGACCTGCTGTGCATATTCTACACCGCCATCGGGGAGTCTGTCTTATGTTCCTCGATCACAATCTGGTACGGTGGCGCAAGCGAGAACGACAAACAAAAACTGCAGAGGGTAGTGAAGACTGCGGAAAGGATCATAGGGACCGACCTCCCCCCGATAAGGGATCTGTTCTCATCCAGGGTAAGGAAACGTGCTGAGAAGATCGCAAACGACAAGCTGCATCCTGGTCACAACCTGTTCGACATCCTACCATCCAGAAGACGGTTCAGGTCCATCCCCGTCAAAACGTCCAGATCCGCAAGAAGCTTCTTTCCGTTAGCCGTCCATCACCTGAACAATCCAATCAAAGCGAATGCAATCCCAATATCAACAGCCAAACAACGTGTCCCTACTTGGCGACCTGACCACCATAGTCGTAGCTAGAAATTAAATGCTTGTAATGTCTTTATGTAATATATGTAATGTCTTCCTCCCCCCTTTTCATCCCTGCTTGATGCTGCACTGTAATCCACAAAAAATTCCTAGTGTGCGCAAGCATACATGGCCAATAAAGTTGATTCTATTCTATTCTATTCTAAGTAGGTGCACTCCACAAAGAGGTTATTTCTTTCTTCGTTCTTCCGTTGGCAGAGAATCCAATTATCCTATGGTTACTTTGGCTTCAGTTACACTCACCCACTTTTGACTGGAGGAAATCTCAGGATCTATCTTGGGGCACAGATTGTAATGGCCCGTGCCTTGCTAAATATAAATTACCCCATTGTTCTATTTCTTCAGCCAGTTTGTCCCCCAGTTCCTCCGAGCCAGCTCCTTATCAAGTCTATGCTGATGTGTTCAGTCGAAAGAAAGCGGAGAGGCTACCAGCCTACAAAGAATGGTACTGCGCCATTGACTTAGTGCTTGGAAAGAGGGTGTTTCCTTTATCCTTGACCGAATCCCAGGCAGTCTCAGACTACATCAAAGACAATTTAGAATGAGGCTTTATTAACCCCTTCCTGACACAGCATGTTTTTGCCTTCCTGACAGAGCCCTTTTTTTCAAATCTGACATGTATCACTTAAGTGGGGATAACTTTTTTTTGCTTTTACTTATCCCAGTGATTTTGAGATTGTTTTTTTGTGACACATTGTACTTCAAGTTAGTGGTAAATTTTCGTCGATACAGTCTGTGTTTTTTTGTGAAAAATACCAAAATGTCGGAAAAAAATGGAAAATTTAGCAATTTGCAAAATGTTAAATTTTCTGCTTGTGAGACAAATAATCATACCACTCAAAATAGTTAATAACTAACATAGACCATATGTCTACTTTATGTTTCCATCATTATTTCAACTTCCTTTTAATTTTTTTGGACACTAGGAGGCTTACAATATGAATAGCAAATTTTCAAATTTTCAAGAAAATTTCAAACACTGATTTTTTTAGGGACCAGTTCAGTTCTGATGTGACTTTGAGGGACTTGTATGTGAGACACCCCCATAAATGATGCCATTTCAAAAACTGCACCCCTCACAGTATTCAAAACAGCATTTTGGAAGTTTGTTAACCCTTTAGGTGTTTCACAGGAATTAAAACAAAGTGTAGGTGAAATTTCAAAATTTCATTTTTTTTGCAGATTTGCAATTTTAATACATTTTTCTAAGGAACACAGTACATTTTACTAGAGAAATGTGACTAAAAATTGATTCCCCCAATTCTTTTGTTTTCATAAATATCCTAACAATTCAAAAGGTTTTGCTCAAAGATGGCGCTGATATTACACCAGTGCAGCCCACCTCACACTTAAGACCTTCACCACAGGCCTAAGATCAATACGTGTGCAAGAAATGGAGTTAGTGTGCATGGGCGCTTAAGTGATATAAACAAATAGAGATATTATACATACAAATAAATGTAGAATCCGCCTGTTTGATTGAGGGTCTAATTAAAAGACCTTTCCCCTGAAGAGACACAAGCCAAAACAAAACCTAGTGCAATTTTGTAGGGCAATTGTAACAATTTATTAGTCTCACAGGACACTTACAAACAAACAGGTATAAAAAGCATGTAACCACCGATTGTGGTAATATATCCTTCAATATTGAGATGTTACCATCCGCAACAGGTCCCAGATCATAAATAGGGATAGTGAGGGAGAGGGTGCCGGCTCCACTTTCCTCCACAGATGCTGTGCTTTGGGTTTTTCTCAATACAAGGCTCCAATGTCACCAGCCTGATGCATTTCGGACTCTTCCTAGTCCTTCGTCAGAGGCTTGGTGACAGACTGAACAAAACCTCTATAAATACCCCTTCCGCCATTATGATAATTAATTGCAGGTGCTGGCACCGTTTCCCGTACTCTCCCTGTTCTGTGTAAGCGTACAGACGCTTACTTCCGGGATTCGGCTTTCAGAAAGAGATGTGGAGCGCATAAATATCCTATATGTGGCCCTAGTGTGCACGTTGACCAAACCACAGGCTTCATAATAGAAGGAGCACCTACTTGATTTTGGAGCCTCCTTTTTATGAGATTATTTTTTAGGCACCATGTAGGTTTCTAGGCACCATAAGATGCTAAAAGTTAGGAACCCCCCCACAAGTGACCCCATTTTGCAAACTACACCCCTCAGGGAATTCATCTAGGGGTATAGTGTACATTTCAAACCCCCAGGGGTTTCACCAATTGTGGTACAACTGGGCAGTGAAAATGAAAAATTAATTTTTTTACACAAAAATGCAGTTCTGGCTCCAAATTTGTCATTTTCACAAGGAATGAAGGAGACAAAGCACCCCAAAATCTGTGCCCCAATTTCTCACGAGTACGGCAATGCCTCACATGTGACCAAAAAATACCAGTTGGGTGCATGGCAGGACTCAGAAGGGAAGGAGTGATTTTTGGATTTTGCAGCTCAGATTCTGGTGGAATGTTGGTGGGTGCTATGTCGCATTAGCAAGACCCCCGAAGCACCAATACAGTGGAACCCCCCCACAAGTGACCCCATTTTGCAAACTACACCCCTCAGGGAATTCATCTAGGGGTATAGTGTACATTTCAAACCCCCAGGGGTTTCACCAATTTTGATACAACTGGGCTGTGCAAATGAAAAATTACATTTTTTACACAAAAATGCAGTTCTGGCTCAAAATTTTTCATTTTCACAAAGAATGAAGGAGACAAAGCACCCCAAAATCTGTGCCCCAATTTCTCCCGAGTATGGCAATGCCTCACATGTGACCAAAAAATACCAGTTGGGTGCATGGCAGGACTCAGAAGGGAAGGAGTGATATTTGGATTTTGCAGCACAGATTCTGGTGGAATGTTGGTGGGTGCTATGTCGCATTAGCAAGACCCCCAAAGCACCAATACAGTGGAACCCCCCCACAAGTGACCCCATTTTGCAAACTACACCCCTCAGGGAATTCATCTAGGGGTATAGTGTACATTTCAAACCCCCAGGGGTTTCACCAATTTTGATACAACTGGGCAGTGAAAATGAAAAATTACATTTTTTTACACAAAAATGCAGTTCTGGCTCAAAATTTTTCATTTTCATAAGGTATGAAGGAGAAAAAGCACCCCAAAATCTGTGCCCCAATTTCTCCCGAGTATGGCAATGCCTCATATGTGACCAAAAAATACCAGTTGGGTGCATGGCAGGACTCAGAAGGGAAGGAGTGATTTTTGGTGGTGGAATGTTGGTGGGTGCTATGTCGCATTAGCAAGACCCCCAAAGCACCAATACAGTGGAACCCCCCCACAAGTGACCCCATTTTGCAAACTACACCCCTCAGGGAATTCATCTAGGGGTATAGTGTACATTTCAAACCCCCAGGGGTTTCACCAATTTTGATACAACTGGGCAGTGAAAATGAAAAATTACATTTTTTTTACACAAAAATGCAGTTCTGGCTCAAAATTTTTCATTTTCAGAAGGTATGAAGGAGAAAAAGCACCCCAAAATCTGTGCCCCAATTTCTCCCGAGTACGGCAATGCCTCACATATGACCAAAAAATACCATTTGGGTGCATGGCAGGACTCAGAAGGGAAGGAGTGATTTTTGGATTTTGCAGCTCAGATTCTGGTGGAATGTTGGTGGGTGCTATGTCGCATTAGCAAGACCCCCGAAGCACCAATACAGTGGAAGCCCCCCACAAGTGACCCCATTTTGCAAACTACACCCCTCAGGGAATTCATCTAGGGGTATAGTGTACATTTCAAACCCCCAGGGGTTTCACCAATTTTGATACAACTGGGCTGTGCAACTGAAAAATTACATTTTTTACACAAAAATGCAGTTCTGGCTCAAAAGTTTTCATTTTCACAAGGAATGAAGGAGACAAAGCACCCCAAAATCTGTGCCCCAATTTCTCCCGAGTATGGCAATGCCTCACATGTGACCAAAAAATACCAGTTGGGTGCATGGCAGGACTCAGAAGGGAAGGAGTGATTTTTGGATTTTGCAGCTCAGATTCTGGTGGAATGTTGGTGGGTGCTATGTCGCATTAGCAAGACCCCCGAAGCACCAATACAGTGGAAGCCCCCCACAAGTGACCCCATTTTGCAAACTACACCCCTCTGGGAATTCATCTAGGGGTATAATGTACATTTCAAACCCCCAGGGGTTTCACCAATTGTGGTACAACTGGGCAGTGAAAATGAAAAATTAAATTTTTTACACAAAAATGCAGTTCTGGCTCAAAATTTTTCATTTTCAGAAGGTATGAAGGAAAAAAAGCACCCCAAAATCTGTGCCCCAATTTCTCCCGAGTACGGCAATGCTTCATGTGTGACCAAAAAATGGCAGGACTCAGAAGGGAAGGAGTGATATTTGGATTTTGCAGCTCAGATTCTGGTGGAATTTTGGTGGGTGCTATGTCGCATTAGCAAGACCCCCGAAGCACCAATACAGTGGAACCCCCCCACAAGTGACCCCATTTTGCAAACTACACCCCTCAGGGAATTCATCTAGGGGTATAGTGTACATTTCAAACCCCCAGGGGTTTCACCAATTTTGATACAACTGGGCAGTGAAAATGAAAAATTACATTTTTTTACACAAAAATGCAGTTCTGGCTCAAAATTTTTCATTTTCATAAGGTATGAAGGAGAAAAAGCACCCCAAAATCTGTGCCCCAATTTCTCCCGAGTACGGCAATGCTTCATGTGTGACCAAAAAATGGCAGGACTCAGAAGGGAAGGAGTGATATTTGGATTTTGCAGCTCAGATTCTGGTGGAATTTTGGTGGGTGCTATGTCGCATTTGCAAGACCCCCGAAGCACCAATACAGTGGAACCCCCCCACAAGTGACCCCATTTTGCAAACTACACCCCTCAGGGAATTCATCTAGGGGTATAGTGTACATTTCAAACCCCCAGGGGTTTCACCAATTTTGATACAACTGGGCAGTGAAAATGAAAAATTAAATTTTTTTACACAAAAATGCAGTTCTGGCTCAAAATATTTCATTTTCATAAGGTATGAAGGAGAAAAAGCACCCCAAAATCTGTGCCCCAATTTCTCCCGAGTACGGCAATGCCTCACATGTGACCAAAAAATACCAGTTGGGTGCATGGCAGGACTCAGAAGGGAAGGAGTGATTTTTGGATTTTGCGGCTCAGATTCTGGTGGAATAAATGGTGGGTGCTATGTGGCATTAGCAAGACCCCCGAAGCACGGTGAAATGATGAACCTAATAATCCATAGATGTGTGGTATATTTTAAAACACTCCTTTATACATAGGCCGGGTTTGTCGGGGCAAGTGTCACACTGGAAAATAGTTTGCTTTCTTATTCCCTTTTTATAGCAAACTTTGCACCTTTTTTGTGTCCTGCCCTTTTTTCCAGTGGAGGGGATTTCGTCAGGAAAATGCTGCCCTGGTACAATACGGGGGCCAGTACTAGAAGTACTGGGGCCCTCTGCCTGCTGGTTCCCAAATATTAGGCCCTTTATGACTTCCTCTTGAAAGTGCATAAATGTCCCCCTCTGGCTGGTAGAACGGAATAGCACGTAAGCGTTATACAGTGCCATCTGGATGATATACACGGCCAGCTTCTTGTACCAGATTTTTGTTTTCCGCAGGGCACTGTACGGCTTCAGTACCTGATCTGAAAGATCCACTCCGCCCATGTACCTATTGTAATCCAGGATACAATTAGGTTTTGAGGTGTGGGTACTGGTACCTCGTACAGGGACGGAGGTGGTACTGTCTCCATGAATTGTTGTCAGTATAAGGACATCCCTCTTGTCCTTATATTTGACCAACAACATATTTTCGGTGCATATTCCCCTGCTTTCACCCCTTCTCATTACTTGGGCAATGTGCGTTTTTGGGAGGCCTCTTTGGTTCTTGCGCACAGTACCGCAAGCTGCTGTACCTCTTGAACCAAGGGCCTTAAACAGGGGGATGCTGGTGTAAAAGTTATCCACATAGAGGTGATAACCTTTATCCAGGAAGGGGTGCACTAAATCCCAGACAATTTTTCCACTAACACCTACGAGGGAGGGGGGGCATTCTGGCGGTTCAATTCTTGAATCCTTCCCTTCATATACCCTAAACCTGTGGGTGTACCCTGAGGTGCTTTCACACAGCTTATACATTTTTATGCCATACCTTGCCCTCTTACTTGGAAGGTACTGGCGGAATTTAACCCTTCCTTTAAAATGTATAAGGGACTCGTCTATGCAAATTAATTTATCTGGGATGTACATCTCTTCAAATTTGGCACTGAAGTGATCAATGACCGGCCTGACTTTGAATAGCCGGTCAAAGGTGGGATCATCTCTGGGTTGGCACTGTGCATTATCGTTGTAATGCAAAAATTTAAGGATTAACTCAAAACGATTCCGGGTCATGGCCATACGGTAAAGTGGGGTGCTGTACAGAACATCTGTACTCCAATATTGCCTAATTTCTGGCTTTTTTACTATGCCCATATGAAACACCAGACCCCAAAACGTCATCATCTCTACTGCATTTACAGGGGTCCACCTAGCAAATGATGACGTGGGGTTTTGAGCAATAAACTGCTGGGCATATAAATTAGTTTGGTCCACCATTAAATGTATAAAATCATCAGAGAAAAATAATTTGAAAAAGTCAATTTCTCTGAGACCTGTTGAATCAAATTGGATTCCTGGGATGGCCAAAAACTCAGGAACCTGGGGCTCAAAATTGTCTGGTGGTGGGGTCCATACGAGATCAATTATTGGGGGGGGGGGTCTCAGCTGCTCTACGGGGGCGTCTTTGAGGGGGTCCCTCATCACTAGAGGAGGAAGAGGAGCTTAAGATGAATCCTTCAAATTCCCCGCTTGCCTCACTGGCTGTGTCAGAGTCAGAGGCAAGCATGGCATATGCCTCCTCCGCTGAATACATTCTTCTGGATGACTGGGATGACATTTGGGATGACATTTGGGATGACATTTGGGATGCCATTTTTATTTTTGTGTTTCTGGTAGTGAAATGTTTCAACACGTGTATAGTGTAGGGGGGTACAAACTTTATTTCAATGTAGTATGTAGTGTGTAGTGTGTATGTAGTGCAGAAAAAAAAAAAAAAAAAAAGGTCCTGCGCCAAAAATTGAGCACAGATGTTGGTCAGTAACGTCCGTCACTGAACAGCGCTCAAAGGCAACAGGAATTATTACCAGTGAGGGGCAGCAGGTGCACAACCTTTGGTGCAACTGATAGTGCAACTGGCAGGTATATATAAAAAAAAACCTCTGCAACCCCAAAAATTTGCTGATCACCTCAGATATAGTGATCAGCACAAAAGGGGGGGGGGGGCAGCAGACACAAAATATAGCACTCTCTATCACTCTCTGTCACTATCTCTCTATCTCTCTCTATCTCTCTCTATCTCTCTCTATCTCTCACTATCTATCACTATCTATCACTCTATGACACTGCAGCAGCAGCACTGACAGTTATATATATAAAAAATAACCCCTGCACCCCCAAAAAGTTGCTGGGGGTGCACAAAAAGGGGGCAGCAGACACAAAATATAGCACTTTCTATCACTATCTCTCTCTATCTCTCTATCTCTCACTATCTACCACTCTATGACACTGCAGCAGCACTGGTATATATATAAAAAAAAAACCTGTGCCCCCAAAAAGTTGCTGATCAGTTAATTTATACTGATCAGCACAAAAGGGGGGGGGGGGGGCAGCAGTCAGTTGCACACGCAGTACAGCTGTATATATATAAAAAATATATAGCACAATCTGTCACTATCTCTCTATCTCTCTCTATCTCTCTATCTATAACTCTATCACACTGCAGCAGCACAAAATGTAGCACTCTCTGTCACTAGCCCTCTCTATCTTTCTCTATCTCTCTCTCTCTATCTCTCTCTATCTATAACTGGAACACACTGCAGCAGCACAGCAGCACAACACAGCACAGCACAACACAGGAAGTCACAAGCTCCAGGAACGCTACAAGCTGTGATCAGGTAAGTATTTTGCAAGGATCAGGTCAGTAAAACGGCAGATTGGGACGGTGACCGCACTGCACGCAATTCCAGACCGGAATGGCGTCTGCAGTGCAGTCACCGTTAGTTTAAATCCCCCTCCATGGCTGTGATTGGTCCGTCGGTCCGACGAACCAATCACGGCCTTTGGGGGCGGGTGGGGTGAGGTGGGGTGACACCAGTGTCACCCTTACACCCCGTGGTGATTGGTGCTGTACTTTACAGCACCAATCACCACCGATCCCTGTGTCACCGGCGAACGTTATTCGCCGGTGACACAGAAAACGCTGTAATTGGCTGTTCACACTGAACAGCCAATCACAGCGATCGCCGACGGGGGGGCGGCATCGCAGCCCCCCCTGGGCATGCAGGGACATGTCTGGTGTCAGGGACAGCAGACATGTTTAAACTGTCACCGCGTCTATAGACGCGGTGACAGTTTAAAGCCATGACGTACATTTACGCCATGTGTCGGGAAGTACATCCCGGCCATGACGTAAATGTACGTCAAATGTCGGGAAGGGGTTAAGGAGTCCAAGTCTCAAGCTAGTGCAGGCCTATTTTTGTGAAGAAGAAAGATAGGATAGGGGTCTTAGGTCCTTTACTGACTATAGGGGTCTAAATGTGGTTACAATTAAAGACGGTTTCCTATTCAACTGATCTCAGAATTGTTCAACAGGATCAAGGGAGCAAGAGGCTTTACAAAATTGGACCTACATGGAGTGTATAATTTAATACGAATTAGAGCGGGCGATGAGTGGAAAACAGCCTTTAACACTTCGAGTACATAGTGATGTCCTTTGGCCTAAGCAACGCCCCAGCAGTTTTCCAGAGATACATGTATTATATTTTTTAAGATCTCTTAAATCAATTTGTTGCTGTTTACCTAGACAATACTTTAAATATTTCTGAAGATCTCCAGAAGCATTGTCTTCATGTCCGGGAAGAGTTGTCTAGACTTCGAAAACATCAGCTTTATTGTAAAATGCAATGCTATTCTTGGGATATAACATCACTAGAACTGAGTTGTGTATGGATCCAGAAAAACTCTCAGCTATAACCAATTGACCCTAACCAGTAGGTCTTAAACCCATTCAGCAGTTAACAGCAGTAATAAGGGTTTTGCAACATTTACAGCTATAACAAACATAACTCCTATAACAAAGCTCACCCGTAAAGGGGAGGATACCAAAAACTAGACTCCTGATGCAAGCCTTTTCCCTTCTTAAGCAACTTTTTATTTCCACTCCTATTCCAAGACATCCAGATCTTGACCAACCATGTTTTCTGGAGGTAGATGCTTCCGCTGTTGGAGTCGGTGCAGTCCTCTCCCAGAGGGATAATGCAAAGAATGATGTCATGGCATTCCCTGCCAGAGTATAGGTTCACATCTTGCTTCAACATTCCTTGTGCTTATTGTATTCACTCCAGACTGTCGTTATCGACTTCAGCTTGTTTCTCGACCACTCTTCCACCTCACCATACTGTATCGCAAACCGTGCTTCCCTGTGTATAACCTGGCCTGACATTGTACAGAATGGACCTTCGGTACCCGTTTTATCCATTCTGTACACGACCCAGCTAGATGACTATGATTATCCATATTCCTCTTCCTAGTATAAAGATGGAGCCGCTGTAATCCTTTGCTGGCACCTGCCAGATTCTCCCCTCTGGTGAGCGCCGGCGGACAGCAACTGTGACTAGCGTGCATCTCAAGCGCATGCGCGTCCCAGTATCACGGCGGATGGTCAGCGTCTCCCTGCCCGTCTCCACTTCAGGGGGACTGGCAGGGTTGGGGGGGGGGGGGGTTGGGGAGGCGATGGGGACCAGCGGGGGAGGCGGGGAAGCAGCGGACGACAGAGGCAGCTCCGTTGTCATGGGGTGCACGAGCGTCTCATGCGCGCACGCCTCCTGACGGGAGCTGGCCGCTGGCGGGGGCTGGCGATACTTTTGCCAGCCCCTGCAAAGACTACAGCGGCTCATCTGTATATCAGCTCAAAAAAGGAACCTGACCAGGGTGCTGCAAACGGCGTGTTGGGTGCCGCAGAAGCCCAAATACCGCTTGGAGGGGTCACTGGCAGAAACTCCCAGGCACGGTAAGACTACAGGCCCTTGCATCAGGTCACCCATATCCCCAAATTGATAGACAAAGTTACTATAGAGAGTGTGACACACACTATGCTCCACTCAGTACATACATACTATGCTCCACTCAGTATACTTAGGGGTACATTTTATAAAGTGTGAGAATTTAGAAGTCACAGATGTTGCCCATAACTAATCAGATTTTAGCTATTATCCTGCAGAAGGTGATCGATAAATGATAAATATAAGTAGAATCTGATTGGTTGCTATTGACAATCTCACTAAATACAGGATGCTATTTCCGACAGGGAAAATAGCGGCCGCACCTATTCAATGCTGCCAATTCAGACAAAACAGATCTGACTTCTTTTGTCGGACATGGATTGTCGAATTCACTGCAATTCTTTGCCAATCCAATTTTCACTGACACCCCCCCCCCCTTTTCGACAGTAAACAGGTGGAGTATTTAATTCCACCTGTCAAACACCTGTTAAGCTGTGCGAAAACAGCCTGGATTGCATATTGGTTTACCAGAGGAAAGTCTGATGGAAAGGAATGTTTATACCCTGGCCCCAGGCGCTAATCTTAAAGTCAATAAGGTTGATAACTTTCTAGCAAAGCAAGAAAACTTCTGATATATATATTCTATAGTGTTCCCGAACACTTTAGTGGAAAAGGATACACATGTTCTCTCAATTTATATAAGTTATATAGTAGATCATTTGTTATATGTTGTGCTTCTACCACACTGGGAGTGTGATTTCTTCCTATGGCTTCCACATTACTCTCGGGAAAGCCTGATACAATGTACTCTCATTACTGATTTATGGGCCTCCTACCAAACCAAAACAGGTAATTTGCACACAATGGAAGGATGGAATTGCCTGGCCATACACACATCTCAAAATTCAGCAGTTTTAATCACCAGTAGCAAATGTCAGGCTACAAATATATAATCAATGCTTATATTAAATGAGGATAGGAGAATAATGTGAAGTTTTTCATAAAAGGTGTCTCTTTCCACTCTCCCACTAAAACAGAGACGGATGCAATATCAATATTTTACACTATGGAGCAATTCTTTGCCACCTCGCAAGTGTAAAAGTTGTGCTGCCCATGTGCTGCAACGGTGTTGTGATGGCACTTGCAGGGGGGATTTAATCACAAAGTGATTGACAGCCAGAGGTGGTTTGTAGGAGGTAATGGCAGGGGGCGGTTATAAAAGTGCAGACATGTCCTGATCATCTCTGGGGCATGTCACAGATTACATGTGTGGTCCTGTACACATTTAAATGGCTTCAGCATCATACTTCATACGTTTATAATAATAAACCATTACACACTAGGCAAAATTTTGAACGAATGAATGTATGTGGAATTTGTATCTCTAAATAAACAAGGTACTGTACAAGCTAGTCCTCAAACCCTCCATGAAGTGATTAAAAAGAGTTGGAAATCAGCTGTAAACCAGGACACATGGACATCTTTGGACAGGCCAAATGATCATAAAACCATCAAATACAAGTGGGTCTTGTGCAAGAAACTCAGACTTTAGGGAAGATGTTTTTACATTCTTGTTAGGTACAGTAGTGTAGAGTATACATTGTGATTTCTAATTTACTGTGCATGATTTACTACTATACCAGTTAGACTAGCTCAATTGAATGGCGAGTTAATTTACGTGGAGCCCCAGAGTATTACAACAGTATTACATTCCTAAAAGAAAAATCATGGTACTTGTTTCCTAGAAGGGCACCCAGATTTATTATGTACGCAAACGTACTGAAATCACATTGCATCGCATCACGTATAGTAGTAGCATGCGATGCTCCCGTTCCCGCTCCCTGTCATTCCCGCCCCCTGTCAGATCCTCTCAGAAATCACTCTGAGGTGATATTCTGTCGTGACAAGAAGTTTACCTCAGAGCTGGTGGTGATTTCTGGTGATTATTTGGTATTGATAGAGATTTGATCGAGATGGATGGAGTTATTAACATGTTCTCGCTGCCGCAGACGGAAGAGGAGGCTGTTGCCTTTTTTCAGGCTAAGGATCTGCTTCCTGTGGCGCAGAACTGTGCAAATGGGCATGCCATGCGGCTTTCATTGAAGGAGTCGATGTGGCGCTGCCATGTGAAGGTGTGTCGGCTGAAGGTGAGCCTGAGAGCGGCACACTGGTTTCCAGCCGCTTGTCGTTTCTCACCATGCTGCGATTTATTTATTTGTGGTCCCAGGAGATGACGTCTATTGAATACTGCAGTCAGCAGCTGGATATATCCAAGAAGACAGCTGAGCTGTATAATCGCTGGATGCATGAGGCATGTGCCCTGGACATAATGGCACAGCCCCAGCGGAGGATTGGTGGGCCTGGGCACATCGTAGAAGTGGATGAGACACTTTTTTGTTAAATGAAGAACAATGCTGGCCGCATTCTTCCACAGCAGTGGATATTCGGAGGGATCTGCTGGGAGACAGGCCAGTGCTTTCTACAAATGGTGCCCAGGTGTGATTCGACAATGTTAATGGACTCCATCCATTAGAATATTGAGCCTGGCACGACTATATATACAGACTGCTAAAGGGCATAGTCTACCGTCGAACTTGAACTTGCTGGATACCGTCATTTCACGGTTAACCACCGGTTCAATTTTATTGATCCGGCAACAGGGGTCAACACCCAAAATGTGGAACGACTTTGGGGCGCATGCAAGTGGTGGAATAAGCGCCAAAGAGGCACTGCGTGGCATGAGCTCCAGTCAAACTTAACGGAGTTCATGTGGCGCAAAACTTTGGGAGCTGAGGACCCTTTCCTCTGTATCATTGAGGCCCTGAAGCTCCCAAAGGACGAATAATCATGTTGTAATTTATTATTCTTGTTCTTTTTCTTCTTCTTGTTTTTTAATCATTTCTGTTACTGATTTTAAACTTGTTATATTTTAATTGTTCTTAATTATTTATACTCATTAATCAAATTATTTCAGTAAATTACACATGTCGTCATTACTGTGTCAGCTGTATGAATTTGCATGTGTGAATGTGTTCCTAAAACACCATCACTATCCACGCCACCCTGAAGTGTGGCGAGCCCCGCAAGGGGGCGGCGGAACGCATCCACCAACCTTTTCATAGCCCCACTATCCACGTTGGCGTGGAGTTGATTTTATATAGTGTGGTGAGTGCAGCGAGCCACGGCGCCCAAAGCATGGCGAGCGCAGCCCCGTGAGGGTACACGGATTACTTTACATGTATTCCGCGTCCCCTCGCGGGGCTCGCTAGGATGTTGCTATTGGCAAACCTAATCAACTTCTTATTTATTTAGCACCTTCTAGAAGGTAATAGATAGTATCTGATTGGTTGCCCATAGCAACTAGACTGTATCAAGTATCAAGCAGTAAAGAGAGTGAAGAATTACCCACATCAACCGAGCAGTTTTGAGGTAGCATAAATAGAACACATTCGGTACTTGTGTAATATCTGGGTGCCCGATTTTGTCATTGTATTGCATTGCATCACATCGCATCGCATTGCATGCAATATAGTGGCATACAATTCATGCAATGCGATTGTTCATTGTAAAGACCAGATTTTTAATTGCATAGTCACCCATGGATACATGTAAAGTAATCCACGGCCCCTCACGGGGCTTGCTGCGCTCACCACGCATCGGGCTCGGTGGCTCGCTGCGCTCACCACACTATATAAAATCAACTCCATGCGTAGTTGGATACTGGGGGTATGAAATCACCCATGGCTGACTATACAATTAAAAATTGGGTCTTTTACAATGAAAAATTGCATCAAATTGCATTGCATCGCATGCCTTAAGTAGTGGCATGCAATTAAAAAATCGGGCACCCAGATAATACACAAGTACCACACATTCTATAAAATAAGATGTAGAAGCTGATTGATTGCTATTTACAACTTTTCCACAGGTCCATTTCTGCAATGTTTTCACTACTATATACATCAACCCCTTTGTGTGAGTTAGATCTTCCTTGCCTTGTGCTGGGTGACCTCTCGCAAGCTGGTGCTGGGAGTTGTAGTTTAGCGAATCCTTGCTAAACTACAACTCCCTTTGAAACATGCCCATAGTCCAAAAAATGAGTTACAGCCAGTGGTCCAACAAATGTCAGGATCATGGAAGCAGTACTACCACACCACACATTCGTGAGTCGGCTATATACCTCCCAACTGGGCCGGCAGTGTCCCGTGGCCGGAGGGGCAGTTGGGAGTCCCCCTATCACCTGCTGAGCAGCGGTTTATAGATGCTGTGCGCATGCACAAAGAGTCTGTTCCCACAGGCAGGGGGGTTGGGGGCATGGGCATCAGCTCACAGAGCTGCTGGCCATGCCCCCACAGCAGCAATGCCCCCAAATTTTCTAAAGTTGGGAGGTATGCGATTATACATAGTAATACTATTAGAACACTGGCTTCCTATTCTTGCCATTTAAGCTTTGTGCACTCCTGGAATAGCTGTGCGGTTAAACTGCAGGAGTTTACAGAAATTGAGAGAAATATACCAAACAAAGAATGCATTAGGGAGAAATAAATGAGTTAATAAAAAGATGCATATTAAAAATTAAAATAACCCTTAGCTTTCATGCTATTTTTAAAAGTTCCTTAATAGGGAGAGCTACTGTACATGTGGTTAAAGCAAGGTTTAAAAAACTATTTCACCCAAAACAAAAAGCAAAACAATACTTATCCCAGGTTGAAGAGTTTCCACAGGACCCACTTTTGCAGCGGGGGGCAGAGCCCATGGAAACGCCTAGCATTTCATGGGCGTCCCTATGAAAATGTTGCCTGGTGGCACGAGTGCTGGGGGCGGCCAGCTGACATTAGCGGATGTCAGCCGCCTGCCTGCTTCCCGCACAGGGCACTCACAGAGTTAAGACACCAGAGAGGTGTCTTGCATCTGCAAGCACTGGAGAAATCATTTGATGGTTGTTGACCAGAACATCCATTTACAGCCATGCAGGGGGGGGGGGGGGTTGGTGGACTTGCAAAGCTGCGAAATTCACATCTTCGTCCGCTCACTTTGCCCCACTGTCTGTCCCTGCCTGCATCATTAAAGGAGACAGCCGGCAGAGTGGTGGTAAACCCGGCTATCTCAGAGCAGGTCCAACCACCCACTGTGAGGCTATTTGGAATGACACGCCTGCTTGCAACTCGCGAGCCACCGTCGCCTGATTGGCTGCGAGTCGCGGATAGATGGACCTGCTCTGAGACAGTCGGATTTCCCCACCACTCTGCCCGGCGGTCTCCTTTACTGATGCAGGCAGGGACAGACAGCGGGGCAAGGTGAGCGTAAGGATTCAGTGCACATAGCATGTTACCCCTGGCACTGTGCATGTTACCCCTGGCACCATGCATGTTACCCCTGGCACCGTGCATGTTACCCCTGGCACCGTTCATGTTACCCCTGGCACCGTGCATGAAAACCCTAGCAATGAGCATGTAGGTAAATAACACTTATGTGGCATTATATGTAATGGGCATTATGGGGTGTGGCATATGCGTAATTGGCTTTACGGTGTGTGGCATAATGTGTAATGGGCATTATGGTATGTGGTATATGTGTAATGGGCATTATGGAGTGCATAGTCCCCTGTCCCACAAAGCCATGCCTTACATTTTTTGCAGGCCAGCAATGTATATTTTACCGCCGCCACTGCCCCCCAATGTATATTTTGAATGGATTTCTCCCTACGTGCACAGCTGCAAATGAAATTTTGCCTTGCACATGGGTGGCATTTTGCCCGGTCAGGGCGGAGCAGGTGTAGTTTACCTGATCGCTGGGCTCCGAATATATGCAGCCCAGCAATCAGTTCTGAATCATGCACCAAGAACAGGAATGCACTGAATAAAATGGCAGCTGCTCCCATCCTTGTAATTCACACCCCACCAATTATGTAAATCGCCTTTTATATGAAAGATGTTCAGCAAAGACTTTCGCCTCCTGAAAATCTCTTGCTCTTCGGGGAAAATAGCTCAGTGTGCACGCACTATTTTGGTTAAAGATATATCTTTCAGAGAATTTGGCAAAGTCTTTTGAAATGAAAATCTTCTAGTGTGTATGGGCCTTAAGCATCATAGAAGAAGACAGACTATCATAATTACAGGTAAGCTGTTAAGGAGGCAAGAAGAGGTATATGCACTGAAGGGAGCAGTAAGAGATGTGAATTGGACAAAAAGAGCTATACATGTATGGACTAGACAGGGCAATGAGCGATCTGTGATGTGGAGGGGCAGTAAGACATCTATGGACTTGGAGGGCATTGAGACATATATGGTCTGGAGGGTGCAGTAAGAGATTTATAAACTGATAAACTGAAGGGGACAGTGAGAACTGTGGAGGGACAATGAGAGATCTATATGGCCTGGAGGTGACATTTTAAGCTTTCATCATTTGGAGCTCTATTGTTTCAGGATTCATTATCAGTTCTCCTGCGGTAATCTAATTATGGACATCAAATATGTATTACTAATATAGTGTTTACATATCTATTTGTTCATATATATAACATATATAATAATGTATATTGTCTTACACACACACACACACACACACACACACACACACACACACACACACATATATATATATATATATAACCCCAATACTCCTCCCACGCTTGTATGCACAATTGAATTGATAAAACTCCAATTCTTGTTGCGGCTGCTTAACCACCAGGTTTCCTGAGGGCTCGGAAACAGTAACCACAATACACTTCCCAAATGGTGGTATAGCGCCTACATTTTTAATGTATTAGTCCATGTATCCCACCAAATTTCATGAAACCAGAAATGTTGGATTTCCAAGCAAGTTCTTTATTCGACTCTTCAACAGTGTAAACAATGTGTTGACGCGTTTCGTCTTATAGAGACTTCATCAGGGGAAATAATTTATACTCTTTCAAAAGTTTCCAGATATGGTAGATTTAGCTTATGAAAGGCTACCGCAAATGTGACCATTCCTGGAACTGGAATAACTGTCCACCTTTAATTGTCAGGTGCAGGGGCGTAACTAAGCCTCCGCAGCCCCCGCCATGGCGGGGAGGCGCAGAGTAACTATGGGCGCCTGGGGGGCTGCGGTGCTATAGTTACCCGCTGCGCTGCTGCCCGGCCGCATCTGCGGTCACTGTCCCGTCACTCGCTCCCGGCGCCGGCTCCTGCTGATAATGAAAAGTGACACTTAGAAAATGGCTGCCCCCGTATTGCAGACAGTTTTGGCAGCCATTTTCTAAGAGTCACTTTTCATTATCAGCAGGAGCCGGCGCCGGGAGCGAGTGACGGGACAGTGACGCAGATATGGCCGGGCAGCAGCGCAGCGGTGACTGAGGGAGACTGGACGGGACAGTGACCGTCAGGTAAGAGTATGGGGGGGGCGCCGAAAAAATTTGGCGGGGGGGCGCAAAATATATAGTTACGCCACTGGTCAGGTGATATTCCAGGAAGATACTCCTTATTGGGAAATATTGACTTAGTGTGACAGCCAGATTTGGTGAAATTTAAACAATTCAAGTGGCTATCCTGTGTAATTCAACACTGGACCAATTATTTTATGCATCAAAATAATGTCCTGTATTGACGTCAGCAGATGAAATCTCCTATCAGAACTCCTTCTCCTGCAGGTAAAGCCACCAGCCTGGTCGCTGCGCTCACCACGCTTCGGGCTCGGTGGCTCGCTGCACTCGCCACACTATATAGAATCAACTCCCCGCCGACGTGGATAGTGGGGGTATGAAAAGGTCGGAGGATGCGTGCCACCGCCCCTCGCGGGCTCGCTGTACTCGCCACGCTTCGGGTTGGCATTGATAGTGGGGGTGGCGTTAAGAATGGGGGTGCATTTAACATAGTAATCACCTATCAGGGTGCCTGTACAATTAAAAATCGCATTGCATCGCATCGCATGCCATTATAATGGCATGCAATGCGATATTAAAATTGTACAGTTCGGCTCGTTGGACCCGAAAATCGGGTCCCATCGCATGTCATCGCATACCTTAATTAGTGGTATGCGATGGCATACGATGAGTGCCATGCTAGGAAACAAGTACCATATATATATATTTATATATATATATGGTAGTTTATATATATATATATATATATATATATATATATATGGTAGTTATATATATATATAACATAGTAGTTAGAGGTCGGCACAACCATTTTGCAAAAAAGATTTTATAGTAAAAAAGTTGAAAAAATCCATATTTTTGCAGCAGTACTTTACAAGAACATAGTCCATATACTTATCAATGAAGGTACAGGAGAATAAGCGTTTTAAATCCACTGCAAAAGAAGGTCATATTCAGCCATGAATATGACCTTCTTTTGCAGTGGATTTAAAACGCTTGTTTTTCTCATCTCCTCATCTTCTCATCTTCTCATCTCCTCATTTCTCCTCAGTATTCCACGTGTGGCCAGCTCGCCGGCCCCTTTTGCAAACTTAATTCTGCGAGTTCAAATGGGAGTGCTGTAACTGGGGAGATCTGTTTTCTCCTGCTCTCCACATGAGCTGGTCAGACTGGGATATTCCTGAGCAGGGTGTTCATCTCAGCAGCGTGTTCCTCGCATTTGTGGACTTTTTTTTACAAACGTTTAGAAAGGTTAATGTTTTGTTCAGTATTTATTTTACAACAAATGGGTGTGACTATTTTAATTGGGTTTGTGCAGACGGGTGTATTTTGTTCTGTTTGGCCTTTATCCTTGTGTTGTGCTTTTTTCATTGTTTCTTTGCCCTGTGTTTTTATTTAATTTATTTTATAATTGTTAGTGTGTTTAAAAGCCTGTTTGGGGGTTAGGGAAGGAAGAAGAGAGGAAGCATGGGAAATTACTAGGAGCATTCCAAAATGATTTCTTATTGATTAAAATAACCTATTAAATTCCAAATCAATTAATAGAGTAGTACAGCATTATGGCACTTGCAATAAATACATTACAGTACATATTTTTAATTTTTTAAAACAAACAAACAAAAAAAAGGAGAAATTTAACAAAGATAAGCATATAGTTCACCTAAAAAAGATGCCGAGGGAAAAACGGAGAACCTCTCCAAAAAAAAAAAAAAAAACTTACAGGACTCGCTATTTGTGCATTGAATAGACTTTTTGAGAGACACACTGAAATCCCCATTGAACAAACACAGCGAACAATGGGGAGAAGCGCTGGGCGAACACAGTTTGCTTTGCAAGATATTTTCTGTGAAGTAACAGAGTTGAATACAGTGAGGTACAAAATATGTGAGAAAAGTTCTCTACTCTCAAAAAAACCTGCATACTCGCCATTATAAAAGGTGAAATAGAAGCATTGAATACATGCCTTAGTCCTGTGATGAATAACCCTTCGTAGTATCTTGATAAACCCTTAATGTAATATGATATTAACATCCCCCTTTTTTAAAATACAATTAAGTATTATACTGTTGGTTTAGTGCGATTTTAATAGAAAGCATACAATCTAATTGTTTTAATTGTTTTAAACTGTTGGGTTTAATTATGTATTTTTCTGTGTATATTTCTGTATTTTTCTGTCAGAATCTATGTAAATGTTTTTTATAGTGTGGCGCTTTTTTGTGCTATTAACCCCTTCCCGACATTTGACGTATATATACGTCATGGCCGGGATGTACTTCCCGACACATGACGTATATATACGTCATGACTTTAAACTGTCACCGCGTCTAGGGACGCGGTGACAGAGGGGCGATGTCTGCTGTCCCTGACAGCAGACATGTCCCAGCATGCCTGTGGGGGCGGCGATGCCTCCCCCCCGTCGGCGATCGCTGCGATTGGCTGTTCAATGTGAACAACCAATCGCAGCGTTTTCCTGTGTTACCGGCGAATCAGACGCTCGGTAACACAGGGATCAATCACCGCCGGGTGTGAGGGGGCGTGAGGGGGCGTGAGGGGGTCACCGGTGATGACCACACCTCACCCCACCTCACCCCACCTGCCCCCAAGGCTGTGATTGGTCCGTCGGACCGACGGACCAATCACAGCCATGGCGCGTGATTTAAACTAACGGTGACTGCGCTGCAGACGCCATTCCGGTCTGGAATTGCGTGCAGAGCGGGCTCAATGCCTCCCCCCCGTCGGCGATCGCTGCGATTGGCTGTTCAATGTGAACAACCAATCGCAGCGTTTTCCTGTGTTACCGGCGAATCAGACGCTCGGTAACACAGGGATCAATCACCG
The DNA here is from genome assembly GCF_055691185.1 of Crinia signifera. Taxonomy (NCBI): domain Eukaryota; kingdom Metazoa; phylum Chordata; class Amphibia; order Anura; family Myobatrachidae; genus Crinia; species Crinia signifera. Next base: position 275,519,948 of record NC_139217.1, on the reverse strand, counting down.
CCGGGTGTGAGGGGGCGTGAGGGGGTCACCGGTGATGACCACACCTCACCCCACCTCACCCCACCTGCCCCCAAGGCTGTGATTGGTCCGTCGGACCAATCACAGCCATGGCGCGTGATTTAAACTAACGGTGACTGCGCTGCAGACGCCATTCCGGTCTGGAATTGCGTGCAGAGCGGTCACCGTGCCAATCTGTCGTGATATACTGACCTGATCCTTGCCTGATACTTACCTGATCACCGCTGGTAGCGTGCTGCCAGCAGCTGGATGCTTCCTCGATCTTGTGACTTTCTGTGTGCTGCTGCTGCAGTGTCATAGAGTGACAGATAGTGAGAGATAGTGAGAGATAGTGAGAGATAGTGATAGAGAGTGCTATATTTTGTGTCTGCTGCCCCCCCTTTTGTGCTGATCAGTATATCTGTGCTGATCAGCAACTTTTTGGGGGTGCAGGTTTTTTTTTTATATATATACCTGTCAGTTGCACCAAAGGTTGTGCTGCCGGTGCAACTGACTGCTGCCCCCCCTGCTGCCCCCCCTTTTGTGCTGATCAGTATAAATTAACTGATCAGCAACTTTTTGGGGGTGCAGGTTTTTTTTTTTTATACATACCCTGTCAGGTTGCACCCACAGTTGTGTGCCTGCTGCCCCTCACTGCTAATCAGTGTTGCATCACTGCATCACTGATCTGCAGTTTTTCTTTTTTGGAGAGTGCAGTGGGGTTTTGTTTTTACACCCACGTTGCTTTTGTGGGTGTCCTGTGGCCGCTGAGCGCTGATCAGTGACGTACATCACTGAACAGCATTTTTGGCACAGGGTTGATATAATTTTTTTTCTGCAGTTTTTTTAAATTGTTTTTTTTTTTTTTGGAGAGTGCTGTGGTTTATTTTTTTTAAATTGTTTTTACACCCACGTTGCTTTTGTGGGTGTCCTGTGGCCGCTGAGCGCTGATCAGTGACGTACATCACTGAACAGCATTTTTGGCACAGGGTTGATATAATTTTTTTTCTGCAGTTTTTTTAAATTGTTTTTTTTTTGGAGAGTGCTGTGGTTTATTTTTTTTAAATTGTTTTTGCACCCACGTTGCTTTTGTGGGTGTCCTGTGGCCGCTGAGCGCTGATCAGTGACGTACATCACTGAACAGCATTTTTGGCACAGGGTTGATAGAATTTTTTTTTTTTTTATTGGGATCAAATTCCTGTATAAAGTATTTTTTTTTCTGCACTACATACACACTACACACTACATACCCCCCGTGTTGAAATAAAGTTTGTACCCCCCCTACACTATACACGTGTTGAAACATTACACTTACAGAAACACAAAAATAAAAATGGCATCCCAAATGTCTTCCCAGTCATCCAGAAGAATGTATTCAGCGGAGGAGGCATATGCCATGCTTGCCCCTGACTCTGACACAGCCAGTGATGCAAGCGGGGAATTTGAAGGATTCGTCTTAACCTCATCTTCCTCCTCTAGTGATGAGGGACCCCCTCAAAGACGCCCCCGTAGAGCAGCTGAGACCCCCCCCCCCCAAATGATTGATCCCGTATGGACCCCACCACCAGACAATTTTGAGCCCCAGGTTCCTGAGTTTTTGGCCATCCCAGGAATCCAATTTGATTCAACAGGTCTCAGAGAAATTGACTTTTTCAAATTATTTTTCTCTGATGATTTTATAAATTTAATGGTGGACCAAAGTAATTTATATGCCCAGCAGTTTATTGCTCAAAACCCCACGTCATCATTTGCTAGGTGGACCCCTGTAGATGCAGTAGAGATGATGACGTTTTGGGGTCTGGTGTTACATATGGGCATAGTAAAAAAGCCAGAAATTAGGCAATATTGGAGTACAGATGTTCTGTACAGCACCCCACTTTACCGTATGGCCATGGCTCGGACTCGTTTTGAGACAATCCTTACATTTTTATATTACACCGATAATGCACAGTGCCCACCCAGAGATGATCCCACCTTTGACCGGCTATTCAAAGTCAGGCCGGTCATTGATCATTTCAGTGCCAAATTTGCAGAGATGTACATCCCTGAAAAATTTATTTGTATCGACGAGTCCCTTATACATTTTAAAGGAAGGGTTAAATTCCGCCAGTACCTTCCCAGTAAGAGGGCAAGGTATGGCATAAAAATGTATAAACTGTGTGAAAGCACCTCAGGGTACACCCACAGGTTTAGGGTATATGAAGGGAAGGATTCAAGAATTGAACCGCCAGAATGCCCCCCCTCCCTCGTAGGTGTTAGTGGAAAAATTGTCTGGGATTTAGTGCACCCCTTCCTGGATAAAGGTTATCACCTCTATGTGGATAACTTTTACACTAGCATCCCCCTGTTTAAGGCCCTTGGTTCAAGAGGTACAGCAGCTTGCGGTACTGTGCGCAAGAACCAAAGAGGCCTCCCAAAAACGCACGTTGCCCAATTACTGAGAAGGGGTGAAAGCAGGGGAATATGCACCGAAAATATGTTGTTGGTCAAATATAAGGACAAGAGGGATGTCCTTATACTGACAACAATTCATGGAGACAGTACCACCTCCGTCCCTGTACGAGGTACCAGTACCCACACCTCAAAACCTAATTGTATCCTAGATTACAATAAGTACATGGGCGGAGTGGATCTTTCAGATCAGGTACTGAAGCCGTACAGTGCCCTGCGGAAAACAAAAATCTGGTACAAGAAGCTGGCCGTGTATATCATCCAGATGGCACTGTATAACGCTTACGTGCTATTCCGTTCTACCAGCCAGAGGGGGACATTTATGCACTTTCAAGAGGAAGTCATAAAGGGCCTAATATTTGGGAACCAGCAGGCAGAGGGCCCCAGTATTTCTAGTACTGGCCCCCGTATTGTACCAGGGCAGCATTTTCCTAACGAAATCCCCTCCACTGCAAAAAAGGGCAGGACACAAAAAAGGTGCAAAGTTTGCTATTAAAAGGGAATAAGAAAGGATACTATTTTCCACTGTGAAACTTGCCCCGACAAACCCGGCCTATGTATAAAGGAGTGTTTTAAAATATACCACACATCTATGGATTATTAGGTTCATCATTTCACCGTGCTTCGGGGGTCTTGCTAATGCCACATAGCACCCACCATTCATTCCACCAGAATCTGAGCTGCAAAATCCAAAAATCACTCCTTCCCTTCTGAGTCCTGCCATGCACCCAACTGGTATTTTTTGGTCACATATGAGGCATTGCCATACTCGGGAGAAATTGGGGCACAGATTTTGGGGTGCTTTTTCTCCTTCATACCTTATGAAAATGAAAAATTTTGAGCCAGAACTGCATTTTTGTGTAAAAAAATGTAATTTTTCATTTGCACAGCCCAGTTGTATCAAAATTGGTGAAACCCCTGGGGGTTTGAAATGTACACTATACCCCTAGATGAATTCCCTGAGGGGTGTAGTTTGCAAAATGGGGTCACTTGTGGGGGGGTTCCACTGTATTGGTGCTTTGGGGGTCTTGCTAATGCGACATAGCACCCACCAACATTCCACCAGAATCTGTGCTGCAAAATCCAAATATCACTCCTTCCCTTCTGAGTCCTGCCATTTTTTGGTCACACATGAGGCATTGCCGTACTCGGGAGAAATTGGGGCACAGATTTTGGGGTGCTTTGTCTCCTTCATTCCTTGTGAAAATGAAAAATTTTGAGCCAGAACTGCATTTTTGTGTAAAAAATGTAATTTTTCATTTTCACTGCCCAGTTGTACCACAATTGGTGAAACCCCTGGGGGTTTGAAATGTACACTATACCCCTAGTTGAATTCCCTGAGGGGTGTAGTTTGCAAAATGGGGTCACTTGTGGGGGGGTTCCACTGTATTGGTGCTTCGGGGGTCTTGCTAATGCGACATAGCACCCACCAACATTCCACCAGAATCTGTGCTGCAAAATCTAAATATCACTCCTTCCCTTCTGAGTCCTGCCATGCACCCAAATGGTATTTTTTGGTCACATGTGAGGCATTGCCGTACTCGGGAGAAATTGGGGCACAGATTTTGGGGTGCTTTGTCTCCTTCATTCCTTGTGAAAATGAAAAATTTTGAGCCAGAACTGCATTTTTGTGTAAAAAATGTAATTTTTCATTTTCACTGCCCAGTTGTACCACAATTGGTGAAACCCCTGGGGGTTTGAAATGTACACTATACCCCTAGTTGAATTCCCTGAGGGGTGTAGTTTGCAAAATGGGGTCACTTGTGGGGGGGTTCCACTGTATTGGTGCTTCGGGGGTCTTGCTAATGCGACATAGCACCCACCAACATTCCACCAGAATCTGTGCTGCAAAATCCAAATATCACTCCTTCCCTTCTGAGTCCTGCCATGCACCCAAATGGTATTTTTTGGTCACATGTGAGGCATTGCCGTACTCGGGAGAAATTGGGGCACAGATTTTGGGGTGCTTTGTCTCCTTCATTCCTTGTGAAAATGAAAAATTTTGAGCCAGAACTGCATTTTTGTGTAAAAAATGTAATTTTTCATTTTCACAGCCCAGTTGTACCACAATTGGTGAAACCCCTGGGGGATTGAAATGTACACTATACCCCTAGTTGAATTCCCTGAGGGGTGTAGTTTGCAAAATGGGGTCACTTGTGGGGGGTTCCACTGTATTGGTGCTTCGGGGGTCTTGCTAATGCGACATAGCACCCACCAACATTCCACCAGAATCTGTGCTGCAAAATCCAAATATCACTCCTTCCCTTCTGAGTCCTGCCATGCACCCAAATGGTATTTTTTGGTCACATGTGAGGCATTGCCGTACTCGGGAGAAATTGGGGCACAGATTTTGGGGTGCTTTGTCTCCTTCATTCCTTGTGAAAATGAAAAATTTTGAGCCAGAACTGCATTTTTGTGTACAAAATTTAATTTTTCATTTTCACTGCCCAGTTGTACCACAATTGGTGAAACCCCTGGGGGTTTGAAATGTACACTATACCCCTAGTTGAATTCCCTGAGGGGTGTATTTTGCAAAATGGGGTCACTTGTGGGGGGGTTTCACTGTATTGGTGCTTCGGGGGTCTTGCTAATGCGACATAGCACCCACCAACATTCCACCAGAATCTGTGCTGCAAAATCCAAATATCACTCCTTCCCTTTTGAGTCCTGCCATGCACCCAAATGGTATTTTTTGGTCACATGTGAGGCATTGCCGTACTCGGGAGAAATTGAAGCACAGATTTTGGGGTGCTTTGTCTCCTTCATTCCTTGTGAAAATGAAAAATTTTGAGCCAGAACTGCATTTTTGTGTAAAAAATTTAATTTTTCATTTTCACTGCCCAGTTGTACCACAATTGGTGAAACCCCTGGGGGTTTGAAATGTACACTATACCCCTAGTTGAATTCCCTGAGGGGTGTAGTTTGCAAAATGGGGTCACTTGTGGGGGGGTTCCACTGTATTGGTGCTTCGGGGGTCTTGCTAATGCGACATAGCACCCACCAACATTCCACCAGAATCTGTGCTGCCAAATCCAAATATCACTCCTTCCCTTCTGAGTCCTGCCATGCACCCAAATGGTATTTTTTGGTCACATGTGAGGCATTGCCGTACTCGGGAGAAATTGGGGCACAGATTTTGGGGTGCTTGGTCTCCTTCATTCCTTGTGAAAATGAAAAATTTTGAGCCAGAACTGCATTTTTGTGTAAAAAATGTAATTTTTCATTTTCACAGCCCAGTTGTACCACAATTGGTGAAACCCCTGGGGGTTTGAAATGTACACTATACCCCTAGATGAATTCCCTGAGGGGTGTAGTTTGCAAAATGGGGTCACTTGTGGGGGGGTTCCTAACTTTTAGCATCTTATGGTGCCTAGAAACCTACATGGTGCCTAAAAAATAATCTCATAAAAAGGAGGCTCCAAAATCAAGTAGGTGCTCCTTCTATTATGAAGCCTGTGGTTTGGTCAACGTGCACACTAGGGCCACATATAGGATATTTATGAAAACAAAAGAATTGGGAGAATCAATTTTTAGTCACATTTCTCTAGTAAAATCTACTGTGTTCCTTAGAAAAATGTATTAAAATTGAAAATCTGCAAAAAAAATGAAATTTTGAAATTTCACATACACTTTGTTTTAATTCCTGTGAAACACCTAAAGGGTTAACAAACTTCCAAAATGCTGTTTTGAATACTGTGAGGGGTGCAGTTTTTGAAATGGCATCATTTATGGGGGTGTCTCACATACAAGTCCCTCAAAGTCACATCAGAACTGAACTGGTCCCTAAAAAAATCAGTGTTTGAAATTTTCTTGAAAATTTGAGAATTTGCTATTCATATTTTAAGCCTCCTAGTGTCCAAAAAAATTAAAAGGAGGTTGAAATAATGATGGCAACATAAAGTGGTCTTTGTTAGTTATTAACTATTTTGAGTGGTATGATTATTTGTCTCACAAGCAGAAAATTTAACATTTTGAAAATTGCTAAATTTTCCATTTTTTTACGACATTTTGGTATTTTTCACAAAAAAACACAGACTGTATCGACCCAAATTTACCACTAACTTGAAGTACAATGTGTCACGAGAAAACAATCTCAAAATCACTGGGATAAGTAAAAGCAAAAAAAAGTTATCCCCACTTAAGTGATACATGTCAGATTTGAAAAAAAGGGCTCTGTCAGGAAGGCAAAAACAGGCTGCGGCGGGAAGGGGTTAATATAATGGATATAGGCTCGGAATAAAGTTCTGCCGTCATTGGCACACATAAAGTGTAATGGAACGCCTACCATATAGAAGGGACAGGGCGATTCCATAGACACGCTTTCAGAGAAGGGAAGCGTATTCACATAGGGATAATGGAGCGTCCGTGGTAACACCAGAATAAACGCGAGACAATAGAAGTCTCCCACATGCGCAAGGTGACGCCGAACGGCGCTATGGTTACCACAATACAGATACGTGAATACCAAGCATCCGTAACAACCAATAAAACACGCGAGACCACGGAAGTGTCGCGCATGCGCAGCAGTACGCAGCAGTACGCGATCCGGAAACGCTATACATGGCGTGTAGGTTTAAGTGGCTACACTATAAATAAACATCCTTGGAGCCTTTGTAACTACTCTCCTGACGAAGTCCAGCCATTTGTTTATGGCATAAGAGACGAAACGCGTTGAGGGCAAACCGTTTCCTACTCCAGCACCAATTTTATTCATGTAAGATATTTTGTTCACTTTCACTTGATGCACTTTAAATAAACTCCTTTTTAATTACAATTGGAGTTTTTCTCTCTTTTCCACTGCTGGACATATGGTCCTAAATTTGCATGAAATTTGAAAAATCTGTGGGAGACATCCAAGAGGATTTTGGAAAACTGCACAATCCGGGTAGCATCCTGGTAAAACCCACAAAGATAAAGAATTGATTTGATGAGCACAATATTTATTTGCACACGGTACGCACATTACTATTTAAACCCAAATATGGTTTTAAAAAATATTACACTATAGAGCGCTATTTTCTCACCCCCTTTTTCCCAGTGAATTCACCTGAGACGCCACAACACACGTCTCAACAGGAGAAATAAGCAGCCATCCGCGAAATGGACATATTTGTTTTTGGATAATCCAAAAGGAACTGGTCTAAGAAGACAGCACAGCTTACCATGAAAAGATCTTACCCTATATAGGCGGTAGCGTAGTGACAGTACCCCCCCTTTCGATATATATATATATATATAGACAGTGGTTGCGGTCCGGCACTCCTCCTCGTGTTCCAGCTACCTAGGTGCCTTCCGGGTCTAGTAGGTAGGAGATAGCAAACAAGCAGCGGCACTCGATAGGTTTTTCAAAAACGTGTAATGTGAGACATACCAACGTTTTGGGGACTAGCCCCTTTGTCAAGGTACAAGTGAAGGCTTCTTCACTTGTACCTTGACAAATGGGCTAGTCCCCAAAACGTTGGTATGTCTCACAATACACGTTTTTGAAAAACCTATCGAGTACCGCTGCTTGTTTGCTATCTCCTATATATATATATATATATATATATATATATATACTTGTTTAATATGCAATTCTTGTTTATATTAATTTAACTGTTCTTTCAAAACACATACTTCCCTGGGTGATTACATACTTGCAAAGAACACCTATCTAGTGAAGAAGGCTCAAGGAAATAAATATGTCAGGGGCCCCTCAATCTTAGGAGCAGCCCTGGAGATATCCATTAGTGCCGACTTGTGGCCCTGGTGCCAGCCATTGCCTTTTCCCTTTTATACATTTTTGGTGATTTCACAGTATCAAAAGTCTAACATAACTACAGGAAAGGAGGATTATTTGGTTTCCGCGCTTGATATGCTAAGCAGCTCCTATGGGTTTGCAATATTTGGGTTTCTGTTAAGAGCGCTAAAAAATGGTAATTTTTGTTTACTGGAGGTATGATGAAAAAGGGAGGAGAGTGGGACTGTACATAGAAATATAAAAATATATATAAATATTGGGGATGAAATTATTTATAAGTGGTACCTGTAAGGAAGGAAAAAGAGTAAGTAAAAATGTTTAAGCCCTTCTGGGGAAAACTTGAATTTTTTGTAAGATTGACGTTTGTATGTTTCCGTTGAAGCGCTATCCCTATCTAACCCTGCAATGAAGATGGTACCTTTTCGCCGCTTCTTCCGGCTTTCCTGCGGTGTTAGCTGGAGGGCTTCTAAGCGCAAAGACTGTCTGGGTGACAGCCGTTTGCGCTGATGCTCCGTCCATGGCGTGTAGACCGGAAGTTGACGGAAGGCTTGTATTGCGGCTACGGGTGTAGGAGACGGCTTCTCCGGTGGTAGTCTCTGTAAGGCTCCAACGCGTTTCGTACGCCAAGCGTACTTTTTCAAGGATAAAAGATTTTGCCAACTCTGTGGCTATTTATAGGGAAAAAACTTTAATGATAAAACGGAAGTAACATTCCGGAAGGAGGGTGAAAGTGGTGGGAATCGCGTGCTTTTCTAAACTGCTGACTCCATCTTGGATTTTGATGTTGGTTACTTGATCCAACTTGGTTTTAATTTCGTTTGTATTTCGATATTCGTTGTGTCTTAGTGATGGGTCTAAGACACAACGAATATCGAAATACAAACGAAATTAAAACCAAGTTGGATCAAGTAACCAACATCAAAATCCAAGATGGAGTCAGCAGTTTAGAAAAGCACGCGATTCCCACCACTTTCACCCTCCTTCCGGAATGTTACTTCCGTTTTATCATTAAAGTTTTTTCCCTATAAATAGCCACAGAGTTGGCAAAATCTTTTATCCTTGAAAAAGTACGCTTGGCGTACGAAACGCGTTGGAGCCTTACAGAGACTACCACCGGAGAAGCCGTCTCCTACACCCGTAGCCGCAATACAAGCCTTCCGTCAACTTCCGGTCTACACGCCACGGACGGAGCATCAGCGCAAACGGCTGTCACCCAGACAGTCTTTGCGCTTAGAAGCCCTCCAGCTAACACTGCAGGAAAGCCGGAAGAAGCGGCGAAAAGGTACCATCTTCATTGCAGGGTTAGATAGGGATAGCGCTTCAACGGAAACATACAAACGTCAATCTTACAAAAAATTCAAGTTTTCCCCAGAAGGGCTTAAACATTTTTACTTACTCTTTTTCCTTCCTTACAGGTACCACTTATAAATAATTTCATCCCCAATATTTATATATATTTTTATATTTCTATGTACAGTCCCACTCTCCTCCCTTTTTCATTATACCTCCAGTAAACAAAAATTACCATTTTTTAGCGCTCTTAACAGAAACCCAAATAACTACAGGAAAGTGAAACCCTTCACTTAATTATTAACAAAGGCATTGTGGTAAGCACAATTAATAATGACAGGGAATATAACTGTACTGGTAATATGAATTTCACAGTTATAAAATCACTTATTAAATATGCTACTCTCTCCCACAGGAATGCAGTTACGAGTAGCTCAATAAAGAAAATGAATTGTAAATCTACTGGGGCCAGTGAGCCTAAAATGTGCAACCGATTGAATTCAGGTTACAAGTAGCCCACTGTAGCATTCCTACGTACACTTCTAGAAACATTTCTTTCAAATATGAAGGCTTCATAAGACTACAGCTACATCAGTGTAAGGTTTTGGAAGTGAGATTTGGCTTTGATAGTCTGGTGTTTGGCTTGACAGGTCCAGTTGACCTATAGGAGTGTAGAAGGGAAGGATCTCTGAAGCTTAGATAAGGAAGGGCTCGCTCTGTGTTCATATGCTTCAATGTTCAGGTGCCGCGAACATCCAGAGTGTGACCTGATGTCAGCGGGGGGCAGTTGCAGGGTAAGGGAGCCCCGGCGATATCTGACGCATGATCGACTGGGAGTTATGTGTCAGGGGGGGGGGGGGGGGGGGTATGCAACGGTGGGGGGGCGATGCGAGGGTTGTATGTGCGCCAGTCACAAACCGTGTTGCACCTCAAATCTAGAAATGGTGAGTGCTGTGAATTAGCGCTTTCTATATAAACATATATAATACTTAAACATAGAGAAATATTTTGAAATGTGTTTATTGGATTATTTGCAAAACAAATCCTAAATATTCACTAGATAATAAACAACACAGCTTGCTTTACTCTACATTATACTGACGTTTTTACGGGTCATTTGCTCATGTGAAACAGAAAAAGGAAAATTTCATAACACAGGTGCGAGGCCAAAAATGGCACACATTTCATATCCCTGTGGGATCCGCTTTGAATTGATAAATGTTTCTACACAGATCCAGCCCTGCAGACACCTGGCTGTGCTGTACTGAGGAACAAAACTGATGCATGGAATAGGCTGTGGTGCATCATAGGTCTATTATGTATTCCTCTTCTTCTGTCATCTCTGTAAATAAACCCTGACTGACCTTAAATCTGGATATTGTTAGGGACATAGTACAGGAAACGTAAGAAGTTCATGATAAATTGAACACACCCTGGTACAGTAGATGGTGGACATCAAGTACTGTATATTAAAAGCTTCCATGCATATATAGGTTATATGAAAATAAAGAATGTAATATTTATTCTGTTATGCTAAATAGATAGAGATATAACACGATAAGAAATTAGTTTTAAAAAGAACTAATTGTTATTATAAACTGCATTATCATTATATATATATATATATATATATATATATATATATATATATATATATATATATATATATATACAAATACAGGGACTCAACACTCTCCATAATGAACTAACTCACCTTAGTATACAATTAATCAAATAAACAATGGGGTTTTAGTTCATGAATTGATCAATGCATTTAAGCTTGCAGCCCATCGCCAAGGGACCCCATTTCACTGCAAGTCCTACACTAGCAATTTGTTTCTCAAGAGCCTGTCAACTGCTGACACATCATAGCAAAAGTGGACATGTGTTTTTTTCTGGTTTAAAGCTCACCTGCCAAGTGCCTTATGGCTTTTAAAGATGAGGCAGTCACCTAACACAACACCTGACTTAGAATTAAAGGGGCAGCTGTAACAGGTTACAGATAAATTAGCTCATCTGGGGTGAAAGAGAAAGCTATGATCACAGTAACAAAGGTTAATAAAAATTAACCCACATATATACACACATACAGAGTACCACAACACTCGCCATCCCTGCGAATGGGGTGCAAACAGCACTCGCCATTCCCAGGTTGGGGTGAAAGTGGCCTGTGACCACATGCTCTAATAAATACAAATACAGGGACTCAACACTCTCCATAATGAACTAACTCACCTTAGTATACAATTAATCAAATAAACAATGGGGTTTTAGTTCATGAATTGATCAATGCATTTAAGCTTGCAGCCCATCGCCAAGGGACCCCATTTCACTGCAAGTCCTACACTAGCAATTTGTTTCTCAAGAGCCTGTCAACTGCTGACACATCATAGCAAAAGTGGACATGTGTTTTTTCTGGTTTAAAGCTCACCTGCCAAGTGCCTTATGGCTTTTAAAGATGAGGCAGTCACCTAACACAACACCTGACTTAGAATTAAAGGGGCAGCTGTAACAGGTTACAGATAAATTAGCTCATCTGGGGTGAAAGAGAAAGCTATGATCACAGTAACAAAGGTTAATAAAAATTAACCCACATATATACACACATACAGAGTACCACAACACTCGCCATCCCTGCGAATGGGGTGCAAACAGCACTCGCCATTCCCAGGTTGGGGTGAAAGTGGCCTGTGACCACATGCTCTAATAAATACAAATACAGGGACTCAACACTCTCCATAATGAACTAACTCACCTTAGTATACAATTAATCAAATAAACAATGGGGTTTTAGTTCATGAATTGATCAATGCATTTAAGCTTGCAGCCCATCGCCAAGGGACCCCATTTCACTGCAAGTCCTACACTAGCAATTTGTTTCTCAAGAGCCTGTCAACTGCTGACACATCATAGCAAAAGTGGACATGTGTTTTTTCTGGTTTAAAGCTCACCTGCCAAGTGCCTTATGGCTTTTAAAGATGAGGCAGTCACCTAACACAACACCTGACTTAGAATTAAAGGGGCAGCTGTAACAGGTTACAGATAAATTAGCTCATCTGGGGTGAAAGAGAAAGCTATGATCACAGTAACAAAGGTTAATAAAAATTAACCCACATATATACACACATACAGAGTACCACAACACTCGCCATCCCTGCGAATGGGGTGCAAACAGCACTCGCCATTCCCAGGTTGGGGTGAAAGTGGCCTGTGACCACATGCTCTAATAAATACAAATACAGGGACTCAACACTCTCCATAATGAACTAACTCACCTTAGTATACAATTAATCAAATAAACAATGGGGTTTTAGTTCATGAATTGATCAATGCATTTAAGCTTGCAGCCCATCGCTAAGGGACCCCATTTCACTGCAAGTCCTACACTAGCAATTTGTTTCTCAAGAGCCTGTCAACTGCTGACACATCATAGCAAAAGTGGACATGTGTTTTTTCTGGTTTAAAGCTCACCTGCCAAGTGCCTTATGGCTTTTAAAGATGAGGCAGTCACCTAACACAACACCTGACTTAGAATTAAAGGGGCAGCTGTAACAGGTTACAGATAAATTAGCTCATCTGGGGTGAAAGAGAAAGCTATGATCACAGTAACAAAGGTTAATAAAAATTAACCCACATATATACACACATACAGAGTACCACAACACTCGCCATCCCTGCGAATGGGGTGCAAACAGCACTCGCCATTCCCAGGTTGGGGTGAAAGTGGCCTGTGACCACATGCTCTAATAAATACAAATACAGGGACTCAACACTCTCCATAATGAACTAACTCACCTTAGTATACAATTAATCAAATAAACAATGGGGTTTTAGTTCATGAATTGATCAATGCATTTAAGCTTGCAGCCCATCGCCAAGGGACCCCATTTCACTGCAAGTCCTACACTAGCAATTTGTTTCTCAAGAGCCTGTCAACTGCTGACACATCATAGCAAAAGTGGACATGTGTTTTTTCTGGTTTAAAGCTCACCTGCCAAGTGCCTTATGGCTTTTAAAGATGAGGCAGTCACCTAACACAACACCTGACTTAGAATTAAAGGGGCAGCTGTAACAGGTTACAGATAAATTAGCTCATCTGGGGTGAAAGAGAAAGCTATGATCACAGTAACAAAGGTTAATAAAAATTAACCCACATATATACACACATACAGAGTACCACAACACTCGCCATCCCTGCGAATGGGGTGCAAACAGCACTCGCCATTCCCAGGTTGGGGTGAAAGTGGCCTGTGACCACATGCTCTAATAAATACAAATACAGGGACTCAACACTCTCCATAATGAACTAACTCACCTTAGTATACAATTAATCAAATAAACAATGGGGTTTTAGTTCATGAATTGATCAATGCATTTAAGCTTGCAGCCCATCGCCAAGGGACCCCATTTCACTGCAAGTCCTACACTAGCAATTTGTTTCTCAAGAGCCTGTCAACTGCTGACACATCATAGCAAAAGTGGACATGTGTTTTTTCTGGTTTAAAGCTCACCTGCCAAGTGCCTTATGGCTTTTAAAGATGAGGCAGTCACCTAACACAACACCTGACTTAGAATTAAAGGGGCAGCTGTAACAGGTTACAGATAAATTAGCTCATCTGGGGTGAAAGAGAAAGCTATGATCACAGTAACAAAGGTTAATAAAAATTAACCCACATATATACACACATACAGAGTACCACAACACTCGCCATCCCTGCGAATGGGGTGCAAACAGCACTCGCCATTCCCAGGTTGGGGTGAAAGTGGCCTGTGACCACATGCTCTAATAAATACAAATACAGGGACTCAACACTCTCCATAATGAACTAACTCACCTTAGTATACAATTAATCAAATAAACAATGGGGTTTTAGTTCATGAATTGATCAATGCATTTAAGCTTGCAGCCCATCGCCAAGGGACCCCATTTCACTGCAAGTCCTACACTAGCAATTTGTTTCTCAAGAGCCTGTCAACTGCTGACACATCATAGCAAAAGTGGACATGTGTTTTTTCTGGTTTAAAGCTCACCTGCCAAGTGCCTTATGGCTTTTAAAGATGAGGCAGTCACCTAACACAACACCTGACTTAGAATTAAAGGGGCAGCTGTAACAGGTTACAGATAAATTAGCTCATCTGGGGTGAAAGAGAAAGCTATGATCACAGTAACAAAGGTTAATAAAAATTAACCCACATATATACACACATACAGAGTACCACAACACTCGCCATCCCTGCGAATGGGGTGCAAACAGCACTCGCCATTCCCAGGTTGGGGTGAAAGTGGCCTGTGACCACATGCTCTAATAAATACAAATACAGGGACTCAACACTCTCCATAATGAACTAACTCACCTTAGTATACAATTAATCAAATAAACAATGGGGTTTTAGTTCATGAATTGATCAATGCATTTAAGCTTGCAGCCCATCGCCAAGGGACCCCATTTCACTGCAAGTCCTACACTAGCAATTTGTTGGGAATGGCGAGTGCTGTTTGCACCCCATTCGCAGGGATGGCGAGTGTTGTGGTACTCTTTATGTGTGTATATATGTGGGTTAATTTTTATTAACCTTTGTTACTGTGATCATAGCTTTCTCTTTCACCCCAGATGAGCTAATTTATCTGTAACCTGTTACAGCTGCCCCTTTAATTCTAAGTCAGGTGTTGTGTTAGGTGACTGCCTCATCTTTAAAAGCCATAAGGCACTTGGCAGGTGAGCTTTAAACCAGAAAAAACACATGTCCACTTTTGCTATGATGTGTCAGCAGTTGACAGGCTCTTGAGAAACAAATTGCTAGTGTAGGACTTGCAGTGAAATGGGGTCCCTTGGCGATGGGCTGCAAGCTTAAATGCATTGATCAATTCATGAACTAAAACCCCATTGTTTATTTGATTAATTGTATACTAAGGTGAGTTAGTTCATTATGGAGAGTGTTGAGTCCCTGTATTTGTATTTATTAGAGCATGTGGTCACAGGCCACTTTCACCCCAACCTGGGAATGGCGAGTGCTGTTTGCACCCCATTCGCAGGGATGGCGAGTGTTGTGGTACTCTGTATGTGTGTATATATGTGGGTTAATTTTTATTAACCTTTGTTACTGTGATCATAGCTTTCTCTTTCACCCCAGATGAGCTAATTTATCTGTAACCTGTTACAGCTGCCCCTTTAATTCTAAGTCAGGTGTTGTGTTAGGTGACTGCCTCATCTTTAAAAGCCATAAGGCACTTGGCAGGTGAGCTTTAAACCAGAAAAAACACATGTCCACTTTTGCTATGATGTGTCAGCAGTTGACAGGCTCTTGAGAAACAAATTGCTAGTGTAGGACTTGCAGTGAAATGGGGTCCCTTGGCGATGGGCTGCAAGCTTAAATGCATTGATCAATTCATGAACTAAAACCCCATTGTTTATTTGATTAATTGTATACTAAGGTGAGTTAGTTCATTATGGAGAGTGTTGAGTCCCTGTATTTGTATTTATTAGAGCATGTGGTCACAGGCCACTTTCACCCCAACCTGGGAATGGCGAGTGCTGTTTGCACCCCATTCGCAGGGATGGCGAGTGTTGTGGTACTCTGTATGTGTGTATATATGTGGGTTAATTTTTATTAACCTTTGTTACTGTGATCATAGCTTTCTCTTTCACCCCAGATGAGCTAATTTATCTGTAACCTGTTACAGCTGCCCCTTTAATTCTAAGTCAGGTGTTGTGTTAGGTGACTGCCTCATCTTTAAAAGCCATAAGGCACTTGGCAGGTGAGCTTTAAACCAGAAAAAACACATGTCCACTTTTGCTATGATGTGTCAGCAGTTGACAGGCTCTTGAGAAACAAATTGCTAGTGTAGGACTTGCAGTGAAATGGGGTCCCTTGGCGATGGGCTGCAAGCTTAAATGCATTGATCAATTCATGAACTAAAACCCCATTGTTTATTTGATTAATTGTATACTAAGGTGAGTTAGTTCATTATGGAGAGTGTTGAGTCCCTGTATTTGTATTTATTAGAGCATGTGGTCACAGGCCACTTTCACCCCAACCTGGGAATGGCGAGTGCTGTTTGCACCCCATTCGCAGGGATGGCGAGTGTTGTGGTACTCTGTATGTGTGTATATATGTGGGTTAATTTTTATTAACCTTTGTTACTGTGATCATAGCTTTCTCTTTCACCCCAGATGAGCTAATTTATCTGTAACCTGTTACAGCTGCCCCTTTAATTCTAAGTCAGGTGTCAGTGCCAGATTAAGCCTTCGGGGGGCCCGGGGTACTTTAGCCAGGGGGGCCCCCTTGCACTTGTCATTACTGGCCGCACACTGCATGGGAGAATATTGCACTGTCAAAACGCAGAGTAAAGGCAGTATAAACTTGGTCAATGGGTAACTGCATATATATATATATATATATATATATATACACATATATATACACACACACACACATACACATAAATACATACCATATGAAAAGCCTGTGTTTTCCCTCTGCACCTTACTCTGTAGGAGACCTCACAGTCCTAGTGCTGCCTTTGATTAAAAACCCTCCCATGACTAAGCTGCTGCTGCTGTTCTCCATGGGCATGTAATGAGCTCCACCAATTAGAGCTCAGCACAATCCTCTCAGCCTCTGCCCTCTGGTTTAAAGTGTCATGGGACTTAGACAACTCCCAGGAATGCACTGCACACTTGTGCAATCAGTGTGCCTTGGCTCCTGATGCTCAGCACCATTAATCATTGTCACATTGGCAGATAGGTGAAGCTGTAGCACTACCCCACTCCCATGCACAAAACCTTTAGCTAAAAAAAAAAAAATTTTTTTTTTTTTTAAAATACATGCCAACCACAGGGGGCCCCTAGCTAGTGGGGGGCCCAGGGGCACTGACCCCTTGTGCCTCCATTATAATCCGGCCCTGTCAGGTGTTGTGTTAGGTGACTGCCTCATCTTTAAAAGCCATAAGGCACTTGGCAGGTGAGCTTTAAACCAGAAAAAACACATGTCCACTTTTGCTATGATGTGTCAGCAGTTGACAGGCTCTTGAGAAACAAATTGCTAGTGTAGGACTTGCAGTGAAATGGGGTCCCTTGGCGATGGGCTGCAAGCTTAAATGCATTGATCAATTCATGAACTAAAACCCCATTGTTTATTTGATTAATTGTATACTAAGGTGAGTTAGTTCATTATGGAGAGTGTTGAGTCCCTGTATTTGTATTTATTAGAGCATGTGGTCACAGGCCACTTTCACCCCAACCTGGGAATGGCGAGTGCTGTTTGCACCCCATTCGCAGGGATGGCGAGTGTTGTGGTACTCTGTATGTGTGTATATATGTGGGTTAATTTTTATTAACCTTTGTTACTGTGATCATAGCTTTCTCTTTCACCCCAGATGAGCTAATTTATCTGTAACCTGTTACAGCTGCCCCTTTAATTCTAAGTCAGGTGTTGTGTTAGGTGACTGCCTCATCTTTAAAAGCCATAAGGCACTTGGCAGGTGAGCTTTAAACCAGAAAAAACACATGTCCACTTTTGCTATGATGTGTCAGCAGTTGACAGGCTCTTGAGAAACAAATTGCTAGTGTAGGACTTGCAGTGAAATGGGGTCCCTTGGCGATGGGCTGCAAGCTTAAATGCATTGATCAATTCATGAACTAAAACCCCATTGTTTATTTGATTAATTGTATACTAAGGTGAGTTAGTTCATTATGGAGAGTGTTGAGTCCCTGTATTTGTATTTATTAGAGCATGTGGTCACAGGCCACTTTCACCCCAACCTGGGAATGGCGAGTGCTGTTTGCACCCCATTCGCAGGGATGGCGAGTGTTGTGGTACTCTGTATGTGTGTATATATGTGGGTTAATTTTTATTAACCTTTGTTACTGTGATCATAGCTTTCTCTTTCACCCCAGATGAGCTAATTTATCTGTAACCTGTTACAGCTGCCCCTTTAATTCTAAGTCAGGTGTTGTGTTAGGTGACTGCCTCATCTTTAAAAGCCATAAGGCACTTGGCAGGTGAGCTTTAAACCAGAAAAAACACATGTCCACTTTTGCTATGATGTGTCAGCAGTTGACAGGCTCTTGAGAAACAAATTGCTAGTGTAGGACTTGCAGTGAAATGGGGTCCCTTGGCGATGGGCTGCAAGCTTAAATGCATTGATCAATTCATGAACTAAAACCCCATTGTTTATTTGATTAATTGTATACTAAGGTGAGTTAGTTCATTATGGAGAGTGTTGAGTCCCTGTATTTGTATTTATTAGAGCATGTGGTCACAGGCCACTTTCACCCCAACCTGGGAATGGCGAGTGCTGTTTGCACCCCATTCGCAGGGATGGCGAGTGTTGTGGTACTCTGTATGTGTGTATATATGTGGGTTAATTTTTATTAACCTTTGTTACTGTGATCATAGCTTTCTCTTTCACCCCAGATGAGCTAATTTATCTGTAACCTGTTACAGCTGCCCCTTTAATTCTAAGTCAGGTGTTGTGTTAGGTGACTGCCTCATCTTTAAAAGCCATAAGGCACTTGGCAGGTGAGCTTTAAACCAGAAAAAACACATGTCCACTTTTGCTATGATGTGTCAGCAGTTGACAGGCTCTTGAGAAACAAATTGCTAGTGTAGGACTTGCAGTGAAATGGGGTCCCTTGGCGATGGGCTGCAAGCTTAAATGCATTGATCAATTCATGAACTAAAACCCCATTGTTTATTTGATTAATTGTATACTAAGGTGAGTTAGTTCATTATGGAGAGTGTTGAGTCCCTGTATTTGTATTTATTAGAGCATGTGGTCACAGGCCACTTTCACCCCAACCTGGGAATGGCGAGTGCTGTTTGCACCCCATTCGCAGGGATGGCGAGTGTTGTGGTACTCTGTATGTGTGTATATATGTGGGTTAATTTTTATTAACCTTTGTTACTGTGATCATAGCTTTCTCTTTCACCCCAGATGAGCTAATTTATCTGTAACCTGTTACAGCTGCCCCTTTAATTCTAAGTCAGGTGTTGTGTTAGGTGACTGCCTCATCTTTAAAAGCCATAAGGCACTTGGCAGGTGAGCTTTAAACCAGAAAAAACACATGTCCACTTTTGCTATGATGTGTCAGCAGTTGACAGGCTCTTGAGAAACAAATTGCTAGTGTAGGACTTGCAGTGAAATGGGGTCCCTTGGCGATGGGCTGCAAGCTTAAATGCATTGATCAATTCATGAACTAAAACCCCATTGTTTATTTGATTAATTGTATACTAAGGTGAGTTAGTTCATTATGGAGAGTGTTGAGTCCCTGTATTTGTATTTATTAGAGCATGTGGTCACAGGCCACTTTCACCCCAACCTGGGAATGGCGAGTGCTGTTTGCACCCCATTCGCAGGGATGGCGAGTGTTGTGGTACTCTGTATGTGTGTATATATGTGGGTTAATTTTTATTAACCTTTGTTACTGTGATCATAGCTTTCTCTTTCACCCCAGATTAACTAATTTATCTGTAACCTGTTACAGCTGCCCCTTTAATTCTAAGTCAGGTGTTGTGTTAGGTGACTGCCTCATCTTTAAAAGCCATAAGGCACTTGGCAGGTGAGCTTTAAACCAGAAAAAACACATGTCCACTTTTGCTATGATGTGTCAGCAGTTGACAGGCTCTTGAGAAACAAATTGCTAGTGTAGGACTTGCAGTGAAATGGGGTCCCTTGGCGATGGGCTGCAAGCTTAAATGCATTGATCAATTCATGAACTAAAACCCCATTGTTTATTTGATTAATTGTATACTAAGGTGAGTTAGTTCATTATGGAGAGTGTTGAGTCCCTGTATTTGTATTTATTAGAGCATGTGGTCACAGGCCACTTTCACCCCAACCTGGGAATGGCGAGTGCTGTTTGCACCCCATTCGCAGGGATGGCGAGTGTTGTGGTACTCTGTGTGTATGTGTGTATATATATATATATATATATATATATATAGCAGGGTTGGATATTCCAATAAGGGCACTCACCAAAATTATGAAGAATTTATTCAAGGTACATTACCAATCAGACAATTGTAGGCCTACGTTTCGGCCACCAGGTGGCCTTTATCAAGACAGGTCAGCATTGACGTCCTCACAGCACAAGAGTCAGGATACGGGGTTTGGCACTCCCTGTTACTGGTTACTCCCTGTTACTGGTTACAGCTGCGATGGTGCCTACACTAAAAAGTACAGGAGCATAATGGTGGGGCACTCGTGGCTTTTTCCAAAGAAATACAATCCAGCCAATTAGCAGCAACGTTTCAATTTAACAGGTAACCTGATGACAATTTTCTCATAAATTGAAACGTGGCTGCTAATTGGCTGGATTGTATTTCTTTGGAAAAAGCCACGAGTGCCCCACCATTATGCTCCTATATGTATATATATATATATATATATATATATATATATATATATCCTTGGATCCGCACTCACATCCAGTCAGTGTTCACATAAGGGGGTGCTCCACTAAAGAAATGCAATTCCAAATATAGATAGAGAGTTCCAGTGTAACTCACCAGAGAGGGCACTCACCACCAGTAGAAAGTAAAATACTTTAATTGACAATAGTCATCTCTCGTAAATCTCATGCTGAGTATTGTCGATTAAAGTATTTTACTTGCTACTGGTGGTGAGTGCCCTCAATGGTGATTTACACTGGAACTATCTATCTATCTATCTATCTATCTATCTATCTATCTATCTATCTATCTATCTATCTATATATATATATATATATATATATATATATATATATATATATATATCTTTCACTAAGCAATTGACTGTCCAACAGTCGTTTGCCTTGAGGATGAAATGTGACAGCAGTCATCCTATGGCAAACTGTGGCCTTGACAGCTATGTTGGTGTTAGACGTGCATCCGGTGTCCGCCATCAGTGGAGTGGGATTTAGATGGTTGATGGAGGTATTGTGTCCCCGGGACCAAATCCCGTCTAGATTCCACTTCACTAGGCAGGTGATACCCGGGATGTACAGGGAGGTCAGAAAAAGTGTCCTCAGTGCCCTGAAAAATGCAGCTGTACCCACTGTCCACTTAACTACGGACATGTAGACAAGTGGATCAGAGCAAACTAAGGACTATATGACTGTGACAGCCCACTGGGTAGATGCATCGCCTTCCACAGCAGCAGCATCTCTTGCACGCCAGCTCCTTCCAAGGCAGGCTACGCTGTGTATCACTGGTTTCAGGAAGAGGCACAATGCCGACAACCTTTTAGAGAAACTGAGGGAAATCATCTCACAGTGGCTTACCCACCTTAGACTCTCCTGGGGATTTGTGGTGTCGGACAATGCCAGTAACATTGTGCGGGCATTACACATGGGCAATTTCCAGCACGTGCCACATTTTGCCCACACAATAAATTTTGTGGTGCAGCATTTCATCAAAAGTGAATAGAATATGCAGGAGATGCTTGTGGTGGGCCGCAAAATTTGCGGACACTTTTGACATTCTGCCACTGCCTGCCGAAGGCTGGAGCGGCAGCAAAAACTCCTCAACCTGCCCTGCCATCAGCTTAAACAATGTGCTGGAACTCCACCCTCTATATGCTGCAGAGGATGGAGGAGCAGCAAAAGGCCATTCAACCTATGGTTGTGCAAGATTCTCCAGCCGTTTGAACTAGCCACACGTGAAGTCAGTTCCAACACTGTCAGCTTGAGTCAGGTGATTCCCCTGATCAGGCTGTTGCTGAAGCAGCTGGAGAAAGTGAAGGAGGAGCTAAAGTGTTGTGATTACGCAAAGCATGTCGCTCTTGTGGATGAAGCCCTCCATACACTTTGCAAGGATACGAGGGTGGTCAGTCTGTTAAAGTCAGAGGAATACATTCTGGCCACCGTGCTCAATCCTCGGTTTAAAGCGTATGTTGTGTCTCTGTTTCCGGCGGACACAAAAGTCTACAAAGGTGTAAAGACCTGCTGGTCAGGAGATTGTCATCTGAAGGGGACCGTGACATGGCCAGAGCTCCTCCTTCATTTTCTCCCACACCTTTGGCTGCGAGGAAACAGCTGCGATTTCCCACACAACCCACAGGCAGGGATGCAGGACAGGCAGGAGGGAGTTTGGACATCTGGTCCGGACTAAAGGACCTGCCATCGATTGCTGACATGTCTACTTTTGCTGCATTGGATGCTGTCACCATTGAAAAAAATGGTGGAGGATTACTTTGGTGACAGCATCCAAGTAGACATGTCAGACAGTCCTTACCTGTACTGGCAGAAAAAAAAGGCGGTTTGGAAGCCCCTGTACAAACTGGCTCTATTTTACCTGAGTTGTCCCCCCTCCAGTGTGTACTCCGAAAGAGTTTTCAGTGCAGTGGGGAACCAGGACAGTAAGTGGCGAATGAGGTTGCTTCCGCAAAATGTGGAGAAGATGATGTTTAAAAAATGAATGATCAATTATTCAATGAATACCAGGAATTGCCTCCAGAGATTATAATGGGACCTGTGATTGTGGAGTCCAGCGGGGACGAATTGATAATCTGTGAGGATGAGGAAGTCCACACTGAAGGGGGTGAGGAATCAGAGGAGGAGGATGATGAGTGACGATGACATCTTGTCTCTGTAGAGCCAGTTTATGAAGGGAGATTTGAATTGGTTTTGTATTGTGGGTGGCCCAAACAAACCAATCATTTCAGCCACAGTTTTGTAGGCCCTGTCGCTGAAAGGTTTGGTTTGTTAAAGTGTGCATGTCCTATTTCCACAACATAAGGGTGGGAGGCCCCAAGGACAATTCCATCTTGCATCACCATTCATTAATCCCACTGCTGAGAGTCATTGATATGTGAGATAAGTGGACTCGTCTTTAATCACATACAACTGTTTGCGCTCAAGTGGTAATAATCACAGAGCTGACCAATCCCATTGCTGAGAGTCATTGATTGCTGCACGATTCGCCCACTGCTCCTCGGCTGATCGTTGCCTGGTTATGTCTGTTCCATTCCATTCTCCTGCCGTAAATATAATACCTCTCTGCTGGTACATCTACTGTGTTAGATAGGGTGTTACAGGTGTCTCCGGGAAGCCATTCTGCAGTGTCGTTAATGTAGGCACTGTACCTTAAGCACAGATAACACATACATGACTGTGTCACATTCACAGACACTGTAATGCAGATGGGTATATTCCCTATATTATTCCTGGAGTCCACTGCTGCCACTCTCACCCTGCATCACACAACCAGATGCCATGGGAAGATGGCCTATGTGACAGGAGCGTTTCTGCCACTGCCTGCAGAAGGCTGCAGATCGCCCACTGCTCCTCGGCTGGTGGTAAACACGATCAAGCCAGATAGTGGTCTTATTAATCTGATAAAAACAGATACACAGCACACTCACAGACCAACTCAGTGCTGCACCAATTGCCCACTGCTCCTTGACTGGTCGCCGCCTGTGGTCAGAAGGTTCCACTTCTTTGCAGCTATTGCATTGCTGCACCAACCACCCACTGCTCCTCGGCTGGTGGTAAACACGATCAAGCCAGATAGGGGTCTTTTTGGGGCCTAGTTTTTCAAACTGCCATCCTGTCTGCCACTGCAGTGCCACTCCAAGATGAGCCACGTGTTTGTGCATCACACTTGTGTGGCTTAGCATAGTTATCCAGCTACCTCAGTGCAACCTTTTGCCCTAAAAACAATATTGGGCGGGATGTTGTAACATCCGCGCCCATTATCGCCGGCTACCGCATTATTAATAACGGCATATGCTGTAACATATGCCGTTATTAACGCAAGGAACAGCTCTTGCGATAAGAGCTGTCCCTTGCGATGCGGTGCCGGCACTGGACTTCCGGGTCTGTGACCCGGGAGTCCATCTGTGCATGCGAAGACCCCGGCGCCGGCCGCAGGGCACGCTGGGAGGGATCCGTGACGGATCCCTCAAACAGCGCTGCGGTAAGAAGCCCATAGGCTTCTGCAGGGAATCGCCAGCTTTTGCTGGCGATTCCCTCCGCAGCGCTGGCACTGCGGAGGGGGCATATAGCATATAGAAATGCGGTAAAACCCCCCGAAAACTGGGTTTTTACCGCATTTCTGCTTTACAGAATCTCCCCCATTGTGAGGTGTTCAGAATAGACTGGAAATGAGTTGAAATTAATGTTATTGAGGTTAATAATAGCGTAGGAGCAACCCCCCCCCCCAAATTCTGCGATTTTAGCAGTTTTAATGCTTTAAAAAAAAAAAAAGTCAGAACCAAAAACCCAAAACGTTTAGGAGGTGTTTTGGCAAAACCCATTAGAACCCAAAACCTGAAGGTAATCAGAACTCGAAAAGTGGCCGGTGCACATCCCTTACAACCATAGCAAGTGGTCAGGTATTGCTCAGCTGCCCTGGCAATAACTTTCGGTACTTGTGTAGTTTCGGGTTCCGGGTTCTACGCTCGCCACAAACTATCTAAAATAAAGTAACTTAACTCCATGCCAACATGGATAGTTCATACCCCGACTATCCATGTTGGCATGGAGTTGATTTTAGATAGCGTGGCGAGTGTAGCGAGCCACCGAGGCCGCAGCGTGGGCGAGCGAAGCGAGCCCCGCAAGGGGACTCAAACGCACGGCACCATGGTGGCGCCGTGAAACTACACAAGTACCTAACTTTCTTTAAAATGCAGACAGAAAGATGTTCAGTCTGCACCTTACGGGAAATATGTACAAGGATGCAGAACCCTTCAAATGAGCAGCCACTCCCCCACCTGAGTTTTTTTGGGGTATTCAATAATACAAGGTAAATTATAGCGATAAATTACCAATTAGCCCTAAGAAGCCATCAAGTGCCACTATTAATTAGGTATTTTGTTTCACCTGCCTCATGGAGGTGAAACCAAATCACCAAAAACAGCCCTGTTTTTGAGTGGAAATGGAATTTGTGTTTTCATCTAAATTGGATAGCCTGTAAAACATTAGGATAAATCTGGAAAAATAAATATTTTTCTCTTGCGGACTATTCACAAATAATTGGATACCCCCCTAAGTATCTTTTCAAATCAGTCATATAAGTTTCCTAAAAAAACAACCTTTGATCTATAATAACAACAGGTAGTGGCTTGAATAGAAAGTACTTCCAAATGTGTCAGTAATACTGGGATGTGCTTGTGCCCCAGAGAATGATTGTGTCAGGGAGCTTAGAGTAAAGCAGTAATTAATTATAATGTTGTTTACAACAACCAACTTTAAATGAATTTCCGAGACTTTGCAGAAGTTCTATTATAAGGCTTTCAAATATTTTTTTCGGAACTTCAAACGGTGTGTGAGCACTTTTCATTTTGCGCATGTAAAGTATAAAGCTGCTTTGCATCTTTTTCTGTAGGTTCTAGATGAAAATAATTCCGATTATAGTAACAGCTGGTAGGAAGTTGGAAGGAGGCCAATCACAGCTTTCAGTTACAAATGACAGTGTGCTACTTTCCTCCCCGGTGTCTGCAGATACAGATAGAGAAATAGGTGTGATGATTTCAGAAACCTTCACATAGGATAGAGGATATTTCATTTCTTAATACATTTCATTAACCACACAGAGTAGCAAAGAGAAATTTGAAAGGCAAATATAATGAATTTAAACACGGACATATCTAATGTTAGTATGTTATTTATATTCTGTAAACATATAAAGCCCTAGCATACTTGCTGTCATACAGACACTGTTGGATTATAATATGATTTTTTGGGAGGTAGTGATCTCATTAACAACAATTCTGCTGACCGGTTTATTTGCAACAAAAATATTTGCATAAAAACGGTGGCACATACTGTTGTGAACCAATGGCTGATTCTGGTCAATATCATCATCAAAATATTTTCAAGGTCATTTAAGACAGAAAATAGGATCAAATGATGGGCCTGATGGGCTCAGCATTCGCATTCTGTGTTTGTGAATGAAATTAGCGTCTGAAAAATGTGAAAATTTAGTAATCGCATACAGTAGTATTTGCAGTTTGATTGACAGGATGCTGGCGTTTATAGGCGGAAACGTGGCTTTTTTTGGGTCACTGCTGACGACTTCCAGCCCATCTCGGGCGCAGATTAGTGGAAGCCTTAGAAATACAATCTGCACAGATGGAAAGTACTCTTCCATATTCTGGGATTTGAGAATGGATCTGCATATGCTCAGAGATCTGTGATGTACTCATACATTTGCACAGGGCGTTAGTCTTTCTGTATAGGCGGCGGCGGCTTTCTATTCGCAGTCAACTGCTTTTTCCCTGATTAGCTATCCATGCTGAATCAGGTCTGATGTCTGTGATTGGACTAATCCATAGGGCCCTGCTGTTCTGGCCAAGTATAAAATGGCTGGATCTTTTCCTTTGACCTCACATGTTAATTTGCACATAATGGCCACTTGAGTTAAGCAGCTGGATCTTACTGTGTATGGGCTCCTTAAGGGTATGTCAGCAATGTGAAAGGTACAGTAGACATTGTCATATGGGCAATTATTCCATGGAACTGCATACTGCAGGATAAGTGCAATCATCTAGCTGTGCATAATAAACTGATTGCTGTCTCTTCTATCCTTAAGTAAACTGAAAAAGTATAGCAGGCAGTGATACATTTATCATACAGCAAAAGTACTGTATGTGGCATTAAGGGGGCAATGTTACGTAACCAAAAGAAATATGAGTGGACATATGTGATGATGTTTCAGTTTTCTCCAAAACAAACCTAAAATGTATAATCTGCATCAATTGGTGCCTCAGGCATTGTGGAAGCGTGAAGCCTGTTAATATGGCATCAGATGCAGATCTATTGTGATGGTAATTTAACCAAGGAAGACTGACTTAATAGAAAGCCAAATGATTAGTGTTCCACTTTTCTGTGATATTATGCATATATATATAAATATATATATATATATATATATATATATATATATATATATATATATATATATATGCTCCTATAGGTCACGTATAAACATTTTCTGTTCTGCTTGTATTTCAGAAAATAATACAAAAATAATGAAAACATCAGTAGGTAATTGTACAGTATTATGCTAGTAGAATGCTGGTAGGTACCAGTGATATCATTAAAGCACAAATATACAGTATGGGGCATTTATTTCTGAGAAGGCCTCTAGATCTACCTACGAAGCTACTGTTTACTAATCAAAGACATAAAACATTCAATTGAATATATTTGCAATTGGGTATGTACTGCTGATTACTGCATGCAGTAACAATGCTCAAAGTACTGAGAGAACTGACATCCGCCAAGTCCAAAGTGAATATAAAATAATTAATATTACATTGATACTTCGCAAACAGAAAAGCCTTTAATATTTCCATATCTTAATTGCTCATTAAAATGTCATGTGCACAAAAACTTGTTTTAATGGTTCAGGTATGCAGATGGCCGCATAACTGCATCATAAACCAGGGGAATGCCTTAATCCACTTTATCCATTCATCATCTAGAAGAAAAACATTCTACTTTGCCATACGGATCACCGCACAGCATTATAAAACCAGTCAGTGATATTAATGTAGGGGCCACAAACAGCTTTTGTACGACACCATTCTTAATTCGAGGATTTTTGAAGAATTTCAACATTGAATTATATGATATAAATTATGTCATGTACGTCCCTAAAATATACTGTAAAGATATAATTTATATCTTTACAGTATATTTTAGGGACGTACATGACATAATTTGTCAAAATGTATTGCATTTATTGCAGAGTCTTTTATAATGGTGTATAGTTTCAAGGCTTTGAGTTTATTATTATCTAATGCAGGGGAACATTTTCAGGAAATCCCTGTGTGGAGGAGAGAAGAAACCTAGAAAAGGGTCATCTTTTAGGCTGTAGCGACAGAGGTGATAGGCGATTGAAGATATGCAAGTTCATCTAGGGTATCTCACATTTTAGAGAGGACAGGTCCTGTCATTAGAGCAGTCAGACAATAAATTCATGCACTGAACCTGCAGCTGCACACATTACACATAAGGAATGCAGCTTATGCTGTTTGTAGTGTCATTTCCCACTATTTAAATGACTCTTGTTATGGATGCATTTTATTGAAAGCGTTTTGGTGAATTAAACTATTTTTGGTTCATTTAAACGTCAGTTATTTTACTGGAGACCTTGCAGAGATGAAATTGCTGATCTGTTTTTTAAAATAATAAAGCAGGAGGTTCCTAAGTGCTTTATCTTTCTAGTATTTAAAGTCCACTCCTCTGCTCTTTCTCCACTCCCCTCCCTCTTTTCACATAGTCTTGCATTAAGAGATGAGTGTCTCAGTTCCCATTCAAGCACTTTGAGCACATGCAGGATCTCACTGTTCTGGCATCTGTAACACAGCATCGGACTCCCAGTGGATTCTTCTATAAGGATTGCGTCGACTCCAGGAGAAATGTCTTCACATGTAAATAATCCATCTCATTCAGAAGTTTCTGCCATCATTTTAGGATTGTTTTAACAAAGAATGTGAGAGTGATAAGGGACTACAGTCTGGTGCTTTCTGTGGAGGTATTAAGGAAGCAGTTTGACTTGTGATACAGAAGAGTGTGTTTTTTTTTTGTTCCATTAATGGTTTGTTGGTTTGGTGCTATCTACTAGCCCAGAGGAGCTCCGAACTGCTGGTGTCCTAATGTTCAGAAAGTACAGTTTAATGGTGTAGAGAGATGAGACCAGATGATATCAACCCACGTACTGGACTGGTGGTAGCCCTAATGAGCATATTCCTTGTTTTTGGCTTCATGTTTACAGTTTCTGGTTTCAAAGGGGAAACTCTGGGATCCATTCCACTTCTTGCCATAGGACCAGCTATTTTCCTGCCTGGAGTGGCAGCTATTACCCTGACCAGGAGGACAGATGGCTGTACTAAGTGGCCTTACAAATATTGCACCTGCTGCTGTAAAAAGGGCAGAGATAGAGAAAACGTGGAGCTTCTGAAAACCCCATCAGACATGGAGTCTGGAAAAGGGAGTTCTAATGAGCTGGACAAAAAGGCAGAACCAGAGGAGAAGGGTGAAAGCTGTGAATCCAGCAAAATCATCACCATAGGGGACTCCAGGGGACTCACTGTGAAGGTGGATGGAGATGAGATGGTGAGGTACATGGACAAATGCTATTCCCAAAAAACATTACCTGGAGGGGTAGAGAACCACAACATTAGTTCTGTTTTTGATAAAAAGTATACCCCAGAAAGAATTATCTACACTGCCACAGAGGAGAAAGTTACCCTTGATCCTAGAGATAGTGATGCAGGAGCCAATCCTCAAGGGGGGCAGAGTCCTTACAACAGGTACTGCTGTTACATAAAACCAACGGAAGTGAACTGGGACCAAGAGACAGTTGTGTAATCCCCATACCTACACATATACACTGAACAAGAATGTTTTTGCACTGCATGACAGATTCAGGTTCTGTTTAAAAAAAAAAAAAGTCCAGGTACTTCTACCTGGCAGCCTTCTGCTGAGGGGTTGTTGTTGCAGACCAGCATGTCTAGGATTATAGGTCACCTGTTTCCTTAGTGATTTTTTCTGGCCAATTGGTTCATCTGTGAACACAGTGCCTTGATATGTATGCAGTGGACGTTGCCGATCAGCTATAAGACAATGAGCAGGGCTAACACCACAGGCAAGCTGAGGTGTACACAGTTGTTCCTCTCGTACACTGAAAGCTATTGTCTGTGGTTCCAATAAGTTGCTGCGACAACAATGTATTTTTTATATGTCATATATGATGCAAAATATTATGTTACATGTGGAGAAACAGGTACCCATATACTTTTCTGGCAAATCAATATATTTCAGCTTAGCACTGCTATTTGTATGCTCAGAAATAGCATCATCCTCAGTAACAAAACTGAATTTAGATAATGTGATGCTGCTGGAAACATCTGACTATGGTTCTTCTAGGGGAACTATCATAAAAAAGATAAAATTTTTAATATATGAACAAAATGTCCCGTCCCGTCCCCCCCAAAAAGCACATTTTTTATTATACCTGTCATTATATATTGATGCTATAAATCTTGTTATTTTGCTATGAGTGGAGAGCTTTTTAGCTTGACTATACCTCTTCATAAGACTCCAATGGCAAGACTGAATTTATAAGCTATTGAGTACACTATAGCTAGTACTAAGAGCTGCAACAATGCAAACAATAAAATATGTCATGTTTCTCTGATGAAAGATATTACAATGTTCATATATAAATGATGCAATATAATAATAATACTGTTTCTGGTAGTATTTCCCATAAATGTGCTAATGCAAGACAGTATTAGAAGCTGCCATACATTTCTTTTCCTTCCTAAGAATAAAATATGCACTCGCTATAATTATGGACTATGTACTTTAAACCTAATAATTGTTTGTAAAATGTAGGTTTCTTAACGAACAGTAAACTATATTGCTTGCATATAATTCATAGCAGTGTGTGTATTGGTTATTTCAGGGTTTGATGACTGGGTTTATTTCTAAATCCAATCTTGTTGTTCCTTGGTGTACATACAGTAGTTGCTTGGGTGTGTGAGACTTAACATAGAACACTGGGGCAATCTTATGCATTTATAATAGCTTTTCGATGTGTTTTCAATATGCTGGCTTCACCACATTGTCCCTTAAAGGTCTTCTGAAATAAATTGTTTCTCAGTCCTCTGGCTATGAAAATATTACAGTAAAAAAAGTTGACTAAGCTTTAAAACGTTAGGAGGGGAGAGTTCAGCTTTGGCATTTCATCTGGGAAAAATAGAGAACGGCAGTTATAACCTATGACCTTCAAGAATGATGTGCTTAAATGAGAAATAAATAGGGATCTGTGCTTTCATTTAATGGAATCATTTACATGAGTGATTACATGTGTTATTGGTACTACCAGAATCTGTACAGATAATATTAATACTCAAAAAAGCTTAAATTATGTTTAAAATGAATAAACATAATTTCATATAAATAATTATTAACACTTTGGATAAACATTAGGGGTTAGTGAAAGAGCGCTATGAATTAAATGAAAATAAATGTAAAAATATATTTAAAAATATATATTATATGCTAATAATTAAATATATGCAATATGTATTGTAAAATGATTTGAGTGGTACCTGTGAAGAAAAAATTAGTTGGTAACAATGTTTACACCCTTTTGGGGATAATGCATGGAAAGTTCTGGTAGGTTACCGGTATTTTTCGCTATCCCTGCAATGACCCTAAGGTGTCTCCAAACGGCTGCTGATGTTCCTTTGCTATCAGAGATGTAGGATTGGAGCTAGGTGCAGTTTAGTCTCTGCCGCTGATGTTGTTTGCGGCTGCGGCACTGATTGCTCGTCACTGACGGTGACCGGATGTCGCCAGAAGTTGCTTGTGGCCGTGGGCTTGAGATGTGGAGCAGATGTCAGGGTAGCGTGCCGGTGTTCTCCTTCTTCCCAACGCGTTTCGTGCGTCATGCGCACTATTTTATGAATAAAGTTTTTCCTATAAATACCCACACTGTTTCATCCTTGAAAAAGTGCGCCTGACGCACGAAATGCGTTGGCCAAGAAGGAGAACACCGACACGCTTTAATCACTAGTAATCCCACTCAAAGCAAATGCTTTCAAAGCTAGTAGATGTAGTTTCACTTGCTGACAACAGATGGCAGTGTTTCAGAGTCTCACACGGACACTAGACATATATATATATATATATATATATATATATATATATATATATATATGATTGGTATCCACCAGCACTGGTTTTGCCTATTATATTAAATATAAATAATTTGAATTGGTCCTGGGCCACCAATCCAAGGAACCCCTGCAAGTGTGCAGAGGCACCCCAGGGTGTCACGCCACACCGCAGGGTGCAATGCCACACAGTTTAGAAACCACTAACCTTCACCGCCGTACCCTGCTGTCTAAGCCTAACCCTCCCACTCCACAGCCTAACCCTACGTCCCCCTAGCCTTAATCCATCCCACATAGGATCTGAATGCTGACAGTCAACTAAAATAGCTAATATGTAAAAGTACTGTGCTAATTAATATAAAGGTCAAATGATCAATTAACTGGGAATACTTTACATTTTGTAATTTTTTTTTGACGATGACATTTCTTTGCCCACTTGGTAGTATCCAGTACAAATGGGCACATTATTTGTCATTAGCTGTCAGAATATAGGGGGTTGTTCTAGTTCACTCCTTCTGGCAAATTCCTTCTCAGATGGACAAAACCATGTGCACTGCAGGAGAGCAGATGTAAAATGTGCAGAGAGAATTAGATTTG
This sequence comes from Crinia signifera, assembly GCF_055691185.1. Classification (NCBI taxonomy): domain Eukaryota; kingdom Metazoa; phylum Chordata; class Amphibia; order Anura; family Myobatrachidae; genus Crinia; species Crinia signifera. Next base: position 275,487,255 of record NC_139217.1, on the reverse strand, counting down.
GGTGAGTTATTTTGTTCTGTGCAGGGAAAATTATTTTTACACTGCAATATAGATCTCACTTTGAAGTAAAACCCCACCCAAATCTAATTCTCTCTGCACAAGTTACATCTGCCCCACCTGCAGTGCACATGGTTTTGTCCAGCTAAGAAGAAATTTGTCAGAAGGAGTGAACCAGAATAAACCCCATATACAGGAGGAAAGTGGGAGCTTTCCCTAGATCTCAGCAACTACTGATTTCACTTTGGTACTTTCACAAAAAAAAAAAAAAAAAAAACATTTTAATAATTTAGCACTACTGTAAAAACCTATAATTCTATTTTTTCTTTCTATATAATTTGATTACACGTTATAAAAATTATTTGCCAATATTAGGTCTTATGGAATATTTGCGAAGAGGTCTCTGTGTGTCAACCATTACGGTGCTTTTATATCACTGCATATCATAAGTATAAACTATCCCCTATTGACACCCAATGATCTAAATGGATTTCCCCCCCTTTAAAAACTTTAATGGATTATAATAATAATAATAATAATAATAATAATAATAATAATAATAATAATACAAGAACCACTGCAACATTTGTAAAATAAGGGTCCCCATGCAAATATATGTGGAAGTCATATATAATTAGATACACCTCCTAACAGAGGGGGTTATTCTTGTTCACTTGCAAAGACACAATCACTCTCTAATGGACAAAACCATGGGCCTTATTTTGGTTCATTCTTTCTGACAAAATCCTTCTTAGATGGGCAAAACCATGTGCACTGCAGGTGGGGCAGATGTAACATGTGCAGAGAGAATTAGATTTGGGTGGGGTTTTACTTCAAAGTGAGATCTATATTGCAGTGTAAAAATAAAGCAGTCAGTATTTTCCCTGCACAGAAACAAAATTACTCACCCAAATCTAATTCTCTCTGCACATGTTACATCTTCCCCCCCTGCAGTGCACATGGTTTTGTCCATCTAAGAAGGATTTTGTCAGAAAGAATAAACCAAAATAAGGCCCAATGTGCACTGCAGCAGTGCCAGATTAAGGTCTAAATGGGCCTGAAACAGAAAATTATCAAGGATCTATTATGCGCAATAATAGGGGTTGCGGCCAGCACCTAATAATGTGGGGGGCGTGACCAGTGTTCTGGTTGGGTGGTCTGCTCATGGGCGTGTCTCTATTTGTGTAAATACTTTCAACTAATTATATATGCCTGGAAAAGGCAGGGGGCTGGCATAGGAAAAATGCAGGGAAATATATTGGCGGGTGCCCTTCAAAGGTGCACCCGCAGGATGCTAATGTCCTAAGATACTTGCGGGGTGAGGCGGCACTCCAGTCATAAAAAAAATACTGAAAGCCAAAACTTGATAGACAACATTTCAGCACCTTTTATGTGGTCACCTAAATTTACCACACCATATACCCCTTATACAAATCATTATTATTATTATTATTTATTAACAGTTTCTTATATAGCACACACAGATTCCGCAGCATTTTACAGAGTATAGTTGAACATTCACATCAGTCCCTGCCCCAGTAGAGTTTACAATCTATATTCCCTTCCACACATATACACACACACAGACAGTCTAGGGTTATTTTTTATTGGGATCCAATTAGCCTACCAGTATATTTTTTATTGTGGGACATGCAACACAATAGTAACTCCCTTATACTGTACTTGCCTCTTACACATTATGCCACATGGAATGAGCCAAAATTCACACCGACTGAGTCAAAATTCACGTTATGCCACACAGATTGAGCAATAATGCACAACAAGCTTCATAAACAGGGGCATTGCGAGCCAATGGCGCGCATTAAAAATTTACACCATAACGCCTATTACATGTTTAGCCACACACCATAATGTCCATTACGTATTATGCCAAACATCATAATGCCTATTAAAAATTATGCTACATAAGTGCTGCTTACCTACATGCTCATTGCCAGGGGTTCCATGCTCATTGCCAGGGGTTCCATGCTCATTGCCATGTGGGATTACATGCTCATTGCCAAGGGGAAATAAATGCTTGTGGTAACTGGGGGACAGCCGCCGGGCAGAAATGACAACCATTGACAGCCGGGCAGAGTGAGGGGAGCTCCCCGGCTATATTCAGAGCACTGCAGGTCCTGGCTATTTAAAATAATAACCCGTTCACACCATAAAATGCCCCCTTTACACCAGCCTAGTCCCTGCATTTTCTGGTGTGAGAGGCAAGAAACCCCCCCCCCCCCTTTTAAACAACCAGCTATACCTTTGGAACTAACTGACCCATTTGCATGTGGGCTTCGAATGATTTTGGTCCCGTGAAACTGGGATGTTTGGTTCCAGTGAATTCTGTCCTCAAACAACATGATTTGGGTGGGGTTTGTAGTACATCAAACTGAGATCTATACTGCAGTGTAAAAATAAAGCAGCCAGTATTTACCCTGCACAGAAAAAATAAAACACCCAAATCTAACTCTCTGCACATGTTACATCAGCCCCACCTGTAGTGCATATGGTTTTGTCCTTTAGAGAGTGATTGTGCCTTTGCGAGTGAACTAGAAAAACCCCCAGACTGTTAACAATTTTAAGCAAAGCAACACTACATTATTTGATAAAAATTATAAAAAAAAAACAAAAAAAAAACAAGGAAATATAAAAAAGCTGTGAATTTTAGGAATCTATATTTTAAAGGGGCGACAAGGTGTTTCATACATAGGGAGCATATTTCTACACCAACTGAGCTATAAATTTTACTGACTTTTTCTGGTTTACAGTACTTTTCCTTTTACCAAATGTTCCTATTTTTAATTGTTGTTTTGCTTAAAACTGTTACTACTTTGCACAGTCCAGACTGTGTAACAACTATGCATTATATATATTCTGTATGTTACATTATACTGCACAGGACTATGGTGTATTTTCTACAGTGTGCTGCTGTCAGGGGCGTAACTAGAAGCTTGTGTGCCCCAAATCAAAATCTTGAAAGAAAAAAAAATATCTGTCCACACATGAAAAAAAAGGTGGGCAGGGAAAGAGATGCAGGGTGGTAGGATGGGGATGGAGAGATGCAGGGTGATAGGATGGGGATGGAGAGATGCAGGGTGATAGGATGGGGATGGAGAGACGCAGGGTGAATAAGACATCTGATAGATTCAAAACACAGGGCCTGAGATCCCTGTACAGTATTGAGGGGGGAAATCAGTCCGGCACTGCACAGCGGCTCACGCTCACCTTATCTATGTAGCAAACAGGGCCGAGACTTTACAGGGGGACGAGCCGTGCAACTGCATGGGGTGCCACGCGGCTCGTCCTGCTGTTTCATTGCCGCCGGAGGACAAGCAGGGTCCAGTTCAGGGTCTCCTCCGTTACTTCACCCGCCATGACCCACTGGCTCCCCGTCTGCACTGCAGCGCTGTGTGACTGCCTGTGGCTGTGCAGAGCGAGCAGCCAGCTGACACCCATGAGGACAAGTCAGTCAGTGTCAGACTGACACTACCACATGCCGGGCGGGAGGGAAGGGGACAGGCCGGCCGGGGAACCGAGACCTGATGCTTACTTGCTGAGCTGATTGCTGTGGTAACATAGTCGGCAACTCTGTCCTCCTCCTGTCACCGTGAGCGCAGATGCAGAGTCAGACATTATGCAGGAAGCACTTGGACACAGTGTGGGGTACACTAAGCGGGGCCCCAGCGGGACTATATCTGTACTTCCGCCACCAGCGCCGCTGCTAGCTTCCAGAATCTGAACATAGTGCAGGGCCGTTTCTAGACAATTTAGCACCCAGGGCGAAGGAAAAAAAATGCGCCCCCCCCCCCCCAAATGAAATACATTACATGGTACTGCGGAAATTGCGCGCGCCTCAGGCGCGCGCCGAAATAGGGGGTGTGGCTTAATTTAAAAGGGGGTGTGGTTTAATATAAGGGCGTGGTCTAGCAGGAAGACAATTACCTTACATCACACATTTGCATCCTGCATGACCAGACATTGGTTACCGCAGGAATTGTCATTGTCCTCCCGCACTCAAATTGGCCGGCTGAAGGCCACACAGGGACTTAGTACACCTCACAGATCAAGGCCAAACAATGACAGGCTACTTAAATCATTATACACTATTTATCCGTGATGACAATTACACATTACGCCGCACACCGTGATGACAATTACACATTATGTCACACACCGTGATGACATTTACACATTATGTCACACACACCGTGATGACAATTACACATTATGTCGCACACCGTGATGCCCATTAGACCCCACACCGTAATGGCCATTACAAATTATGCCCCACGCGCTGCTGACGCACAACTGATGCCGTTTACTAATATGCCCCCACAATGCCAGATATGCCCCCACAGCGCCACACATATATACCCCCACAGTGACAGCTATGCCCCCACAGTGCCACACATATGCCACCAGTGCCAAATATGCCCCCACAGTGCCAGATATGCCCCCACAGCGCCACAAATATATACCCCCACAGTGCCACACATATGCCCCCACAGTGCCACAGATATATGCCCCCACAGTGCCAGATATGCCCCCACAGCGCCACATATGCCCCCACAGCACCACATATGCCCCCACAGCGCCAAATATGCCCCCACAGTGCCACATATGCCCCCACAGTGCCACACTTATGCCCCCATAGTGCCAAACATATGCCCCCACAGTGCCAAACATATGCCCCCACAGTGCCAAATATGCCCCCACAGTGCCACAGATGTATGCCCCCACAGTGCCAAATATGCCTCAACAGTGCCATAGATCTATGCCCCCACAGTGCCAAACTCACTGTTTCTGTGTCTCCCCCTGTGCCATCGCCTCTGCCTCTGCTGCTGCTTCCTTGGGGAGTGCTGCTGCAGCGCTGATTCCTTGGGGAGGGGAGCGGAGCGCATCGCGCTTCTTTCCTTCCCCTTCACTGTGTAGTGTGTACTTGTCTGTCCTGAGCCGTCGCCCATCAGCCATTCATACCCCGCGGGCTGGCTCCTTATTGGCTGCCAGCCCACGAGCGCTGATAGGCTGACAGCCCAGTGACACACTAAGCGAGGGGGAGGGACAGACGCGCGATGCGTTCCCCTCCCCTTCCTCTGCTTGTGTGTGGACGCCGGGGAGGAGGCTGCTGCGGCGGCTGCGGCATTGGGGAAGCTGCAGGGCGCCCCGGCTGTCAAACAGAGGCGGACAAGCCGTGCGGCGCCCCGGGCTGCTGCACGGCTTGTCCGCCTCTAGAAACGGCCCTGATAAAGTGGCTTTGCTTCCTACCTTTATCCCCCATCCAGTAAGTAAAATGCTGGTCTCCCAACTAAAGAGAGTGCAGTGCAGAGGCGTAGGGAGGGCGGAGCCACCGGAGCTCACGCTCCGGGCGCCGATTGGACGACTGGCGCCGCTGGCCCGCCCCCCCTCCGCAAATGTACTATACTAAATAGTACTAACGGCGGGCAGCATGTTCCGGCGGGTGGCGTTTAATAGGGAACATCGGGCAGTCACACTCACACTGACTGTCAGCCCGCAGCCCCATCACCCGATTCTCTGGCAGCGGCACAGCGCTGTGTGCAGCCCCAGCGTCCGTGATGTCCTTCTGCGCATGCGCCGCTGCCAGCCTGTGCTTAAAAGCACAGGCTGATTTACAGCTCTAGGGTGCGCACGCACACAGCGCTCTGCCGAGTCTGATGTGCAGCGTAAAGCACAGGCTGGCCGCAGCGCATGCGCAGAAGGACAACACGGACGCTGGGGCTGCGCCGCTGCCGGAGAATCGGGTGATGGGGCTGCCAGTCAGTGTGAGTGTGACTGCCCGATGTTCCCTTACTATTGAAAGCCACCGTGTGGCACTGGTAGGCTTTGAGGAGTTTTTTCCTCCCTGGCCTCTGCTGCTGCCAAGGGCTCAGGCTGCCCTAGCAAAGCCCGGCCAGGCTCCAGCCCATTGATTGTGGGCCCACCCTCTTGAGTCCTGTGGCAGCCACTATGTGGCTGTCTCTGAGAAGCCCTAAATTGCCCCCATGGCCCCTGCTGCCCTAGCTGGGCACTCCTATTTGGCCTGTTGTCCACCGGGAAGGCTGAGTGACACTGACACCACACAGGTGTCACTGGCTGCCTGTCACAGAGACCCCAGACAAAGCATGAAACCCCTGGCATCGAGCATGAAACCCTTAGCAACGAGCATGCAGGTAAGTGGCACTTATGTGGCATAATATGTAATAGGCAGTACGTTGTGTGTTATTATATAATGGGCATTACGGTGTTTGGTATAGCGTGTAATGGGCATTACATTGTTTGGTATAACATGTAATGGGCAATACGGTGTTTGGTATACTGTGTAATGGGCATTACGGGGTTTGGTATACTGTGTAATGGGCATTACGGGGTTTGGTATACTGTGTAATGGGCATTACGGGGTTTGGTATAATGTGTAATGGGCATTACGGGGTTTGGTATAATGTGTAATGGGCATTACGGGGTTTGGTATACTGTGTAATGGGCATTACGGGGTTTGGTATACTGTGTAATGGGCATTACGGGGTTTGGTATACTGTGTAATGGGCATTACGGGGTTTGGTATAATGTGTAATGGGCATTACGGGGTTTGGTATAATGTGTAATGGGCATTACGTGGTTTGGTATAATGTGTAATGGGCATTACGGGGTTTGGTATAATGTGTAATGGGCATTACGGGGTTTGGTATAATGTGTAATGGGCATTACGGGGTTTGGTATAATGTGTAATGGGCATTACGGGGTTTGGTATAGCGTGTATTGGGCATTACGGGGTTTGGTATAACGTGTATTGGGCATTACGGGGTTTGGTATAGCGTGTATTGGGCATTACGGTGTTTGGTATAGCGTGTATTGGGCATTACGGTGTAAGGCATAACGTGTAATGGGCATTATGGTGTTTGGTATAGCGTGTAATGGGCATTACGACATGTGGTGTAATAGGTATTATGGTGCGTGGCATAATGTGTAATGGGCATTATGGCATGCGGTATAATATGTAATGGGTGTGTGATGACATCAAGTACATGGTAAAAATAGTGTTGTTTTAATCCAGCATGGTGACTCCTCCTGGAGACTGCTATAACCATGTTGAATTAAAACAACACTATTTTACCAACATGTCAGTCAGTCTCCGAGCGGGGGGGGGGGGGGGGGGGGGGGGGGGCGCGAAATATGCCCTTGCTCCGGGCACCATGGCACCTAGCTACACCGCTGGTGCAGTGGGTTGCCTCAGGGCCCCCTCAAGCCGCCAGACCCCATAGCAACTGCATCCCCTGCACCCTCTATAGTTACGCCACTGGCTGCTGTTATTAATCTTGTACAGTTTTGTTCCTGCACTTGCAGTAATTACCATATATACATTTTAAAGAGGCCTAGACCATGCACTCTTTAATGGTTATCCAAGTTTCTTCAGTTAATGGCCACACCCCTAAGTATGGGCCTCTAACACTGTGGGGGTTATTCTGGTTGACTCGTTCTGATGCAAATTTGCACCCATACGATTCAACCAAACCCTGCCTTGTGAATGGTGGCCTCACAGTAACATCCATTCGCATCCTTGTGGTTTCCGCCCCCATCATTTGATGGTTGGCGACCATCGATTGATGGCGAAGGCGCATGCATTATAAAATTGCCTCTAAAGTCAGTTATTATATGCGTGGATGCTCGGGGGGAAATGGGCGGGCAGCTGATATCCGGTGATGTCAGCTCCCACCCCCCGCACCTGCGTCATCGGCTATTGGCATAAGAACGCCCAGCTTGCCATATGCTAATGGCCAGCCCCCCGCCCAGCGACTGCATACAACAAACATCAGTCCCCGTGCGAACGAGCGGCCACAGCAAACGGTCCTGAATAAGATCCTGTATTCCTCTGGTGGGCCCTTTATGCCCCAGTCTAACAAAGGATATGATAAAATACGAGAATATGTTGACTTTATACAATTATATAAAAAAGAAACTCTTCAGTGTCTTTAATATCTTATTCCCAATATGAGGATCTCTTGTATCTCTATATCCCACTGTTAATAACATCCCTTGTGTTGCATTTGCTTGATATGATAGAAATTAGAGAAGTTACAGTATATCCTTCCACAACCATGCCATGCTCTGTATTCTTTCTCCCTTCTCTCAGAACAGATGGGTTTTGTGCACACCATAGTTGCGGGAGACTCCCTGAAATAGCAGCAATCTCCCTCTCTCCCTGATTAGTCTAGCAATCTCCCTCATTTCACCTAGCCCACATTACACTGTTACTTTTTTTGGAAAAAAGGAATAATAGATAGATACATTTACATTGAATCATCAGCCCCATTTCCCAGCACTTTACCAAGTAGAGTAGCTCTTACTAACTGCTTTGGGTCTCATCTACATTAGGATATAAGTAATGTTAAAAGATTCCTCTCAGATGCAGCAGTACACACCCACGCTTTTAGGTGCCACGTTCAAAATCTATTTTCACAATCTCTCCATATATGGAACTAGACACGCCCTTTGGGTGGAGCATGACACGCCCCTCAATGGGGCGCTGTGTAAAATTCTAATACCAACTATAATCTCCCTGAAACTAGTTTTCAAAAGTAGGCAAGTATGGTGCACACCCACCAAGCCCTCTACAATACTTAATGCACTGTGGACCTCATTTATGATGTAAACATCCTCAAGCTCTCTTTTCTCCTTCTTGTTTTAGAAGGTGAGCAGGCTTTTAATATTGTGGATTTTTATAATCAACACTTTGAAGGTAAACTTCTCTAATATAATCTTTTCAACTCTGTCTTGCCAGGGGGCCTTCTCTCTGATTCCTTTCCTATCTCAACTGGCAGTAGACAGGGTGTCTGCTCTCCCTTCTAATTTTTGCTCTGATCCTTCAGTACCTAGCCTGCAGGGGTGTGGTATAGCACACAGACAATGTCTAAGTTGACAGTCAATAAAATGACCACAAAATGCCAACATGCACAAGGTCGACACTGGAAAAAAGTCGACAAAAGCTAAAGGTCCACACAGAAAAGGTCAACACGTGACAATGTCGACGTGAGTTTTTCACTTTTCTAGGGACAATGTTGACACCAGAGCATGTGGATCCAGAAATAGTGTACACATCCACGTGGATATTAAGAACTCCAAAAAGTACAATTATGATAAACTCATGTAGACCTTTCATGTGTTAACCATTGCAATGTCAACATATTGCTTATGTTGACCTTTTGGCCATGTTGACCATATGTATGTCGATAATATGGTGTCAACCTCTTGCATACCCTCCAACTGTACCGAATTTGCCGGTACAGTACCGTTTTTTAACGGTCTGTACCAGCAAATTAAATCTGTACCGAATGTACCGATTTTAAAGAATTGACAGCCGGGCATTTTTACTGTATACTTCGTAGTCAAACAAGCTGCAGAGGAGACCCGCTCTCGAGCAACCAGGACTGGAGGACATGCAAAGGACCCGCAGCTGGAGACCAACAGCAACAGCTGGTGGATTGGGTGGCAAGCCTCCTGACTTTCGCTGGAGTAAGTAAAGTGAAAATACATTTTCCCTTACTTACCCCACATCTGGGGGAGCAGGCTGGAGCTGGCGGCGGTGCCTGTGAGTGAGCGCGCATATTTCCCTGCACTGCCGCGCCGGATGTCCTGCGCATGCGCGCATATTAATAATGTGCAGTCAAATGAACTCTGTGGTGCGCTCACGCTGGTCACGTGAGAACACATAGCATAGCAGGGGAAAGCCCGCCCAGATTTTACCTCAGCGCTGAACATGGAGGACACAGTGTCTGTCTCTGCTACAGACACTCTCCCTGTGTCCCCTTCAGCAAGCGCTAGGAGCCTAAAATATAGGAAAAGGCTTCCTAGTGACTCTTCCTCATCTGAGGATATTATATTTAAAAGAAGAAGGCTGTTTAACCCTGTCAGGTCGGATGACAACAGGGACAACAGGAGGTAGATAGTATACCTGATGAAAGTCACTCACCCTCCAGCTCAATATTTCAACAAGGGAGGAAAAGTACTTCTAAACAGAGACATGTGAGCAAAAGCTCCAAAAGAGACGCCTTGTTCAGGAAGAATTGTCTCATTCCCTGGTATTGCCGAAATCGGAATACCTCAATGGTACGAAACATACCTCAGTCTCCTGCCCACGGCCGGCATATTTCATGAGCCTCAGATAAGCATAAGAGGTCTCAGGGCTCACGTAAGGGGGCAAGTAAGCAACGTTCCCTAAGCCCAATTAATTTAGAGGAGGATCGTAGTCAGCCCTCAGTAGGCTGGGAGTCTGAGGAGGTGACTAGAACCTCAGCATCCTCTAAGAGAGGTGAATATAGCGACGTGCAGATGGCCAGAGTGGCATTAGCAGGAATACCCCTAATAAAATGTATTCCTCTCACTGGGCTTTGCATGAGAAGTCAGAAGTCCATAACTTCGCACAATTAGCTTTCAGAACATCTCTCGTTAAAGAGGAAGAAATGGTTCTTCGTAACCATACAGGGATCCTGAATATCCCCGCCCTTTTCGCTCCCGATATTGACCCAAGTTTAGCGTTTCTCATCGGAGATAAGACCCAGAGTGATTTAATTGATAAGCTGCTGAGAAAGATTCAATTGAAGGTCTCAAACCCTGCTGGCCCTCTGCTATTTGTACTAAATAAAGCAGAGAAAGAGGGTACTGCTAGCAGTTCTTTAGACTCACTAGTGGCATCCAAAGCAGCACTCCTTAAAGCAATTAGTAAGGCCACCCTAATGGTTGGGCAGACTTTTGAGTTTTTATCAAACACTCGTAGGTCTCGTTGACTATCTAGAGCAGGGCTTGCTGATTTAGCCCCCAAACCAGTGGAGGTTCCTAACCTCACTGATTCTGATTTATTCGGCCCAGACTCTATTGACAACATCAAAGTTCATTATAAGGCACGCAAATCATTTGCGGATCTGAAGAGCAACCAGCCTTGCAAGCGGCCCTTTCACCAAGAGGCTCCTCCAGAGGCCAGAGAGGAGGCTTCTCCAGGGCCTGAAACTTCAGAGGTGCCGCACCTTCGTCCTCTTACTCCAGAAGAGGAAACAGTAAGTGTAACAGAGACACAGCTGCACCTTGGCCTCTCTCAAGCCGTAGATTGGTGGGGAGAGATTACCACAGACAGGTGGTTATTAAAAATAATAAAAAAAGGTTTGTCTCTCCCGCTATTAAGATTCTCTCGCCAGAGAATCCCTTGCTCAATAAACGCCAGTCCTCTCTTAGACAGTGTCTTGACTATGGCGTTTTCTCAGGGCAAGATAGAAATGGCAGACACCTCAAGGACGGGTTGGATGAGTTACCTCTTCCACGTAAGAAAGCAAGACGGTTCTTACAGACCAGTTCTAAACGTCAAATCCCTGAACCATTATATAAGACATTGCACGTTCAGAATGGAAGTACCTTTCCTTTTGACACAGAACGACTATTGTATAAAAATAGAACTCAAGGAGGCCTTCCACATAATCCATGTACACTCAAATCACAGAAGGTTTCTGAGATTTCTCTGGAACGACGGCCTTTACCAATGGACGGTGATGGTCTTCGGTTTATCCAACACCCCGTAAACTTTTACACGACTCATGAAGGCTGTAGTAACACACCTTTATCAGAAACAAATTCGATGTATAATCTACTTAGACGACCTCCTAGTAGTCCACTCAGAACAAGAGACACTACTCTTCCAGAGACACAATAGTAGCCCTCTTGCACAACCTAGGCTTTTCGATAAACGATGCCACATCGATACTAACACCTTGCCAGTCGATTACATTCCTGGGGTTCATAATAGATTCTCGTTCTTTCTCTATTGCAGTCCCTTCAGAGAAATGGACAGACATCCAAACCTTTGTGTCCCACATTCTAGATCGTCGGCTCAGCATGAGAGACCTTGCAAAAATGATTGGGAAAATGAGGGCCCTAGATCCAGGGTTTCTCCATGCACCCCTCATTTGCAGACACTCTCAAAACCTTCTGGGGTTCCTTATCAGGATAGGCTACACTTGGTCAGACAAGATCATGCTCACACCTATAGTTCGCGAGGAAATACAGAAGTGGACAGTTCTAACCAACCCCCTACCCCCCCAGACCTCAGCAGGACCCTATACCAGTTATAGTTATAACTTCAGATGCTTCTCTCACAGGGTGGGGAGCATTTACTCGCGGCAAAGCAGTAAGGGGCAAGTGGTCTATGCCCATATCAACCTCTTGGAGCTAAGAGCAGCCAAGCTATCCCTAGCGGCTCTTGTACCTCCGCATATTAGTCACATTTCCATTCAAGTCCACTTGTACAACAACACCGCAGTATCTTACATATACAAGATGGGCGGTACACAGTCGTTACTCCTTTGTCAGGAAGCTATAGACATTTGGGACTGGGCAATACAAAGATCCATCCAGCTATCCAGAATATACGTACCCAGAGAGCTAAACAAATTGGCAGATTCTCTCTCCAGAACATTACTCACACTAGACAGAGCAACACAAAAACCAGAGATCTTTCACAAGATCGTGACAACCTTTGGGCAGCCAGGGATAGACCTATTTGTGACCCCATACAACAATCAGGTCCCGACCTTTGTCTCCAGAATATGGTCCCAAGCAGCCTTCCAATGTCATTTCCATGGACAACTCTCGTCCTCCTATATGCCATGCTGTTGAGAGTACTGCACAAGATCAAGGCAGACAGGGTACCCCTGATAATCCCGGTATATTCAGTTTGGCCATCCAGAATTTGGTTCCCATTAGTCAGTCAATTATGGGAGGGCCCCAAGATTCCCCTAGAGCTATCGAGAGAGTGCTTCCTGGGTACCCAAGACTTGCTTCAACAACAACCACAATGCATGTGGATGGCGATATTGCTGGGTTATTAACGCATTCAGACCTCTCAGCATCGTCGACTGCCCTGATTAACGCATCACTGAGACCCAGAACCAAATGTAGATACAGTGCCATAATCAGGGAATTAATTTCTTGGCAAACCACAAACTCTAACTATCGTCCCTCATCGGCTGTTAACTCAGCGATTAATTTCTTGTCACATCAATATGACACAGGCTCAGCCTCTGCCACCATATGCTCGTATGGCTCTGTACTTACTCACCTGACCCTGGGGTTTTCAGAGAATAGGTTATATTTGCGTTTACTCAATGGTATTTTTCTATCCAGGCCATCACGCCCACGTTACTCGACCACCTGGGACATCGAACCCTTCCTTAATTATTTGGCCATTATACCCTCGACATCCGAAGTTCCCAGTTTGTCTAGAAAACTGGCATCCTTGCTGGCCTTAGCATTCGCGGCAAGGGGGGCCGAGCCTTTCGCTGATAGACATTTCCAACCCAACGCGCCGTAGTCCCGTGAGACGCAAACCCGGAAGTCCCGTCTGTGCTGAGGCTGTGGAAGCTGGCGAATCGAGCGGTCAAGGCGCCGATTCAGCCGAGGTGAGACGGAGCCAGTAATCGGAAGCAGGACAGAGGACAAGCATCACCAGCCCGGTGAGAACAGGTAAAGTGCACTGCGGGCGGGACGGGACACCAGCCCCCCGCACCACTTACCTGTGAGTTGTTTGTGACTTATTCTTCTCTCCCATTGACTGCCACCACCCCACCACCCTTTGTGTGCCTTGCCCCAGCAGCACCAACCCCCCCCCCCCCCCCCCTTCTCACCCACCTTACCTCAGCTGCACACAGCAGCGTATTGGATACATTGTTAGTGAAATAAAACTGCACTAAATGTTTGAGTTACCTCATTGGTTAGATCATTCATCACTCTCTTGTTGTCAAGTAGCTAATATTAAACACTGTTCATCTTGCATCAGTCGGTCTCTAGACTGATTTAATATGGTAGTACTTGGTATTATATTCCAGTGTTCACGTTCTAAGGATTGCCATCCGTAAGCTTCTGTAAAATCTGACAGGAGGTGGGCTTTCCAGTGCTATGCTCTGTGCGCTCACGGGACTAGCGTGAGCACACCACAGAGCTCATTTGCATGCTCCTTATTAATATACGCGCATATTTGCAGGAAACTATGACCTGCCAACTTTCTTTGTTGTAGGGAATAGGATTGCCACCTAGCAACAGCTGGTAGGTTGGGTGGCAAGCCTCCTGACTTTCACTGGAGTAAGTAAAGTGAAAATAAATTTTCACTTACTTACCCCACAGCCGTGGGAGTGGCCGGCTCACGGATGGGTCTCTCCGTGCGAAAAAACCTGTCCGCAAGAGTACGGTCATTGTGGGCGGCATGGGGGCGTTTTTAGGGGAGCGGCCGGAATAATGAGGAAAACTGGGCGTAAACATGGGCGTACACAGGGGTGTGCACCAAAAATGTACGGTGCTACAACCACTCGATCGGCGATTGCGCCGTGCATTTTGGCCCAAAAACAGGCGGATGCCAAAGATAGCTCCAGACCACCCCTAGAGATACCGTATGAGAGCGGACTCCTGGGTCTGCTAATTAACGCTGATTACTATACAAACACATACACCTGAATGTAATAAGCAATGCTGCAGGCTATTAAGCGAAAAACATTATTTCACTACCTGCCCTCAAATACATTGGAAGCATATCTTTCTACACTTGAACATGTAAAGGTTGGTTTCATTTTAGGTAAGATTCATTCAAAGACCTGCTTATATATGTCAAGGTAGTTATTTTAAAACCATCTACACCCATTCAGAAAGTGTTTTTGTATACATTAAAAAGCAGGACACTCAATTCACAGAAGTCGACATGTGTCAACTTTTTCACTGTAGCACAAACATACCAGTTTTTTATATGGAAAAACACACATAAACCACATCTAAGACCAACAAGGATGTTTGAGCAATGTCCAAAGGCCATGGCCACTATTTTGCACACAATCTTTTTATTTTAGCCCAACGACATAGATTATGCACTTTCATATCTGCTATGATTTTTATGTAGCACACTCTGTATGTAAGATGCCACCAAGCACATTATTGCAATCACATCTGCCTATCACACTCTAAACTCATATTTGGAATTTCATATTTCTTTATTTAATTTTTTAAAAATTTGCGGACATACAAATATACAAAACATTACACATACATGTGGTTAGATATAAGCGGGTATTAAAACTCTGAAATATATCGACAGTTCATTCCACATACAAGTATAAGACATACAACACTTTACAAACATATAACCATTGGTAAACTGACCATCCCCCCGCTCCTACCTACCCCCCATATCCCATGCCCTGTCCCAAGTTCAGTTTCTACCATACCCAGATATGCCCCCAGATCCATAGGCCTCCGAACTCTATCCTGAATTCATACCATATAGTTCTACATCCGAGTGAATCGTGCTTAAGCACCATATTTTCTATTATTTAATTAATTTAGCTGTCCACTACAACCTGTCGTGCTATCGTGACTTATTTTTAATTAACAGTTATTATTATTATTATTAAGAAGAAAAAAAAAAAAGAAAAAAGGGGTGCCGCTTTTTAAGTTCCGATCTCGGCGTGAATATACTTAATTTACTTTACTAGAATGCCATTCGTGCTTTCATTATTTTAATATAAATTTTATCTTAAAATACATTTATCTTAAATTTACCTAATTTATTCTATGTATCATTATCCAAAAATATTTTTGAAGTAAGAGGAGTAATACCATTTCTCCCAAATTAGGTGAAATTTCCCAATATTATTCCTAGAAAAAAAAACCTCTTTCTCGTGCTCAAAAGTGAGATTCACTATATTGACCCATTCTGTCCTATTTGGTGCTTTGGCTGCCATCAAAGATCTTGCAATACAGGTTTTGGCGATTGAGCCTAAGATGATGACAAGCTGCCTTTCATCTGCCGACAACCCTGATCTAGACCATACTCCCAGTAATAGAGCCTTAGGACCTATTTCACTACGAGGAATACCAATATCGGTCATTACACCCCTAATGTCATCCCAAAATTTTTGCAGGAATTTACATTGCCATATCAAGTGCCAAAAATCGCACCCCAATTCCCTACATTTAGGACAGGAGTCGACTTTGTCCCCTGCAAATCTCTTAATTCTGGTGGGCGATAGGTATGTACGGTGCAATATGTTAAATTGGATCTGCTGGGTCCTAAATGAAGAAGTGGCCATGTTGGGTATACCAAGTGCATTCTCCCACTCATCGGGTGTTATATCGGGGATTTCCCTAGTCCACTTTGTCATAAGTTCATGCAGGCCAGTGTTGGGGATTAGGGATGAGATATACTTATAGCATTTGGAAACTCCCTTAGACGGACCCATGTTCCTAAGAAATATTTTAATAGGGTGGTCTTTTATTCTACGGGAGGATAGTAACAAATATTCCTCGGTTGCACTTCTCAGTTGCAAATAGCGGAAGAACATACTGTTCGGTATTTCGAACTCAATCTGCAACTGGGCAAATGTCTTAACACCATCCTGCACAACTACATGGCCCAGATTTGTTATTCCAAAGTGTGACCAGGCTGACATACCCTGATGTTTTTTAAGTGTTTTAAAGGTACTTAGGGAAAGGAGATTTGTTTCAGGGTCGGTGTCCATATAGCCTATTTCCCTAGTAATCCATTTCCAAATTTTTATTGCTTGATTCAGTATCGGGGGGTATTTCTTACGACATGAATTCATCAAAATTGCTTGTAATGGGGAAAAACCCGGGATGGTTTTATTAATTAGGTTTGGTAATTCTGCGGATTGACATGGGTCTTTAACCCAATCTCGCAGATGTACCAGCTGCGTTGCTAAATAATACCATTTGAAGTTTGGGAGGGTGAGCCCTCCGAGATCCCTTGGTCTCATCAGTGTAGTTAATTTTACCCTTGGGCTTTTATTTCTCCATACAAAGGAGGTTAATATCCCATTAATTTTCCTAAATACACCATCTGGGACATATACAGGGGAATGTTGAAGGAGATAAAGAAGCTTTGGGAGAACCATCATTTTTACAAGGTTTACCCTTCCCAGAACTGTTAATGGCAGTTTTAGCCAGTTCTTGCATTTGGATCTAATGGAATCAATTACTGGTACAATGTTATATTTTACAAACTCAGATGTATCTCTAGTTATCACTACACCCAGGTAATCAAACCTTTCAGCCTTAGGTATATCTATGGCCCCATGGAGTTCGTCCCTCATCTCAGTGGTCACTGCATCGATTAACAGGTGGGATTTACTACTGTTGATTGTTAGTCCCGAGTATTGACCAAACTCATAAAGAGTTTCCAACACTTTTGGGAAGTCATGTTTATAATCCGTCATTCCCACAAGTAAATCATCCGCGTATAACGAGACAAGGCCACTCCCCCCACCCCCCAGTCCGCTCAAGCCCAGAATATTTCTCAACCTACATGCCAATGGCTCTATGGCCAATGCAAAGAGCGTTGGGGAGAGGGGGCAGCCCTGCCTCGTACCGCGATATATTGGAAATGAATCTGAGACAGCTGGAATTCGATGTGCCCTCTCGATAGTAAATTGAGCAGAGAAGTTGTCTTTTCCAAATTCTTGCAGCAACCATGTTTCTATACATTTTTCGGGTTCACGGCCCTCAACTCGCTCTTCCAAACCTACAATACGGACATTATTTCGACGAGAGCGACCCTCCAAATCTATGGCCTTGAAGCGTAGATCGACTATTTGTGCGGACATTTCCTTGACCTGGGCCCGTAACGGAGCCACTATATCTTCTATGTCTGAAGTACGTTTCTCAAGCTCCACTACCCTATCCCTAGTTTTTTGAGCATCGTCTCTGATCAGCATTATGTCAGATTGAACTTTACTCAGTTGTTCTAGAAGTCGAGTTTCGCATTTATTGACAGCTTCCAGGACTTGCTGCAGAGTAACCTCAGGGACAGACGGCTGTGGTAGTGATTTGGAAGGGGTAGTTTGTGGTGTGGTAGGTTGGGAAGGGTTTGAGCGGGCATATTTTTCTAGCCTGGTGGCTGCCGCGCTGCTTGCTGATTTAGGCATGGTCTCCTCTCTACTAATTGCACCTGGTCGATGTAACTAAAGAAAGTCTCTCAGTCCTTACAAGAATCAATCACAGTATTTTCTATTTGTTGGCCACTGGCATGTAAGGCCAAATTCAATAGTACAGAAATGGTGCAAGACAACCACCTATCAGGCGAGTATCTGCTGTTTTTAGCACATGATAAGAAAAATAAAAAAAATCCCTTCAGAGAGCAGGAGATTCAATCTTCCACCAACCACCTGCAGTGTCTGCACAGTTCTCCAAATACCCCTGCCTACCACACAGTATTCAGCACCAAACGCGCTGTGAAGTTAAGTGTATTTTTAAAGTAAAAAAGACTGCTGGGCCCAAAAGTCTCTCTCACAGACCAGAGCAGGGTGACCTGAGGCTGTGTAGACAAATTACCCCGTTATATGGTTACCGCCAGCAGACGCCCGGGCATGTGGGAACCTCTGCCACTCGATGTCCTCGTTGCCTGTGAGCCGGCTCTCTCACAGCCTGAACTCACCCAGGGAAAATACGCTGGTAAGCTATCTTCACTCCGATGGCCGCTGGTGTCTGTAAAGCTTGAAGAATGCCTTTTTTCGGTGCCGGTATTATGTGTGAGCGTGCTCTCTCACAGCCCAGGCTCACGCAGCCACCACTGGTCACCCCTCGTTCGGCCCTCTCACCGCCGCCACGAGACACGTCAGAGGAGGCTGCTGCTGCTGGTGACGACAAGCGGCAGGCGGTTTCCTGCGGTGCACCTCAGATCCACGTCCCCGGCAACCGCTCGCACAGCGCGGCAGTTCCCGCCTCAGTTCAGAATGGAGCCGCAATCCTATCGCTCAGCTACGCTGGTTCAGAGGTCTCGGTCCCGGCTCAGGTACCCTCGGGCAGTCACTCATCCATATGTTTCATGCCGAGCTAGATGGAAATTTAGTGGGGTTGATAGGGGATTAGCGTGGTGCGGTCGGAGCCATGCCGGAGCTCCCACTTGCGTGGCTTCACTCATGTGCTGCCGTGGTTACGCCCCCGGTAGCCTGTCCTAAACTCATATTTTAAACAATATTTGAACATATTTGCACACAAACCATTTTGTCATGCTTGGTCGACTGACACATCTTTAAGATACCTGTACCAAGACCTATGGGGAGTCCTCACTGGTTGTTTTTGGAGGACACATATGCATTCCTACACAAATGTCACTTTGGCCCCTTGTTTGCCTACCTCACCCACTCCATTGTTCTGGCCCTGGTTTTAACTAGTAATGTAGGATTTACATCACCTGCACAGAAACTGCTTTCTCACCTATTAAGTTGCTCTGCACATGTGCTGGCACAAACAAATTAGCAGGGAAATGGTGGAGATGGACATGTGCATGCTCATGGAGAGGGTTCTGCATGGCAAACATGAAAAACACATAACTACATTCACCTAAAGACCAAGTTGAGTAAGTACACATAAATGTAGTATTTGGTTTGCACAAGAAATTACACATACAACACGAGTTTTTAATTTTGTAAAATAAATTAATTTGCTGTTAAGCATCACAGCTTTTTTTTTTTTTATTGCATAAATATTGAAAACAAAAATAACAACCAGCCAGAACAAGAAGTGGCATATCTACAAACATGTGTTACCCAGCAACTGCAATGGTGAAATGAAAGGGAACACCAGCATCCGACCTGCATCACCCAGGAAGAATGCTAAGCAGGATACACACCAGCAAAAATATACCCTGCATTTCAAGAGTTATAATTGAACAGATTAGTACCCTTTGCACGAGAATGGATTGATTTAGCACTCAGGAAGTGGAACCCCACTGCAAATGGAAAGATTTGGGGTCCAAACACAGAGAAAGTGAATAAGGTGCCTTTTTTTGCCTTTTTTGATCGGGCCTTGGGGACAGCGGCCTTGCACCCTCTTCGGCCAGTGGGCACAGGAGGGTTGGCAGAGGTGGAATCTAGTGGAGCAGCTTGGGGTGGGGCAGCAGATGGGGTGTCTGCCCTGAGCGACCTGGCGGTGGTGAGCAGCTCCGCTAGAATGTAATTCTGGCGGCTGAGTTGTTGGGCAATGCTTTGCATGCCAGCCGCCAGAATGTCATTCTGGCGGGTGAACGCCTCAAACTGTTCGCTGTTGCCAGCCTTCCACTCACCAAAAAACTCCCCAAACTGCTGTTGACGGGCAGCAGCCTCCATCCTTTGCTGTAATTGGGACAGTTGAAAGGTATGGTACACCGTTGTTGATGGCTCTGATCTGCAGGTCTATGAGTCCTCATATATATATATATCCTCAATATGCCATGTATCATGAGATGCCTGACATGAGTAACCTGCAAGGTCCATGCAATTTTGCTAATGTTGGGTATTTATTTTGCCAAAGTTGGTTGTTAGTCTCTACACAATGTGACTAGAATGCCTGTATACTGAATAATTTAATACACTTGCATATTGTGTGTGCAGTGAAGCAAGAGGAGCTGTTTGGCATGACTACAACAATGATGTATGAGGTCACATATTTACTAATACTAATACTGTATGTGAATTACACAGGTGCTGTTGTTGAAAAAAAAATGAAGACTTGAATTAGCTCCAGTAGCCATAGAATCTGGGTAGTTCATATAAATACCACAATAAAGGGAATTATCAATGGCTAATATTTTTCCAAAAATTGTTTAGAAATTGTTTAGAAATTGTTGGGTTTTTATGAATGAGTAGCACCAATCAATTTCTGTCTATTATTTTGCAGGAATCAATAGAGAATTTATAGAATCTGATTGGTTGCTATGGGCAACATTACCTCTTTTTTATTTTTAGAAACTTTAGTAAATTTTACCCTGAGGGCAGGATGTACTAAGGGGAAAATGCGGTAAAACTCCCATTTTCGGGGGTTTTACTGCATTCTCAAATGTACTAATACCTGCCTGCCACGTCTTTGCTGGCAAGGGTATCGCCACCTTTGGGTGGTGATAACCTATAGAAGTCTATGGGCTTCTATAACTGTCCACAGCCTCCGCAGATACCACACCCCCTTTCCCTGGCTTACCTTCCTCCAGGTCCTCCTGGATCCAGAAGGTAAACTCCTCCTCCCCTTAGCAACACAGCCAGACGTCCTCCTGGCTGCAGGGGGAAGGAGAAGGTTCTGGGGGCAGCCTGCTTAGGCTTCCCGGCAAGAAAGGAGGAGGAGGCACCCAGGGATGTGACGGAGACCCCTCGCACACTACATCACAGGTATCGCGGGGGGCCTCCATCACCGCATTGCAATGCTAGCTACATCTGTTAATAGCTAGCATCGCTGCGGTCGGGTGGCATGGGGCGTCAATGTATTTTAATACATCCCGCCCTTAAAGAGCAGGTTGTCTTGAATGTAGAAGACTAAGCGCCAGATGCACTAAGCTTTTAGAGTGATAAAATGGAGAGTGATAAACAGTCAGCCAATCAGCTCCTACCTACCTAATCACAGACTGTGTTTGAATAATGTCAGACAGGAGCTGATTGGCTGGCTGTTGATCACTCTCTATTTTATCACTTTTGAAGTTTAGTGCATCTGGCCCTAAGGGAAAGATGTATCATATCTTTGAAATGGATAAAGTGAAAAAAGTGGCCCATAGCCAGGGCCGGTGCAAGGCACCGGAGCGCCCTAGGCGAGTCGGGGTGGGGGCACCCCGGTGCCGGGGGGAGGGAGGGGGGGGGTGGTACCTGTATAAAAAAAAATTGCTGCACCGGCGTCCCTGCAGTGCGGGGGGGGGGGGGGCAGGGGTGTCCGTGCCGCCGGGGTACCTGCGGCAGCGTCATGTGTATAAAGCTGGATGCGCCCGGCGGGGTCCCTGTAGTGAATAGCAAATAACTAGCGCTTCCCGCGCCGCCGTGCGCATATCGCTAGTTATTTGCTATTCACTACAGGGACCCCGCCGACCGCAGCCAGCTTTATACACATGACGGCGCCGCAGCAATTTTTTATACAGTTCGCTAGGGGTGAGGGGCGAACTGCCGCCCCCCCCATCTTCACTTCAATCTAGGAGAATGAAGAGGCAGCAAGTCCTGGATGCCGGCCTGACTGCCTGCCTGTTTGCCTACGAATCCAGGCAAAGTCCTTCATACGCTTTGCCTGGATTCGAGGGTGGTCAGTCTATTAATAAAGTCAGAGGAGTACATTCTGGCCACTGTGCTCGATCCTCAGTTTAAAGCGTATGTTGTGTCTCTGTTTCCAGTGGACACAACCCTATAGCAGTGGAAAGACCTGCTGGTCGGGAGGTTGTCCTCTGAAGCGGACCGTGACATGGCAAAAACTTCTCCTTCATTTTCTGCCACACCTGTGGCTACGAGGAAACAGCTCAAATTTCCTACCCGACCCGCTGACGGTGATGCAGAGCAGGCAGGAGAGAGTTTGGACATCTGGTAAAGACTGAAAGATCTGCCAACGATTGCTGACATGTCTACTGTTGCTGCATACGATGCTGTCATCATTGAAAAAATGGTGTAGGATTACTTTGGTGACCGCATCCAAGTAGACATGTCAGACAGTCTGTAACTGTACTAATAGGAAAAAGAGGTACATTGGAGGCCCCTTTACAACCTGCCTCTTTTTCTATTTTACCTAAGGTGTTCCCCCTCCAGTGTGTACTCCGAAAGAGTTTTTAGTGCAGCCGGGAACCTGGTCAATGAGCGTGAAGGAGGTTGCTTCCACAAAATGTGGAGAACATGATGTTCATCAAAATTAATTAGCAATTCTTCATTGAAAACCAGCAATTGCCTCCAGAGACTGAAGAGGGACCTGTAATGGTGGATTCCAGCGGGGACAAATTGATTGTCTGTGAGGATGAGGATGTACAGATGTAACGATAGAATCGCCAGCCCCACCAGTGGCCGGCTACCACCAGCGGCCAGCTACCGCCCTTTGGCAACGGAGCCTGCCGCCGGTCCCCGCCACCTCCCCCGACACCGGTCCCCCTCGCTGCCCCGACCCCCCGAACTGGGCAGCATCTCCCTGAAGCAGAGAAGGACAGGTAGATGCTGCCAAGCCACCGTGATACTCGGACGTGCGTGAGATGTCCCAGTCCCTATAGTCTGCGCTCGCCAGTGAAAGGGATCTAGTGGCCGTCGGGATTGATTGAGCCGCGCTACATCTGTACGTACTGAAGGGGATGAGGAATCGGAGGATGAGGATGACATTTTGCCTCTGTAGAGACAGTTTGTACAGGAAGAGATGATTTGCTTCGTTTTTTGTGCTGCCCAAACAAACCAATAATTTCAGCCACAGTCGTGTGGCAGACCCTGTCGCTGAAATTATGTCCTATTTACGCAACATAAGGGTGAGTGGGAGGGCCCAAGCACAATTCCAACTTGCACCTCTTTTTTGGCATTATGGGCATTATGGGCCTTATTCTAGTTCACTCTTTCTGACAAAATCCTTCTTAGAGGGACAAAACCATGTGTACTGCAGGTGGGGCAGATGTTACTTGTGCAGAGAGAATTAGATTTGGGTGGGGTTTTACTTCAAAGTGAGATCTATATTGCAGTGTAAAAATAAAGCAGCCAGTATTTACCCTGCACAGAAACAAAATAACTCACCCAAATCTAGTTCTCTCTGCACATTTTACACCTGCAGTGCACATGGTTTTGTCCATCTAAGAAGGATTTTGTCAGAAAGAATGAACTACAATAAGGCCCTATGTGCCCTTTGGGGCCTAATTTTTCAAACTGCCAGCCTGTCTGCTGCTGCAGTGCCACTCCTAGATGGGCCACGTGTTTGTGCCACCCACTTGTGTCACTTAGCATAGTCATCCAGCTACCTCAGTGCAACCTTTTGGCTTAAAAACAACATTGTGAGGTATTCAGGATAGAGTGGAAATCAATGTTATTGAGGTTAATAATAGTGTAAGAGCAAAAAAATAAAAACATTCTGCGATTATTATGTTTTTATTTTTCTAAATGCAGATTCAAAACACGAAACATGGAAGGGTGGTGTTTTGGATCAGACCCAGATCCAAAACATGGCCCGAGATACAGACCCGAAACATGAGACACAGAACACTAAAAGTCCCTAGCGATCAGCAAAAAAGTGGGCGTGTCCACGTAAACGGTCGTAATTTGTCGTTCTGCGGCTGGGATCACATCAATCCACAGCTGTTATCAGCAGAACGGGCCCGACAGCTTCTGAAGTCAGGCTTGTTCTGCGGTGAATGATTTGATTTGATGATTTGGGTAAATTGACCCATTTAACATTGTTTCCTATGGGAAATAGGGGGCATCGCGGCTAAATTGAGGCATTTAACATTGTTCCCTATGGGGAAATCGCGGCCATCGCGGGTGGACCATTTAAGCATTTTTAGGCGCACACGACGCGACCGACCCGATTTTTCACTGTTTTCAATGCATTTCAATGGAAAAATCGGGGGCATCGCGTCGGTCGCGTCGCAGGCCACTAAAATTACCCCCGATGGCCAAGATTTGTGGCCGTGCTAGGAAACAAGTACCGGTTTATCTTAGTTTACTAGTAAGAGTATGATAGTGCCTGAAGCGTGGCGAGTGCAGCAAGCCACGTAAGGGGACGTGGCACACTAATACGGTGTCCATGTCAAAATAAGTACTAATAACCATGAAAAACTCAACCTAAAGCTTGTGTCGACCTCCTGTCATTGTCGACCTAGGGTATGTTGACCATTAGTCAGTGGCGGAACTATGGAGGGTGCAGGGGGTGCAATTGCTATGGGGCCCGGGCCTTTGGGGGGCCCGAGGGCTCTGCAGGCACCCCCTGCACCCTTTTATTCTATTTGAGCAATGCCGAACGGGTAGTGTCAGCGGCGCTGTCCCAGACACCCTTCCCTGTCAGCGGCGGGCAGTGCGTGATCCAGCCCCCCTCCCCTATGATGGTGCCGGGGCTCGATGTCACTATTTTAGTGACCAGCCCCGGCGTTAATCATGCAGGACCCATGCTGCTGCCAGTGCCAGGACCCCTGGTGCTGTCCCGGACACGCTTCCCTGTCAGCGGCACTGTGACTAACTGTGAAGGGACGGAGGGAGAAGTGGTGATCCAGCCCCCTCCCCTCTCCCCTCTGACCTCATATCGGGGCTCAATGTCACTATTTAGTGACCAGCCCCGGCTGAATCATGCAGGAGGACCCATGCTGCTGCCTGCGCTGTGCGCCGCGGTAGACATGGGTGGGAGCTGCCTGATATGTGAACTCAGCTGGGACTGTCTGCAAGAGCGGAAACCCGGTGCAGAACTGCAGATGAATGAAAGACCCGGCGCCGTCAGGGAGACCTTCCCTCAATGCTGGAGGTAAACTGCAGCCCTCATTTTTAAGTGTGAGGTCGCAGATGGGGACTTGGGAGGAGCAAGGAGGGGGGGTGTCTAACCTCTCTCATGTTTCTGTCTCTCTCTCTCTCTCTCTCTCTCTCTCTCTCCTGCTCTGTCTACCCCCCCCCCTCCTGTCCTTTATCTTTCTTTATCCTGCACTCTCTCTCTCCTCTGGTCTAATCTCTCTCTCCCCTGCACTCTCCCCAATTTTGCTCTATCTAACCTTACTCTATTTCTCTGCTGCACTTTCTACCCCCACCCCTCACTCCCTCTCCATCCAACCTCTCTCTTCTCTTTCTTCCT
The DNA here is from genome assembly GCF_055691185.1 of Crinia signifera. Lineage (NCBI taxonomy): Eukaryota > Metazoa > Chordata > Amphibia > Anura > Myobatrachidae > Crinia > Crinia signifera. Next base: position 275,461,713 of record NC_139217.1, on the reverse strand, counting down.
CTCCTCTGTTCTCCCCTGTGCCTCACATCCATCTAGATTCTAAACACTCTCTCTCCCTAACCACCCCTCTCTCTCCGCGATACCCTCTTTGGCTCTTAAATCCTTTTCTCTTCTGCCACCCCGAGGGGCATTTTAGTGACAGTTGGGGGGCCCCTTTCAGGATTTTGCTATGGGGCCCAGAAGATGATAGTTACGCCCCTGCCATTAGTGGTATAGATGTCTATCATCTGTACGTAACACATATGGATCAGGGTTGCCGACTTTCAAATTCTCCTCTCCGGGAGAAGCCCGGTGAGGACACTTTCATTACCCGTTCGGGGGCGGGGCTTGACTGTGAGGTCATTAAGCCCCGACCCCATTACGGGAAATAGTCTAAATAACTCGAGTGTGTAATTTTAGCTCCGTCCCCTCCTCTGAGACCCACGAATTGCGGCATTTAAATGCCGGGATCGGGGGGCTCAGTGGGGGTCCCCCTGATTCCGGGAGGGTTGCCCACCCTTCCGGGGGGCCGGGAGGGGGACCCGATTTTCGGGATACTCCCGGTAATTCCGGGAGGGTCGGCAACCCTGATATTGATACAGTTCTGATCTGCACTGTATGGGAGTCTGATGAGTAGGGACGATATGCAGAGTAGACCACAGCACAGGTCTGACACCATTAATATGTTTGAATGTCCCAGGACCATGATATTTACTGGAGCTTTGACAAGTAATTATGTTGGACGCCTGTAGCGGCCAGATAAAACAGCAGGAGGAACAGCCAACATAGAGTCTTTGTAATCTGCTACTGGGTCCTCCTTTGTGGAAGCCCAATTTCATCAGTGAATCCAACAACACATTGCTCACAATGTTTAGACATATAGGGTACTTTTTATTTTCTCTATTGCAGAAGTGATAAACAATAAAAAAGCAACACATGATGGATTATATCTATAGTACTGCTAGCAGCTGGTGTACTATGGCTTTTTCAGGCACAATACAATAGTACTGAGATATCAATGTACAGCAATCCTTTTGTTTGCAGATACATGTACAGGAAGTAGTAGAAATGGAATATAATGTTATGTTTTTAAGGGGAAGAGGCTTATTGGTTGATGAAGAAAGGGTAGGTGGTGCAGTTATTATTTGGGGGATCTCTGGGAATTGTGGGTTTGGCTGTTTATAATCTGTGCTGCTATATTGTAAAACTGTGGGACATAGAGGTAGGTAACTTCTCAAAGGTCAAGGTAACCTGTGTTTAGCCACATCTCCAATTTACATGCAATAGCATTTTCTAACCAAATATGAACAAAATGGGAGCAGTGCCTAAAAATAATCTTTATTGTCCATTGTTCAAAATGGTCTATATAAGAATTTTGTGTGGACTGATAACAGAGTTGCAATCCAAACCTAGGAACAGTGAGATTTTCCAAAGAAGATGAAAACATGTCTTGAGGTGCTTCTTGCGGAGTGTGGGCCACACACAGTGGGTGTAGCTACTGTAGTTATATACCCACATGCAGCTGGCATCGCGGTGCGGTAACGAAGACCCCCCGCGATACCTGTACTGTGGTCTGCGGGGGGGTCTCCGTCTCCTCCCTGCCAGCTCCTGATGCCTACACGACTGGGACAGCTAAGCAGGCTGTCCCCGGCGCCGCCTCCTCCTCCCCCTGCAGCCGGAAGGACGTCCAGCTGCGTTGAAAGGGGGAGGAAGGGCTTACCTTCCGGGGACCTGGAGGACCTGCAAGAAGGTAAGCCCAAGGGAGGGGGAAAGGAGGGGTCGGCGAGGCGGCGGGGTTGCGGCGACGCGGCGGGCGGCGAAAAGAAGCCCATAGGCTTCTATAGGGTATCGCCACCCAGAGGGTGGCGATACCCTACCTGGCGAAAACGGGGCGGACGGGTATTGCATTCACATGGGGATAAGCAGTATTTTCCTGGGTGCACCCAGTGTTTGCAAACGCCCCCTGCGTGCCTCCATCCCACCACCCCTGTGCAAGCACCACGCTGACTATGCAGGTGCCCGCACAGATGCCCAATGCTTCAACATGGGTCACCCATGCAAAAACGCTGGGTACCGACCGATTCAACTAGAATCAGTCCCTTTGCCCCTTAAATATTATCATTATATAGTGAAGCAAATTTATAGCTGCATTTCAAATAATGTCAAGAAAAGTAATAAAACATCCATTTTTTTCTGAAAAAAAAGAATGTAGCAATATTTTAAGAGCAGCTTGAAATAATAACAGGATTATTATGATATGATAGTAGTTTCAACAATGAGCTGTTATATTGCCTCTGCATGATGGGTATTTCCATGAACAGTTTCCCAAACCAAGATTTGGGCATACATTTATGAGTGGCTACTAGGGTGGCAATAGGTTATTATCTTCACAAACAAAGAAAAGCTCTGCACACCTTTCTTGTTCTCACTTTTGGAATTCACCTTTACTGCTAAACGATAATAGCATATAATGGCATATAATATGCCATTGCTTCTGCCGTGGCATAGTCCATGTTTCATATGTAAGTTATTCAGCATCATATGGCCTGTGGCCAGGGCCATTTCTAGGGATCGAATGGGATGCCTGCGATCACAAACACTGCTGCAGACAGTATTCCATGTGGAATACTATACAAAATGTCCCGCCTACAGTGGCAAACGCAGGATTTTCAGAAGGGGGTTTCCAGAGGGGCGGAGCAAAGCACGGAGATGGACACTTAGGTGACCCAGTATATGCCGGGTCAGTTAAAGTATTATAGATAGACCAAATGTATATAAATAATAATAATACATTTATATATATATATATATATATATATATATATACATATACATACATATATACAGGGGCATTAACAGCAGTGTAGGCCCCTGGGCATAGCAATGTATTGGGGCCCCTACTGATCCTCCAGTGGTAGGGGTGGGGGAAGCTTTGATGTCCCACGGGTGGTAGGGGGTATTATATCAACCACTCAGCATGTAGGGCCTGGATCAGTAATTTCCACTAATTACCCCTTTACTGCACAGATGGTGGTAGAAGGGGGCATTGGGCTGAATGAAGGGGCCTTGATAAATAACTTCCAGGGTGGTAGAGGATGTTTAATACGCAGAGGAGGGGTGTATAGTGGAGTGGGCTTATTATTCATAATATTCTGGTGGGAGGATAGCTTGCTTGTCTGCAGATATCTCCAGTTCCCGGAAATAGATTTTTAGACTTTAATGGAATTAAAAACTAGAGAATTCCACCTACCAAACGGTACTGGGGACTAGGAGCAGTGTTGCAAGTAAGGGGTTACGGCGTGGTACGGAGTACCTGTAAGAAATATGTTGCAGGTACGCAGTACCACTTACCCCTGATCCACTGTCATTTCTATTTTCATTTTAAGTCTAAATATAATGCATCCGCAGCCCGCCCACCCAGCGTTATGATTGGTGCTGTATGCAGCTACCGTCTACTGCTGATTTAGCCTGTCACACTGACTGTCATCAGCAGCGCCGACAGAATGAAGAGCAGGCTCCACTATTGTAATCACAAGCTGCCTGGCTCTCCCCCAAGCAAGAGCCAACCCACCCCCAGTCATTCCCAGTTTCTCATTCCCTGTCTCCTGTGTCCACGCCTCTATTGTCATTTAGTCACTCCTCTAGCTTTGTGTGACCACGCTCCCTGATGACACATGACCATGCCCATTTTTGGTGGAGGCTATCAGTACCACCAAGAAAAAAATTCTACTTGCACCACTGACTAGGAGATCAGAGTTCAGGAGGCAGAGAAATCCACAAAAGAGTATATAAAACTACATACCAGGTGTGTGGAGCTGGAGCAGGTTCCAGCTGCTGGAAGGCTGATTTCTCTGGTTCTGGGAAGAGTAGAGACAAGCTTCTAGTGTCTATCAAAGTTAGAGAGTCTCGGCTTTTGGAATATACCCTCAGAAAAACTCTAAGTCAGAAAGAACCTGAAATATCTGACTGGGAAGAGCAATTAACAGGCTTGGATGGGGACCACTGCTTTGAAGTCAGATATCTCTGGTTCTCAAGGGCCGAGTTTTAAAATTCTTGTACCCATGGAAAGAGGGGACCCTCAGCTTTCAGCCTAGGGCCCTTAGACTCCTAGGGGGGTTTCTGGGTACTCATAAACCCCCCCTGCGTGCGCTACTTGCCTAAAATGACCTAATGCTGCTTTCAGACCGCATGCTTTGACCCTGTATTTGAAAACGTTTCCAAAAACGGGTCTGCCAGGTTTAACCCCTTTCACACCGCATCTCTGAAATGGTATATTACCGTTTAAGTGCCGTTTTTTTACCTGTGCAGTGGCCGGCAGCGCTGGCCGGGGGACACTGGAGACCAGTATACAGGTGTCGGTCCCCCCCCCAGAGAACCCCTGGGCAGCAGCGTCCACCCCCCCTGAGCCGCCCATCCCCGCTGACTTCCAGGCGTCCACCCAGCCTGAGCCGCCCATCCCCGCTGACTTCCTCGGCTCCCCCGTCCATCCACCCCCCCCGCCGGTCACTGCCCATCATGCGCCCTCACACGGAGCTGGGGGTCGTCGGCATGCTGGGCACAATAGGAATCTTCGACCTGCGCTGCCCGGGGGGGTGCTTTTCACAGGGGCTGCTGCTACTGCTGGCGCCGAGGAGGTGAGCGGGGACGGGCGGTTCTGGCTGGGGTGCGGGCGGCTGTCTGCCCTGACTCACCGTCAGCCTGCAGGTTCCGGAGCGTTGCAGCAGTGGAGTGCGGGCAGCAGGCTGCGGAAGCACAATGTGGATGTCCCGCTGCCTCCTCATCCTCTGGGGGGGGGGGGGGGGTGCGGTGCTGCTGATGGAGAGCGGGCAGGGGGGGCATCACCTCACCATGCGCCCCCCTGCCCGCTCTCCATCAGCAGCACCGCTGGCTGCTCTCCGTCCCTCTCATCATCAGCACACCCTGCGCTGGCTGCTGCCTGTGTCTCTCCGAGCATAGTGATAAGCGGAGGGTGAGGAGGCAGCGGGACATCCACATCGGGCTCCCGCAGCCCGCTGCCCGCACTCCGCTGCTGCCCCGCTCCGGAACCTACAGGCTGACGGTGAGTCAGGGCAGACAGCCGCCCGCACCCCAGCCAGAGCCGCCCGTCCCCGCTCACCTCCTCGGCGCCAGCAGTAGCACCAGCCACCCCTCTCACCCCGGGCAGGGCAGATCACAGTGCCCCGGACACTTGCAGGGACCCCCTGCCCCCAGCGCGACCATTCCCTTCCCTGCGCTCGGGGGAAATACCGTTTCAGACCCGTTCTAGACACCAAATAAACGGGTCTGAAACGGGTAGGACCCTCCATATTTACAGTTTCCAAAAAACGTTGTTTTGGAAACTGTAAAATCACTCTGCACCTTTCAGACCGCACACATTACCGTTTTGAAACGGTAAAAAAACTGCAATATAACGGTTAATATGTGCGGTCTGAAAGGGGCATAAGAGGAGAAAGTTGATCAAGATGCTAGAAAAGGTGGTGGCCATTTTGGTAGGCCAATTAATAGTGGCTCTGTGAATGAGGCAGGCCAAAACAGAAAACAGTGCTTTACGAGCAGGTACTGTGGCATAGAGGGGTTTTCAGACCTGATTGCACAGCTGGGAATTCACAGGCCAAGTGATTATAGATAGACTGAGCATGAACATGGCTTGTACTACGCATGCATGAGGCTAATCTACAATAAAATCCTGCTATTTTTTTTATCCCTGGCCATACGCAAGTTGACTGACAGAAAAATGTCATTTGGGGGTGTAGCCAGTCTTTTTCTGAAGGTGTCAAGTAAAAAGGCAGATGCCCAGATGTTTGAAGGGAAGTAATGTGAGGTCAGCTCCAGCCTCAAACAACCTGATTCTATTGCAGCCACTGAGTAAGTCCTGGGTATGCATAGACGGCACATACTACAAAAATCATTAGATGCCGAATGAATGCAAATGGATTTGCAGCTAATCACAGGGCTGCACAATGTGTTCAGGCCTACACAGGGCAGGACTGGGCGGCGTATATCTGATCGCAGGTTTCTGCAAAGTAGCAGTTGTGCAATCAGGTCTGAATAGCCCCCATAGTTTGTAAGGGGCAGTATTTATTGTGTGCCACATAATCTGGTGACAGGGGCATAACTGTGGGGGCATATTATGGTTCAGGGGGAATTTCTGTGTCGGGCATAATATAGTGCAATAAGCATTACGGTGTGGGGAATAATATGGTGTAAGGGGCACTATTGTGTCGGTGTTAGGTAGTTTTCTCTGCAAGGTCATACCCATGACAGTGAGGCCACACACTTTTTCTGACATGTATGCCACCGGCGCACATGAAAATAGTACAGTTTGAGAATGACTATATTGGGCAGGGGGCATTTTATAGTGTTCACATCAAATTGTCCTGAAAGGGCCCTCTATGGCACAACATGATATTATTATTGTAACTGCTTCACAGAAATGAGCAAAGCTGACTTACTGTAACAATGCTACTATATTACAGATAGGCTCATTTACTGTACAATTGGCACAGAAAGACTGGAATACGTGTCCGCTGTACACCTCTACACTATACACAAAGTAACCAGATGGATGCTCCTCTGTGAGTTGAATACATTATAAGCAGCTCTGATGCACTTGATCAGTCATTTGTAAGGTACAGTCTACCTATTCACCCACCCCCTCATTAAAAGAACATTAAGTTATGACATTATTTTAGTGCTTATACACTAAACAAGCTACAAAGAAAAATTAACCATGTACAGTACTGCGCGTACCATGGGATCTAAGGAAGTATGATGACAATTTCTTTGAATTTTGTGAAACTTTAATACATTTCTGAAACTACATCTGGGGACTGTAGTTATTCCCATACACCTACTCTTGTCATTTTACTTTATGCATCTTTTTTACACAGTGGATTTTGTTTATTCCCCTCCCCCTCAGTGTTATGGAATAACCTCCCGATGGCAGCTATACCTCCCAACTGTCCCAATTTTTGCGGGACAGTCACCATTTTGGGGGACTGTTGCCAACCAGCCCCTAACTGTCATGTTACAGGCTGTATTTAGTTAGGAGCTGGTTGGTTGGCTCTTTATCTCTGTCCACTTTATCTCTCTTTAAGGATTAGTGCATAGACCACAGAGTCCATGTATCTTTTAGGAAACAAAATGTACTTGTTTATTATAATATTATATATATATTTATATAGTTGCTGTAGCTCAGTTTACAATGTGCATTTAGAAGTCACCTTGAAGTATTATTATAACTTGTATTTTATGGTATTAACAATGTTGACAGCTTTTTATTATCCATATGTATTACTTTATGTTGTGTTATATAATTCTGTATATATGATATAATGTATAATATATAAAGAATCTTTATTTTAGAATGTTGGGAAGGGGATGAAATGTTTTATCACTAATTTGCTATTTTTGCTGCGGTTAAAAAAACTGCTGCAAAATCGGTGCATATACCTGTCACTGCTGACTTGGCGAGGGCAGTGGAGGGAAGCCTTTGTGGGACCCTGCTCAAAGCCACCTGATGACCAATCTGTTGCTTTTGAGCCGCAGATGCCTATGACTGCCAACTTGGCATGAGCAGTACATGGGACCCCTTCCCAAGGATCACTACCCACAGGCCCCTGATCACTGATCATGATGATACTTTGCCTAAAACCTGCCTGGGAAAGTTACCTACACAATGGTGAAAAACGCATCACAATCATTTCAGTGGTTTTAGAGTTTATCACAATCAGACAAAGAAAAAAACATGCTCCCAAGACTTGATACAAACCTTATCCTCCTGGCTTCTGTACTGTACATGTGTCTGCTCCTGATACTCTCCATGGGTGAGATACAGTCTTTGTTCTGTATCCAAATATTCATGGTACACTTGGGGCACTGAAAAAGCTCTGATATAGGTGGACTGCTGTGCTGCCTCCACGATGTATCGTATGCGATCCAGCTGCCCGAGCATTGCCGGGTGAGTTGGCAGATGCAAGGTACCCCATGTGATCCCTCCCACTAGTGGATGGCGGACTTTACTAGTTGCCCATAGTAAAATGGTACCCAACAATTGTAAATGTATGGGCAATCTCAATTCTAATAGTTAGCCAGGGGATTTCTTGGCCCACTATTGTTGGCGTTTGATACACCGCTTTTTGGTTTGCCATCTTGGTCGGATGAACAGTGCCAGTTAATAATGAATTTGGATTATGGATTACTGGGCACGATATACATGGTGCTTGCGGCAATTGGCTGTGTGGTACATTACTGTTCTGAAGCTATGATATGCATGAATTTTACAGCTTAATAAAACAGTGTCCATATTAATCCACGGTTTGTTATGGCAGAGGGGAAAATATTAATCCTGGCTGACTGCTTGTGAACGGTGGAGTTATGAGCAAGATATACAGTAATTAGCAAAGTGATAGTCAGAAAATATCAGATGAGCACTGAAAGTATCTCTTTATTATTTCAATTAGTTGACCCAAATATTTGTTCTTCGCAGAGCACAATATACCTGAGATAGACTTTTTAGAGCTGTAACAAGTTTGAATAAGTAATGTGGGAAATGTCATCTAGACACTGGAGACTTCCTTCATGTGATTTGGAGGTGTGCTAAGTTTCAGAGACAGTGGGCTGACGAATTGAAGGAAATGAATTTTCTTTTTACTGCTTTAGACTTGATGAGAAATCTCTTATATGCGTACGAGTAAGGCTATGAGAGCTCACTGAACACCATTCAAGGATTCAAGCTGTAAGGAATGACTATTTTTAGCTTAGAAAGAAATTGCAAACTACGGGTGGCAAACAAATCCTCTTTCTGGCCAGATGTACAGTATTATATTGATTAGTGTTGTAGTGTAACTCAAAAACACGTATAGAAGTGCCCTGTGTTGGTGGTCCAGGACCAATTCAAGTATTTTATGTCCATTACAATAGTCAAATTGTGGACAAACAGAAGCGAATCCTGTCCATTACCACATAACTGATCCTAGGGATGAGATATAAACACAATTTGTTTTTTACATTTAACTTAATATTTGTTTCTGATTTTCTCAATGAGAAACCTTTAGCCTAAGGGTGCCACGAAAACATTTCTGATGCTTTGGGGTGCTGTGATTCTAAAGCTTTGGGAACCCCTGACGTATAGCGTTTTTGTAACCCTACATTACTAAATTTCAGCTTTATAACAGTTTACAAAATAGGAAAATGTCAACACTTAGGTGTCGCTTCCAGTGCCAGGATAAAGGCGTACTTGATGATATTTCTGGCTGCCCCAGTTCGGCATAGTGGATGGCAGATAACAGGTATTGGCCCTTATTCAGATCTAATTGCAGTACAAATTTGTTCTCAATATGGGCAAAACCATGTGCACTGCAGGTGGGGCAGATGTAATATGTGCAGAGAGAGTTACATTTTGGTGGGGCGTGTTGAAACTGAAATCTAAATTGCAGTGCAAAAATAATGCAGCCAGTATTTACCCTGCACAGAAACAAAATAACTCACACAAATCTAACTCTCTCTTGTTAATGCTGATATTAATATAACCAGAAGGACAATAAGTGAAATGTGCAATTGCGCACTCTTTCCGTAACTTGCGTACCCTTTAACCTAGCTACGTGTGTACAAAGCGTAGCGGACCTTTTCCGTGTAATGTACACGCTGGATCGACACCAGTTATTGAGTATCCCTTCGCAGTACTTAATACCTAAACTGCGAATACCTTTTATGGACGATGTCCGTAATATACCTTATCGCTAGATGCGAATAATAGACGAGACAAAGATATACCAAAGTGAGGAGATAGATTCTCCAAATAGTGTATTTAGTCCCTAGCGGACAAAAGGGGGTTACAGAAAGAAGAAATACAGGATAACACGTGATACAATACTAACAATACTAAATACAAGTCAAATACTACTAGGGGAAAGAAAACAGGTACAGAATACAATCAGCCAATAAACAATATAAGAAAGCACCGTCTCATCAGATATGCGCAGCGCAGTCCGGTCGGAGCTCGCTATGTTCAAATAGAACTTTAGCCCGGTCAATGGTGAAGGGATAGATGCAGTGCCGAAGTGACCGAGCCAGCTCAGGGATAGCTATTTTATAGGGTCCAAGAAGGGGGGTCAAAGGCCGTTGCAATTGGTCAAGGGTTCGAATGTCCAGTCCTCAGTGATTGGGGCAAAGAATTACACTTGAATAGGATTGGTGCAGGGGGAGTGTACTCCAGGGTCCTTTGTGTGTTGGCATCGTCGTCGGGGTCGTAAAAAGCAATAAGAACCGGTTATAACTTGATTTCCTTTGTCTCACACAGTTTAGCAGAAATAGTACATAGAATATAGATTTTGTCCGTAACTCTCGGACCTTATGGTTTGCGAAGTTTTCGCTACGACCGGAGTGCTGCGCATGAGAAACGGAACATAACGATACTAAACATTATACAGACATAATTGTGTATTGCTAATTAACCTATGTGTGGTGCACTAAACCTTTAATAAACTATATTTTATTTGGTGTAAGTTTGGTATTATGAATTTATGTGTATTAGTATGGCTGCGCTTATGGTCCACTTTGTTACACAGACTCGGGTATAATACTTTATTTGCGCAACTCTGCGAACCAAGATGGCGGCCATACTATCCTAAAATGGCGTGTGTGCAACTCGACTTTAACAGTCCACCCTTTGACAGTAAATACAAAACTGTCACAGTACAAAATATTTCCTAAAACACAACAGAAATTCATAATCCTAACAAAACATTTTTTGGGGATCCTTGAATTTGACATAAAAGGGGAGTAAACCATCTGTGCTAGGCCAATCCAGGATTATGGATAAATGAGGGCCACATTTATCGAACAATCTACTCAGGGGGACGAAGGATAATATACAATTTTTGGGATAAAAATAAAAACAAGGGAGGTTACAATATATACAATTTTTTAGATATGGTATCTTTTAGTGGGTGATGGTTTCAATTCTAGGGTCATATACCAAACCCTGGTCTTCTTCTGCATCCCTCGTTCTTACACTAATGATTTCAGTACGTTTGGTCTTTCCCCGGGTCACCATTTTAACACATTTAAACAATAACACAAAGATTATGATGGCACCACCGATGCAAAGAAGTAGTTTTCCGATATTGGCTATGATTCCTTGCGCCCATTCTCCTAACCCATAGAACCAATGCATTGGGTTCAACCAGGAGGTCCATTCGCTGACCTTATCACCTACTTCTGCCAGGCTGATATTGTGTTCCCTTCTAAATTCCCATTTAAGCTGAAGAATCTCATCCATCCGATGATCGATGATTTCTTCTGGGTCTTCAGTATTGTTGGTAATGTAAGTACAACACTTTACCCCAAACTGTGTAGAGAGGGTGACACAATATCCTCCTATCATGGCTGTCAGATAGTTCAACACCATCCGATGTTGAACTAGCTCTCTTTTGTATGCTTGTAACTCCCTCCCAGTGTATCTAAAGGTGTCATCATAAATCTCAGTAATATTGTCTACCAAGCTTGCTAGTGCTTGAATATACTTAAAATTAATGACTCCCCTGGCGGTATGGGTAATGTCTAACGCAATGAGGAGTTGGATACCGAATGATTCGTGTATCAATTCAGAGGCTAGGGGTTCCTTCTTGATTGTTAATTCCCTTTTGTGGATTTGGTCATAATGGGTATCAGTGTAAGGAGGAGGTATACCTTTGTGTATGCTTACCATTTCACGGTCGCATGCGATTTTTAACAGAAAAGCATCCAAATGCATTGAAATTAGTATGAAACATGTTCAATGGCCCCCAAATGGCATTTTTGAGGCTGTACCACCCCCACTATTAACGCGAACCCGAAGCGTGGCGAGCGCTAGAAAGTGTGGCGAGCGCAGCGAGCCACCAAGCCCGAAGCGCGGCGAGCGCAGCGAGCCCCGCGAGGGGACGCGGACACCTGTGAAGCCCGCGAGGGGACGCGGATACCTGTGAAGGTATCCGCGTCCCCTAGCGGGGCTCGCTGCGCTCACTTTCTATTCTCAACTCCACGCCGACGTGGATAGTGGGGGTATGAAAAGGTCGTAGGACGCGTACCGCCGCCCCTCGCAGGCTCGCTGCGCTCGCCACGCTTCGGGTTCGCGTTGATAGTGGGGGTGGTACAGCCTCAAAAATGCCATTTGGGGGCCATTGAACATGTTTCATACTAATTTCAATGCATTTGGATGCTTTTCTGTATGCGATGCGATTTTTTCATGTGCGATGACCATCGTGGGAGCCGTGATACTCCACAAGTACCCAATATTGTATTATATTGTGTTATTATATTATAGCTATACATACCTCACAACTTTTAAAATATTGGCCCTTAAACTGTTTAACTGAGTGATCAGAGAATCTGTATCCTCGCAGCCTGCATTCCCCAACAGTCACCCTAACCCATCCATGCATACTTAAGCTGTGTATGCACGGTGTGATTCTGGCTATCAGTTTTGACTATATTGTCAAAATCGAATAGAAAATTAGTCCGAATCACACAGTATTCAGCCACATTCAATGCCGATTTGATCCCGATTCCATCATTATTAAATAGAAAATATGCTGTGCAGGCAAGTCTATCTTGGCGTTCTCGTCTGTAGAATGTATTTAGCCTAGAGCCAAATTATAAGATAGTGGGCCAAATGTAATAGGGTGAGAATTTCAGAAAGTGAGAGATTTTGTGAGAGTTTTCCCATTTTTTTTAAAGCAGCAATCAATTGTATGGCAAAATCAACCTGGTCTTGCAGTGTAAATGATTGCCGCTTTAAAAAAAATGGGAAAACTCTCCCAAAATCTCTCACTTTCTGAAACTCCTACGGTGGCCCACTAAATGTAAAGTACAACTAAAGTGCAGTTAGTCAAAATCGAATAGTCAAAATTGGATAGTCAAAGTCTGCCATTAGACAGACTCAACCCGTGCGTACATACCTTTACGAACTGGATGCCGGCAGTCAGGATTCCATCATCTACATTGAAAGCAATGTCGCCATTACGATTTCAACTGCCGGATTGCAAACTGCCTCCCATTACAAATACAGATTTGTCTAATAGAAGTTATTTTATGCCTGTGTACATGAGAACTCTGCATCTTCTCATGTTTGTAATCTTTCCTTCACATTCATGTAGTGTCTCATATCAATAAAGCAATTAGACATTTGATTCAATTAACCATCTCTGTTGTGGCTGCAGTTCCTGATTTTACTTCTGCTGTGACCTTGTTAGAATCTTGACGTGTGACTTTGTTAGATTGAAGCAGGATCGTTATTCTGAAATGCCACTGCTACATTCCATCTGACACTTCTGCTGACTAAATAGTCATATTGAATCTAATAAACACCAAAAATACACTTATTTTTCATTTTCGTTTGATACAGTTAGAAAAATGCAGGAAAAAATAGTAGTGTCTTAGCCGCTATAGTGGGTAGTGATCTAATAAGTATGTATATCAGCAGCCACTATGGAAGAGGTATGCCAGCCTCCAAACAAAGAAAGATGAACAACACAAACCATGTCGCACTTAATAATAATACATAAAACACAAAGTAATATAATATTATTTATTATCACAATATAAATTGTAAAAATCCTCCCGGGAGTAAACAAAAATGTGCAATTTCTAACTAGATAATGGCTAGTATGCAATTTATCATAAGCAATAACAATCAAAAAGAAGAATGGGAAAACATCCAGAGCACCTGCACATAGGTACGCACATATGTAACAAATGCTTGGGTTGTATGGCTCACCAATATCCCATGAATGTTGAGAGTCCTCTATGTTCCACTAAATCCTCAATGCAAGATGGACAATAGGTTGTAATGGTATTAAATGGAATTACCATATATACTCGAGTATAAGCCTACTTTAAAAAAAATAAAAAATTATGCTGAAAAAGCCCCCCTCGGCTTATACTCGAGTGAGGGTCCCACTTGAGTCAATAAGTTTTCCCAGTTTTTTTGTTGTAAAATTAGGTGCCTCGGCTTATATTCGGGTCGACTTATACTCGAGTATATACGGGTAATTTGAAATCTCAGTGTTGTGGAACAGTGGGAATGCGGTAGGGTCCTTAGAGAAGAGTCGCCTGTATCCGCCTCATGTTTCACTGCACAACTGGGAGCTTTTTCAAAAGGCAAAGAAAACGCAACCCATAATGCATTTGTGAAGGCATCATATACCAGGAATGAAAACACTTAATAAATAACCTTTTTTATATTTAATTTTAAAATTGAAACTTACAACATGCAGCTTGTTAAGTGCCCCCATACACTTGTAAGATTTTGGTCAATTTTAGATGATTTCCATCAGGCCGAGAAATTATTCCAAATCTCATGTGATTTATTGTGATTGATTTATTAAAAATGGAACATCAAGTGCTAAATCCCATGTGAGCCTCCCGGGGAGCTGCTGGGGAAGCTCAGGGGCAATTTAGACAAGTCGGACTAGTGTATAGTGTATGCCTTAAAAGGGTGTACATACGGTGCCATTTTGAAGACAACTTTCACTCTAAAAGTCAAAATTGTCTAGCAAGTTAGTCATAAATACCACTTGTTTTCCCTGAGGGCGATAGCAATGTGCGGCCCTGCGGCAACGCTATCGTGTGGCAATATGGACTGTGCAGGCAAGGCACACTAACCTGCAAACTGTGTGTGATTGGCCTATGGCACTGGAATGCGCCTCACATCGCAGGTAAATGACATGCAATGTGCAACTTTTTATGTGATCCGTCGCAGCAATGCATGGGAACAGCATAAGAAATGGCCATATAACACTAGTGGATGGGGCCTTAGCTCTATAATTTGCCCCATGTTTGCATATACCATTGAAAGGCTCACATCTTGCCCCTCTTCTACCTCTATCCTACTGCACTTCTCCTAATTACCATTTTCCCATCCTTCCTCCTCAACACTCCTACACTCTGCTGCTGTTACTTCTCTCATCATCAGTTTCCTAACCTTTTCCTTGCTTCTACGTTATATTTATTGATTATAATGTGGTGGAGAGGCTGCCAATGGATCACACCACAGGGGAGCTATCCTTATCTTGTGCCTCTGTTCCTGCAGCCCCCAGGCCTTTTGGAGGCAGGTGCTTAGACAAAGAAATGTGCACTACAGTAGGTCCAAATATAGAAAAATAAAAATATAAATGTGTTGTTGTTTTTTTAAATGAATGACTACTTTTTAACATTTTTTAAATGTAATCCGCAAAACGTTAAATTGTAAAACTATAAAAAATGTGGATTAAAGCAAAATATAAAACATTATACACTGCGTGATTGGCCAGCCGTCAGCCAATCAGGTGCAGAGTTTTGGCAAAATTATTATTTTATATTATTTTATTTTATCCGTTCTGGATGCTACATGGAACCAAGAGGACATGATCTGTGCCAGAGACCTTGGTAAGTATAATTTTCTTCTGCAAGTACCCACTGATTTTACTGGCGAAGGGACAGGCCAGCGATGGACCACTAGTATAGTATGAATGATTGTAGTGTGTAATAAACTTTTACTTTTCCTTATGTGTGCGTGTTATTTATCTATTTATGTTGCAGAACTACAAGACCCAGCCAGCCCTTTAATGCCCGCATGATGGGACTTGTGGTTCTCCAAGTCCCTGTATGCTGGGACTTGTAGTTCCACAACATAACACATTAGTTTTAACTCTTTCTTTTACACAAAACCCATTAGCCTGGTGCCCACCGTCCAGGGGCACCGGGGACAGCCCCAGACTTCAGCCCGGGCAGGGTTAATTCTGTAACCCTTTATTGGGGGTCCCCACTCCCCCAGGGTTACTGCCTGGGCTGAACAGTCAGGGGGAATAATGATTTGGCCAGAGAAACTAGTATAGTTTCCCCCGACTGTGGCATTACCGGGCTGGCTGTTTGGGCCCGGTGCTGGTTCTAAAAATATGGGGAACTCCTTTCTGGTTTGGTCCTTGAATTTCTAAAAGCAGGACCGGCTTTTTTAGCCAGAGGCAAACTAAAGCTATGGGATGGGGACCCCACACCATTTTTTTTTTCTTTCTATTTTTACACACTGAAGCCTGGACGGATCTGACTGATCCGTCCAGGCTTCAGCCAAATATGCCTTGAAACTCCATTCAAATGAATGGTGATTAATTTTCTTTCAATGGTGTATTCATTCGTATTTCAAAATACGAACACCCCAGGAACAGGAATACGTAAGGTCCCTCTAGCACAGGGGTGGCCAAACTTGTCCTCAAGATCTACCAACAGTTTATGTATTTCAGGCAACCTGTGGATCTATAGCAGGAATGAATGCAGCATTTTTGAAAATGAAACATCTAAGTGGTCTGGGAAACGTGGACCGTTTTAGATCTTGAGGACTGGTTTGGTCAGCCCTGCTCTAGTAGATGCATCTTTTCACGTGTATCACCTCAAATGTGCAGGTATGCATAGCATCACTTGTACTCACGATTGCCCAGTTTGGAACGTGCTGTACAAAATCTAGTGATATGTTGGAAAAATGGGCGTACATTCATCTCTGCATTAGCCCCGATTTGTGTGTCCGACTCAGCATTATCCCTAGTTTACATAACTGCTAAGCTAAGTGTATTAATTTAATTTAATAACATAACATCTCTCAAAGCAACAAGGATTTGCAGGCACAAATTAATGCAAATGATTTAATGTGTTTTATCCTCTGATGCATTCTCAATGGGGTGTAGTATGTGAGAAAAACTTTGCAATATTTTCTTTCATGGTGGGCTGAGGCTAATGAGGTTTTAATTCTTTAAGGATGCCAATTACATTTTCTTACAGTTTACCTTAATGATGTGCCAATTACTACAGCTGGAACTTTATATGTGGTGTGCCAGCATTGATTATGTGTCTGATGGGCTCCAGAGACATATCAGACCATGGCAAGCATGAATTAGCGCAAATAAATAGATTTTTAAACAATGCTTTTTATTGTTTCGTGTAAAGGACCAGTAAGCACTAACCTAATAACGTTCTCATCCTCCATCCTAATGGCTTGAAAGTGACATGAAAAATGAATTGCCCACTGACAGATTTTCTGCACTATTACATGTTTTCTCAGCAGATACAGCCTCGTCTCTTCATGATTTGTATTGCAGCTCATTTAGACAAGCATTCAGCCAGAGTTTTCTCATGTCGAGTTCCAGATGGAATGTGATATGAGTAAACTGCTCTGGAAATTGTGCGGGCATCAAGCGTATTGATCATTATGTTTATGTGTCTACATTCAGTAGAACAACAGCATACCTTGCATAATTTCCCATTGCTTTGCTGTGTC
Source organism: Crinia signifera (assembly GCF_055691185.1). Taxonomy (NCBI): domain Eukaryota; kingdom Metazoa; phylum Chordata; class Amphibia; order Anura; family Myobatrachidae; genus Crinia; species Crinia signifera. The sequence goes on along the minus strand of NC_139217.1, from coordinate 275,444,450 downwards.
CTGCTGATTACACTGCCCTATTTGTGAACAGCGAAGGATTGCAGTCTCAGGGATCAATGATCCCGATGCCTGTGTGCTTTTCAGAGTAATTGCTCCTGTAGAATTTATGTGAAAACATATTCTGGACTTCATAAGGAGCAGGTTTATCAAAGCTTGAAAATAACAGTACCAACCAATCAGCTCCTGTAATTTTTTTAAACACATCCTGTAGCGTGACAGGAGCTGACTGCTTGGTATTTTATCTCTCTCCAGTCTATCTCTCTATATATACTTTGATGAATCTCCCCTTAAATGGTTTAACTAAGAACAAAAAGTAGCCAGAAGTTAGGTGCTTCTTTAGCTGTTTTGGGTGCAGAGGGTGACGGACTCAGAACATGAAAAAGTACAAACAGGGCCAATTCCTTTTTCATTGATAATTATGATGATCTATTTGATTATTTTAGTTATAAAGTTTTGCCACAATGAGGCCACCCCTTCGTTGGTGTATTTTTATAGAGATTATGGAAAGCTCAATATATTGATGATTTCTTCTGTGTTGTTGAGTCGCTGTATATTTTTTTTTTGTTCTCAATTAATTTATTTTCTAGTAATATGCAGTTCCAAACTCTACTGAGAAAAAAATGGAGGATAAGACACATTGTTAGTAATGAAATTGATATCCATTTTGATTGTTGCTGGCTACTTTTATTTGGTCTCTCTGGGCAGGTTGTACTAAACAATAAAATGAGGCGGGTGTCATTGGATACTTATTGGGACTTATGAATGCGCCCAGTCACTCTTGCACAGATTCAGTATTGGCTTGCTGATGGCATTTTCCTGACTAAATATCAGTTTGGTTGGGGGTTTGAAGTGCTGTACAGTATCTCTACAATTGGCCTGTCACCTAGCAAATTCAGAATCCACTGAGGGCTTAATTCAGACTGGATCACAAAGCACATTTTTTCCCTAATGAACAAACCATGTTGTACTGCAGGTGAGACAGATGTAACATGTGCAGAGAGAGTTAGATTTGTGTGAGGTGTGTTGAAACTGAATCAGTGTAAAAATAAAGCAGCCAGTATTTAGCCTGCATAGAAACAAAATAACTCTCCCATATCTAGCTCTCTCAACATCAGGAATCGTAACCTCTCTCCCCAAGTAAAGTACTGTATCTGTAATAACATATTTTTAACTGTCTGGATAGAGGGTGCTGTGGGAAATGTCCAAATGCATGGAATAACTCTATTTTCTACAGTTACACATGTTTTAACCCTTTGAGTACCAGCATTGCTCAAAATATCCGCTAAAAATGCCAGCATCACTCACAACGACTGTTCTTTAGTAGTAGTAGTAGTAGTAGTAGTAGTAGTAGTAGTAGTAGTAGTATAAGTAAATACAAATAAGTCAAATCATTGAAGTTTAGTCTAATATTGCACCAAATAAAAGAACAGTCCCTGTGAGCTACGCTGGCAACTTTTGAGGATCTCTTACAGCAACATTGGCACTCAAAGGGTTAATAAAGGACAACAGTGCTGTATTCCGCCCCTGTAAGTCCCAATTTATAAAATTAGCACCCAGCATGGCTATGAGTTCTTTAATAAACTGTGTGGCATAAATAGTGTTAATAAATGTCATAACCTTATTTCAAAATGTCTTACTTTTTACCAGATTCCCATAATTTGTATAATAATGTGGCTGAGGAAGATTTGCATTTTGAACATCTCCATTTCCCCTTGTCACATCTGATGCTGAGACAAATATGCCCTATTTTTTAAGATAGCTAAGGTTTTAAGATAGCTAAGTGAAGAAGTTTTTTCCATATGTTTTAAAACATCAGGGGAATTAACTTTGAGTTATATCAGCCGACCAATTCTGGATACAACTTCCCCACAAGACCTCCACTTTTGCCAGGAGCGAGTAATTATATAAAGTAATAGTTTTATAGTGTCCAATATTTAGTAAGGATCAGAAAACATCATTATCAGCCTCTACTAACATGGCAGTTGGTAATGTTAGTATAAAGTGGTGAATTTGCAAAAACATAAAAAATTCATTATTTCTAAGGAGAAATTTGGATTTGAAATCAAGGAATGAATGCAGCTGGCCCCCAGGTTGAAACACAAGAACCAAGAACAAGTGATAAACCATAATCATATATAAACACCAAACTGTCAAAACAATCTAACAATTGCATTCAACTCTCTGTAATTATTTAACACTCCCAGTCCGCATTGTGAAAAAATCTTTGCGCTCGTCAGTGACGAAGTCCTGTGACGAAACGCGTAGGGTCGTGGCTTGTGTGACACTACTCTGCTGCTGGAGACGCTGCTGGTGGTCCGAGCTGCTTGCCGGGTGTGTGTGCCGAGCGCAAAATCGCAGCCAGCCGGGAGAGCCTGTGGAGATCTTGAGGGTCCTGTGAGTCCATCATTGCGAGCTGTCTTGCCAGTGGCTGATTGTGAAATCTTGTGGTAGCCAGCCCACACCAGAGGGAGACCTTGGTACGGGCACTACTTTCTGCAAAATTGCTTTTATATTGTTTGCACAGGTTTTTGATTAAAAACCGATATTACACTATCAGGCGCCCCCTCTATTTTTGTAGATGGAGATTATATATATATATATATATATATATATATATATAGCGCAAAGGGGGTATTGTGGCCTTTTTTCTGCGCTAAGGGTGGGGCAGCACTTCTATAGTGCCTTGCTGTTAATAAAGGCACAACGGATACAGATAGAAACAAGAAAAAGAATAGAAGTGCGCCCAAATACAATTTTTTCACCACAGAAATTATACACAGTTAAAACATCTGTATTTATTACAGCAATAGATACATAAAAATTAGTAGTACAATAATACGGTTTTACATAAAATTTGATCAGTAGATCCAACAGAATAATCAAATATCAGAATAGGACTTGTACAGATACGACCCTACGCGTTTCGTCCGTTAGGACTTCCTCAGGGGTGATCTGGATCCAATTAGATCAAATAAATCGATAAAGCTGAGATTATTTTCCAGCATAAAACGAAAAAAGGGGGAAGCCGTTTATAAACGGTCTAGTAGAATTTGGGGCTTTGATTCTTGAACGAAGTGTCACACAGGCTCCATAGTAACCAAGAATTTACGCTTAATGTTGAGCGAAGATGCAGATATACATTGGCGACAGTGGACAATCGATATGGAGTGGATAATTTCCAGGTCAATTCTCAAAAGTGTACTTCAGAGAGTCAGGAGCTAGGTGTATCCCCACTGAGAGTACCGCATGCGGTACTCTCAGTGGGGATACACCTAGCTCCTGACTCTCTGAAGTACACTTTTGAGAATTGACCTGGAAATTATCCACTCCATATCGATTGTCCACTGTCGCCAATGTATATCTGCATCTTCGCTCAACATTAAGCGTAAATTCTTGGTTACTATGGAGCCTGTGTGACACTTCGTTCAAGAATCAAAGCCCCAAATTCTACTAGACCGTTTATAAACGGCTTCCCCCTTTTTTCGTTTTATGCTGGAAAATAATCTCAGCTTTATCGATTTATTTGATCTAATTGGATCCAGATCACCCCTGTGGAAGTCCTAACGGACGAAACGCGTAGGGTCGTATCTGTACAAGTCCTATTCTGATATTGGATTATTCTGTTGGATCTACTGATCAAATTTTATGTAAAACCGTATTATTGTACTACTAATTTTTATGTATCTATTGCTGTAATAAATACAGATGTTTTAACTGTGTATAATTTCTGTGGTGAAAAAATTGTATTTGGGCGCACTTCTATTCTTTTTCTTGTTTCTATATATATATATATATATATATATATATATATATACATATACACAGTAGTGAAATTCAGCTCCTTTTTTAAAACATAGATAAATTTGTGCGGACAACCAGAATTCAATAAAAGTTACAATGATATAGATATCCCAAGGGGTTTTTTATTCGTAAAAAATCTGTAAAATCAATGGTGCAGACAATCCATCATTCAACAGTATTTTCTTGATCTTTAACAATGATCGTGATGCATGAAGACGACCGTATAAAGAATAATAACCAATGCGTTTAGTCTCGCAAGAGATTTTATCAGTTGTTTAGACTTCAAAGCTGAATAAACAATAGAATCTCCTCTAGAGCGCTAATCTGCAAGTGTCTTTTGGATATGTCGAAGTTTTCTTTGAGACAAATATTGAACTCTTTGGTGTAAATGCCAGGCAACATGTTTGGAGGAAAATAGACACTGTTCATCACCAATCCAATACCATCCCTTTTGATGAAGCACAGTGGTGACAGCACCATGCTCTAGGGATGTTTTTCCGTGGCAAGAACTTGGAAACTAATCAGAATAGAGGGAAAGATGAATCCAACAATGTATAAAATCTGCTCTTGCCCTCAGACTGGGGTGACAAAAACCTTAAACTCACAGCCATGACATCAAAGGAGAGGATTCAGGCTGAGTGGCCCAGCCAGAGCCCAGAATTTAATCTGATTGAACAACTTTGGAGAGATCTGAAGCTGGAGAGGTGCTGCAATGAGGACTGGGTGAAAATGCCCAATGATAGGCAAGCCAAGCTTTGTGGTATTATATTTAAAAAGCCTTGAGGCTGTAATTACTGCCAAAAGGTGCATCAAGAAAGTATTGAGCAAAGGCTGTGAATACTTATGTACATGTGATTTCTTAGTTTGTTATTTTTAATACATTTGCAATAATCTCCCAAAAACTTTTTTCGACTTTTTGTGGAATAAGTCTGTACCATAACAAATGGTGGAAAAAGTGAAGCGCTGTGAATACTTTCTGGAAACACTGTACATACTGGCAGATTTAATGGAGAAGCTGTACTTGTGTAATCACCATGATTGCTCAGCTGGAGAAAGAATCGTTGGTACTTGTGTACAATCACGGCTCCCACGATGTGCATCGTACAGGGAAAAATCGCATCGCATGCGATCGCATGAGATTGCATGCGATCTGATGCAATGCAAAGTTATTTTTCACAGAAGTTATGGACATGAGTTGAAATCATGTAAAATGCACCCCAAATGTCATTTTTCACACTGTACCACCCCCACTATCAACGCCAACCCGAAGCGTGGCGAGCGCAGCGAGCCAACGAGGGGCGGCGGTGCGCGTCCTACGACCTTTTCATACCCCCACTATCCACGTCGGCGTGGAGTTGAGAATAGAAAGTGTGGCGAGCGCAGCGAGCCACCGACCCTGAAGCGTGGCGAGCGCAGCGAGCCCTGCGAGGGGACACGGATACCTGTGAAGCCCGCAAGGGGACACGGATACCTGTGAAGGTATCCGCGTCCCCTCGCGGGGCTCGCTGCGCTCACCACGCTTCGGCCTCAGTGGCTCGCTGCGCTCACCACACTTTCTATTCTCAACTCCACGCCGACGTGGATAGTGGGGGTATGAAAAGGTCGTAGGACGCGTACCGCCGCCCCTCGCGGGCTCGCTGCGCTCGCCACGCTTCGGGTTGGCGTTGGTAGTGGGGGTGGTACAGTGTGAAAAATGACATTTGGGGTGCATTTTACATGATTTCAACACATGTCCATAATTTCAGTGAAAAATGACATTGCATCGCACCAGATCGCATGCGAACTCATGCGATTTTTACCAAAAATGCATAAAACCACGGTAAAATCGCATTGCATGCCATCGCATGCCACTACATATGGCATGCGATGGGAGCTGTGAAAGTACACAAGTACCGAATCGTTTAATACTGTACAGTACACTTTATGTTCTGTTTTCAACATGAGATGATCTGGTGCCCAAGATTTTTTTGACTTTGTAGTACACCCATATTGTCCAATATTGAATTGTACTAAGCGCTAAAGTATTCAAAGGCCTCCTTGGAGTGGATACCATAGGTGGTGAGAAATAACAAGGTGATGTGCAACATTACACCCTGACACCAAAAGTAAGTGATTACAGTTCCATAAGAGTTACAAGGGTGGATGTATGAAGCAGCTATAAGAGTGGAGAAGTGAGCCAGTGAAGAAGTGTGCCACGGCAACCAATAAGTAGCCATTTACCATATACATAGCAGTGGATTGGTTGCCATGGCACACTTCTCCACTGGCAACTTTCTCTATTATATCCCCCACTTCATACATCTACCCCACAGGGCTTATACTCACTGTGTTTCAAATCTCAGACTGGTTTGATTGATCAATTTTAAAATTCAAACATTTGCTGAAGTTTCCTGCTTTGATTCTATTTGACAATATCTGAGTCAGTGGATGAGATCATTCATGCAGCTAATGTATATTCAAAATATTTTACATATTTGTTTTATTTCAAACTGCTAACAACAATTTTAGGTATTATCTAAATAGTATTTGGGTTTTTCTATGTTAAAAAATTGAACATGAATTTGAACAGTGAACCTTGATCTGCGAAAAGGAAAACCGTCTCCAAATTCTGATTAATCATTTTAATGAGAGTCTACTATTAACTGTTTTTCGATTTGATTAGGGCATTCGAACTGGTGATATTTTTATTTAGAATCTTTGAAAATTAAAATTTTTAGATAATCTCTAATAAAAACACATCAGGGTAACCTACGCTGTTTATAATTTCATGTTATTTATTATTTTTAATTCAGAATCTGTGAGAAAATGGTAACTTTTGTTCAATTCTAAATCAAATAAAATCAAATGTCTCTGTGGGTGAGTTTGGACAAATGACAGAAAAAATATCAAATGATTAAATGCATCTTCACCGTTCAAAAGCAAGAACATTACAACAATCGAATTAGAGATCCTATGGTGGAAGGCTGTTGGCATGTAATAGCTTTTGATTGATGACTGTGGTCCTATAAAACTCTCTTCATAGTAGGTGCTTGCATTATTGTAACTTTGGCTAGACAGCTGCCTGCAGGCTAGTAGCGTGATACAGATCCACTCCGCTGCAAATGCCAATTATATTGATCATCTCAAAAACTAAGTGTGCAGGTCAGCTGAAAAGTAATGTACACTATATTTCTGTGTGATATGTTACATGCTCACACAGCCACCCTGAGCTCCTTCCTCATCAGGTATGAATATACGACTGATGCCTTTGTGTTCAGATGGCTGCCAGAAATTTGTAATTGACCTAATTTCTGACCTAATGTATAGCTTTGCATGAGTTGCGTGGCAGGCAACTGAATCATGCTCTATTTTTACATTAGGAACAAAAATGAAATGCTATGTTGATAAATGATAAAATACATGATCTCCCACCTATATATAAGAGCTACAACGCAGATGCTTTACACGCATATTCAGTAATTGCTACATTAATTCATGTCATTGTGAAATATAAAATACAAACCTTACAATTGTAGTAGAATGAAAAGTACAGGTTACCCTATGGCAATGGTTCCCAAACTTTCTTGACTAGGGCATCCTAGAATATCAGCATTTGTTCAAGGCACCCCTAGTCAAAAAGTTTCTTATGGATAAATAAAAACATGAAGTTAATTGCACTTAACTGGCATGGTGAGGAACATAGCTGTGGTTCTAATTGTCCATACATTTTATGATTGGCAGCCACCAGCACTGGTTTTGCCTATAACTTTGAGCATAAATACTGTAATTTGTTTTGGTGGTGGACCCCCAACCCGATGCACCCGTGCAAACATTCCGAGGCATCCCAGGGTGCCTAGGCACACAGTTTGGGAATGAATTTACTAAGTAGTGATTTTACTGGGGTTTTAATAACCAAAAATTAAAGTCAATCCACTTTATTTGCTAAATAAGATTGGATATACAGTAAGGCCAAAGGTGCAATTTGATGAACATCAATTCAATGTTCAAAATATCGTAACAATGTATAGAAATTAAAGGAGTGAATAATATACTTGTTTCCAAATGTGGAAGTCCTCAAGGCGGTATTTCACAACTTGTCTGTATTATGGCTTTAAAACACGATAAAACAACATATCTATGAAAGCAAAAGCAAATTGTGAGTCTCTTAGAGCAAAAATAGACACCCTGGTGTAAATGTAATAGGGTGTGATTTTTTTAATAACATAAAAATATTGCACCAAATTGCACAAGTCAGAAATCAATTGTACTGTATGTTCTGGCAGTTTTTCGTACTGGGAATGTGTGATTATTTTAGGCAAGGTACAATTTTTTACTAACGGGAATGTGCAGTTTTTTTAGTAAAATAATATAAAAAAGGCAGCATGGAGTAAACGGGTGGGAGGTCAACGAAGAGGTTAGAGTAAGGCTGCAGGAGGGGACATTAAAGTAGAGGACAGGTTAAGGCTGCAGGAGGAGAGGTTAAGGGAGAGGTTAGAGTAAGGTTGTGGGAGTGGAGGTTAGGGGACAGGTTAGAGAAAGGCTGAGGAAGGGGAAGTTAGGATAAGGTAAGGCTGCAGTATGGAAGGTTAGGGTTAAGGAGAGGATAGGGTAATGCAGCAGGAGTGGAGGAAAGGGGATAGTATAGGTCAAGGCTGCAGGAGGGGAGGTTAGGGGAGAGGTAAGTGTAAGACTCCAGGAAGTTAGGGGAGAAGTTAGAATAAGGCTACAGGGAGGGGGGGGGGGTGTGTTAGGACTTATTTTTATGTTCTTATATTACACAAATGTGTTACATTGTTGAATTGATAACTCTGCTTAAAACAAATGTGGTATACAGCTGAAGAAGTATTCCAGTTCAATAAACCTGTATTTTATAAAATGGTGTTCTTAATGTGTTTGGGGTTGGGTTACCTTCATCTATCTGCCAAGGAAGGAAGAGAACTTCTGTGGCAGTGTACCCGATTCTCTCAGAAAAGAACCACAGGACACCGAAGGTGGGTGTTGCATTTGTATTTGTTAAAAGGATTGAAACACACTTGATAATCATGAACACATTATGGAACCAGCAAGAACTCCCAGCTCTATGAATTGATGAATCCTCCTGAACCTACTTGAAGCATACAATGGCCCTTATTCTGAATCGGACGGTACGGCCCGCGTGCGGCCGTACCGCCGATGTTTTTAGTCTGCACATGCGCAGAGGTCAATCTGCGCATGTGCAGCCCCATTCGCCGCAGACGTATTTCGTCCGCCGCAAAGGGGGCGTATAGGGGCGTGAGGGGCTTCATACCCTCATTTCCCTATGTATACGCCCCGCGTTTCATGGGCGTTCCCATGCAAACGCGGGGCGTATGCATGCTAATCAGGGTATGACGCCACTGATGGGGGCGGAAAGCTGACGTCGCCGGATGTCAGCTCTCAGCCCCCATACAAGCTATCACACGGACGATTGTCCGTATGGTCTCAGCTTGCGGAAGCTGCTGTGGCGTGCGGCCCTGCCTTCGATGGTCGACGACCATCGAATGCAGGGGGCAGCTCCCACCATGGTGGAGGCGTACGCCCCACCATTTTTATGCGGATCGCCAGCCGTCCGTGTACGGACGGCCGTGGCGATCCGTCTCGTGGGCGGGGATTGGTTTGTGCGGCCGGAGCACCGTGTGCGGCTCCGGCCGCACCAACCAGAATAAGGGCCATAGTCTGGAGGATGAAGCCAACTTTACTGCAGATACAGTAATATTCTATTTTAAATGCTAACATTTTCTTTTTGCCATTTTCAAAATACTATTAATCTCATTAGATAACACTGTGGGTAAATAAGCATCCATTTTGTACTCAACTATATAAATGGGAAAGAATGGGTGAGATTTAATAGGATGAGAGATTCAGAAAGTGAGAGATTTTGTGAGAAATCTCCAGTTTTTTTAAAGTGGCAATCATTTACACTGCAAAACCAGTTTGATTTTGCAGTGTAAATGATCTACAAAAGTCTGTTTTGGGCTTATTTCAGTATTTTTCTTTATTCTGTTCCTAAACTATGCATTCAGAAACCCACCATGGAGAAGTGTATATATAACATCCTGAAAGTTTAGAAGGGTACAACAGTATTTAATGGTGGCGTTGTCTTCACCTAGCACAGTGGTCCCCATGTGTAGTCCCCAAGGCACTCCATCAGTCCAGGTTTTATGGATATCCCTGCTTGTGCACAGATGCTATAATCAAACTGACTGAGGTACTAATTAAGTCACCTGTGCCTAAGCATGGATATCTTTAAAACCTATACTGTTGGGGGTGCCTTAAGGACTGCGTTTGGTAACCTCTGACCTAGACTAATATAAGGCCTAATAAGTACAGAGTTTTAGATTTTAAATAAATAAATTAAGAACAACAACTGGGTCAAGGAGAGCCCACAAAATGTAGATGCTAATTTCACAGTTTAATTTTTTTTCAGACTATTATATTCAACAAATAATTAGCAATTGTGCAGTCAGATGTGGAAAGTGTTATACTTCTGAGGCTGGGGCAACTCTTCTCACTTAGATAATTCAGTGAATCCTGCAATGTGGCCAAGAGTGCAGAAATGTATAACTATACACATTTGGGTTGATGCAGAGATGAATGCTAGTCTGAAATAATTATACTTGTATTGCATGTAAGTAATAAAATATTGATAACCGCTTGTACGCATCTATCCAGCTGTGCCACACCATCCATATTCTTGATTAAATAGCTGCCATCATTATCATTATGCATTTGCACCAACTGTATCCTTAGTATAAGATATTTCTATGCACTCTTTACATACTGAACCCTTGTTATAATTTGCTACCAGAAAAACCCTTTGTTATCCCCCAGGTATGCCATTCAGCCAATAGTGGCTGCATCCTTCTCAGCATCTCCCTAGCAGAGAATACTTGGGTGGGGAGCAGTAAAAACACACAAAAAGTGACTTGTGTTCAATTCTCCATCATTGTCTGACAAATAAAGCTATTTGTAATGAGAAATGCTGTGCTCATTGGTACAGTAGTTTTGATAATATTGCATTCCAAACACCTTTACATTTGTATTGTACAAAAACTTACACATTTCACAAAAATATAACAAAAATATTATTTTATTCAACCATTCCAATTGTACTTCTTAAATGCAACACACTTTTACTGAGAGTGGACATACATATGTTAGATTTCTGTAAACAGACATTATGATTATGCATATTTATATTATTGTATGGTTTACATGAATCTCCAAGCAATGTCATTGTGTTTCACTTGAGCTATTACACCAATATACAGCATTGCGTGTTGCTCAATTATTGATAAAATATTAAATAGTTGTTGTGTGACTTAGATGAGACAAATTGTATTTACTATAGAACAGTGGTTCCAAAACATCAGTTCTCCTGGACCCCCAACAGCTTATGTTTTCCGGGTCTCCCGGGTGGTGCACAGGTGCACTCATTACTCACTGACACATTTTAAAAGATCACATATGGAGCTAATGATTTCATTTTGTCATAGATAATGCTACTACTGTAGGAATAACTGTTTATTTTTAGCAGCTACTATAATTTAACTTATATAAACCAAAACATGTTCTATCAACGAGAGATATAGCCCAATATAAACAAAATGTATCAACTTATGTACAAAGAATCTGGCCAAAAAGAAAATAAAGTCAACTGCTAGTTTTTAAGTTATACAATTACCAACACAGGGAGTACATTGCTCCAGATACCTTTGTAAAGCACTGTTCCATTAAAGGTCAGACTGACACTGATGGAAGGAAAAAATTGCACAGTAAGTGGTTTTAAGGGTAACACGTGTCAGTAAGGACTGTCTAACGCTTGGTTCAGCTACTTAATTTTGCTTCCAAGGCCACAGGTGGTCTGCCATGCTTCCATTGCTGTGTGACATAACATCAGGTTATTTGAATAGGGGACCAAACAGCACTCACCTGAACATGCCTGATAAGTCACATATCTTCAAAGGCAAAAATCTATTTTGCAGTAACCTACTTTTTCCATGCTCTGTAGCCCTTTAAAAGTTATCTCAATCATTTCCTTTCATGTATAATAAAGCCATTATTAAGTCTTATAAATGTCACATTTGATATTTCATATTGCTTTATACATAACATTTCATTATTTGCATCTCTGCCGGCTTCTTTCATAGTTCACTTCTCTAAAATAAATATACGATATATATACAGCGGGGCCACTTCCTCTTTTTAAGGGAATTACATAGTGCAATAAGGATCCACCTTTTTAGACTGCAAATGTATTAGCTGTTGAAAGCAACATAATAACAGGCTTTACTTTTGGGTTTTGGCATTTAAAATACAGTGTACTTGCAATGCAGAATACGATGGGTTAAATCCTCAACCTAACAAGTACACCTACTTCAGCCAGCATGCAAAATATAGCTTCTGTTATTATTTCAGATCAACAGAGGGAGGGCTTTAGGGAGGATGCACAAAAAAGAACTCTTCTATATTTTTGCATGGATACAATTTGGACATCAGTTACATTTCTTGAATGCATATGGACCACTGTAGTAAAAAGCTTTCGGTATGCAAAATGGAAAATGGAAACCAATCCTGCTTCCCCCGGAGACATAAATGTAGATATGAGAATTGCAATAGCATTGTCAGGAAGAAAATAGTAACGGAATAAAAGGGGCGCTCCTGAATTGTTTGGTGTCGCTAGTTTTTCTGGGAGCCGTGCCAAAGACTGAGCATGCAGTGTGAAAGCCCTAGCCTAGTATCCAGACAATTAGCGCACTCTAGCACATAAATAAGCACTGGCATTCCGCAATGTTTTACTTCCTAACTGAACATGAATAACCACATATAACAACAGCCTGTGTATTTTGAAATCAGAGCATTAGAGGGTATTCCGCATAGTCCAATTAGAAAACTGCTTAAGTTACAAACAGTTCTAACATACAGCATTGTACAAACTGCTTTTTGTGGCAATTTTAGGTTTGGCTTCCGCCACCCATACCATATGATATTCAGGTTTGACACATATTGCACATTATAATATATTCCCTTCTTGTAACTATTGTATCTTAAACAATGTGAGTATAACAGTAAAAGGTATAATACAGTATAACAATGTAACATTTCAGGCAGAAAATTATTAGTGCTAGATTTTATCAAATTTGTTTCCACATTGTTCCGCTCATTGAATTCAATCATTTATTTGATATGAGAGACTAGGCAGCCATCAAACTACGTATAATTGAAATAGTAAGAAATTAATAATTATTTTTCTACTATACTCTCCAAGGGAAAATGGTCTGTTTTCATTTCTTCTCACTTAATCTGTAACTGAGCTGAATGTGTTTTAGTGCTTTACACAGAACTAATAATCTTTACTTGGCAGGCTATTCTAAATGGAAATATTAAATGACTTGGCAGAATTATATATATTTTTGGTACTTATGTAGTATCTGGGCTGCCGATTTTGTGATTGTATACCTTACCTTAAGGCATACAATCAGATGCGATTCGATGCGATTTTGCATAGGATTCAATGCTAAGAAGGTCCTGTTCATTTCCCCACTATCCAAGTGGGCATAGAGTTGATTTTATATAGCGTGGCGAGCGCAGCGAGCCACCGAGCCCGAAGCGTGGCGAGGGGACGCATATTTCTTAAAAAGTATTCTGTGTCCCCTCGCGGGGCTCGCTACGCTCGCCACGCTTCGGGCTCGGTGGCTCGATATGCTCGCCACAGGTTTATATCCAACTCCATGCCCACTTGGATAGTGGGGAAAGGAAAAGGACCCCTTTTTCCCATTGAATTCTATGTTAAAATGGACTCAGACCATTTTAACATTGAATCCTATGGAAAAATCTTGACCATCGCATCGCATACGATTTGGTCGCATGCAATGCAATGCGATCCGATCCGATTTCTAAATCGGACGCCCAGATACTACATAAGTACCATATTTTTTTTACAGAAATCTCCATTATACAGTATAACCTATTAGCTGAATGTGTTTAGCACACACATAAGTGCTTATGCACATGTGCTTAGTGACAAGAGAGGACGGACGAGAGTGGAAAGACGTGTCTAACAAGTGGGTTACAGTAAGAGTGTGTATATGCCAGCAGTCACATACAGTTTACATCTATCAGAGACTAAGGAACAGATTATAAAGAGTGGCTGGTACTTTGGGCCTTATGCTAGTTCACTCTTTCTGACAAAATCCTTCTGCAAAACCATGTGCACTGCAGGGGGGCAGATGTAAAATGTGCAGAGAGAATTGGATTTGGGTGGGGTTTTATCACCAGCCAATCAGTTTCTAACTGTCAAGTTGCATACTGGGTTTAAAAAATGACAATTGGGCGCTGACTGGCCGGTGATAAAGTACCAGACACTTTTTTCACTTCAATTGGATACAATACAAAATGAGAACCATTCACCAGCGCACCAAAAATATATGTTTAAACTTCCCTTGTTGCTCTAGGGATGTCATAGAAAATGAATGGTGCTCACAGTTTCTGGATGAATAATGATTTTTTTCAATAGGCAGGTTTCTTCTATAGATTCCATCATGAAATGAGAAAGATATTCCATGCCAGCCAGTCCACCACAGGTTCAGGCTGAGGCATTTCAACCCGCTTTGGGGACACTTTGTTCAGTGCACATTTTATTGTTAATTTTTTTACAGTCATTTTGGTTGTTTGACTATGTATTACATATAGTATTATGTTATTGGATAGATATCCAATAACATAATACTATATGTAATACATAGTCAAACAACCAAAATGACTTCAAAAAAATAACAATAAAATGTGCACTGAACAAAGTGTCCCCAAAGCGGGTCTTAAACTACTTTCTACTTGAGAATACTTTCTCATTTCATGGTGGAGAAACTTGCCTATTGAAAACATCTGTATCCATCCAGAAACTGTGAGCACCATTTATTTTCTGTGACATCCCTAGAGCAACCAGGGAAATTAAAACATATCTATACGGTGTGCTGTTGAAGGGTTCTCACTTTGTATTGTATCCAATTGGCTCTTTTGGAGTGCAGAGGAACACTCCGGAGTACCCCACCTAGCTGAGTCATCTGCACACTTATAATACCTTTATAATACTTTATAAACCCTTTATGCATACTTATTTCACCAGGCTTAATACTGTACATTTGCTTCTAAATCATTTGCAGGTGTCTGAAGGCTGGTGCAAAGATACAATGATGACGTAGGTCATCAGCATAAACTTGCTTATTTGGATTGGCTGGTTTACCTCTGAGGCTGATAGGTGCTACTGTATCTGCATTGATGGCACACATATACTGTATGATAATGCAATGCGTTTAACATTTTTGTCAATATGCATTCAACTTTGCATCAGCCCCTTAGACAAGGAGCCCTCAAATGCATAGCCTTTTTTCCTCACTCTATCCTGCCCCCTATACTGTACCTGTCAACAATGCACAATTGTTCTCCTAGCTCTCCTGGTTGGCTTCCTACTCCCCCACCCCACTCCAGCACAACCCATCATTGCTTGTTTCTACAAACCATAGTGAGTCGCTCAAACTCCTCCTCTACTTCACCCTTTGGTTGCATTGTGTTTATCTTTATACTATACAGTATATTTATGTAAGTAGCATTGCTTATCAATGTACGGTACTGCTGACCAGGGCCGCCGAGAAGGGGGGGGGGCAGGTACTAATTACCCGGGCACGGGCTTGCTGGAGGGACCCGGCAGGGGCCCCGGTCTAGCCATCCCTTCCCCCTCCATCTCTCCCGAGCAGCAGCAGTATACACCTACAGCATGTGCTGTGCTGACAGCAGGCTCAGCATGACTGTCTCACTGACAGCATGAGAGCTCATGCTGATCCTGCTGTCAGCACACTAGCACAGCACATGCTGTAGGTTTGTGCTGCTGCTGCTGAGGGGGGGGGGGGGACACAATAACACCCCCGACTTTAGAGTATTTTTTCACCCCCTCAAACATTTTGGGGGCGTGGCCTAATTGCGGGAGGTGGCTACGTCTCCCGCAATTATGCCACACCCCCAAATTTTACTGGGCCCGGCATACCTCATGGCCGCCCTGCTGCAGACACTTTAAAGGGATCTATAATTAAGAATATGATACTATTAAAAATAATTATTAAAATGTAAACATGTTTCTCACAGAGTTAAGTGCATCTCATCTTGTATATAAGAACAATTATGTTGAACGTCTAGCACTACACCCTTTTCATGCTTACATTTGTAAGTTTAAATCTTTTCTTGAAATATGAACTTACAATAAATGACCCTCTCCTCTTGTTTAAAGATAGTTAAATAGTTCACACTGGCCAATCTGCTATTAGCTGTTTGACTCACTGTCCTGACACAATGCCTACAGTATATTCCTTTCCTGTAGATCTGCACATAGATCATAGCATGTGACCAACCTATTGCTGAACAGTAGACCTCACACAGAGGTTCAGTAAGTAAACATTTTTCAGAATGAGGTGGACAGAGCATCATTAGATAGTACTCCAGGTATCAAATGAAATGACTCTCTTTCATTTTCTTGACTGACTTCTGATGTATTTGGATTGATATTCTTTGCTGGTGCACCGGTCTTGCCTTCAAGCCAATGAGTTGTCATATCTCCTTTGCCCTACACAAAATAAATGCACATTATGTAGGTTTACAAAGTAAATATGTGTATATTATTATCATCACTAATAGTATGAAGATTGTTTGAAATGTAGAAGAGATTATCAAGGGTAAAATCAGGCGCCTTAGAAGGGGGGGGGGGGGTGTTGTCAAGCAGCTACTCAAGGGAAGGTCAGTTCCCACAACAATAGGTACAACCGAATGAAAAAAATTAAAGTTACTGTTTTGTGAATATTCAACTAGTAGAACAGTGGTGAAGGAGTCCATAATCAGTGTGTGTCTTTGTGCAAATAAAAGTCCCAGATGGAGCCAACAGAAGAACCAGTAAGAGAACACCTCAGCACATTTTGTCTGACTTTTATGTTCTGCACTCCTGATGAGGTCCAGAGTATTAAAGTCAGATGAAGAAGCGGTCTACTGATGAAATCCAGAACATAAAAATTGGACAAAACATATCAGGTGTTCTCCTATTGGTTGGCTCCATCTTAGACTGCTTTCTTACTGCTGCTCTTCAGATAAGGTCCACTTTACTGTACTGAATGTACAGTAAGTTTATAGTGTGTTTGTAATAAAATATGACACTATATATTACCTTAATATTTCCCATACACTTTCAACCAGAAAGTTGTTGTTGAAAGCTGGATCCAGCCTCTACAAGATAAGGCATACTGTTGCCGTAGTATTTGATATGTGTACATTCTGGAATGCTATTGGATTCTACAAACTATATTTAGATATTATTGCACTAGGATGCATTTGGGGGTCTATATTTTTTACTGTAATACTGTTTACCACTGTAAAGTGGCCACCGGGACATCTAACTTTGATAATAACAGACTGTTTGATCTATATTGAACGCTATCCTGATTATATATATTGGCAACAATGCAATCACTGTCCTAATCTATAATATGGCTGTGTGGCCATCATTCTCAGAAATATCTAAAACTTAGCATGGAACATCCCTTTAATATTGATGGCCTATATAAATACCTTGATTGATAATGTCCCACGGCATACCAGTTTATATCCTCCAATTTGTTTCAGGAAATCATAGCTGCTGGAGCTGCATTGGATTTTCAGTGCTGAAAAATGAAGATATTTTCTGTAATACATATTGACATTATTCATTAAAGCACTTATTTATACTTACAACACTTAATATGTAACATATGGCCCAGCATTATATTTTACTTGCTCATTGAAGGTATAAAATGCAAGAGTGAAACATACTATTTTGCATTTGAACACTTTTCCACTAAGTGCACATTTCTGAACACAAGCTATTAAGGTAAAAATTCTAATACCTGACGCTGCCCGGCGTTTCCGTCCCGCTGATCACCACCCATCCCACTGTTCCTCACCACCCACTGCCACTCAGCACCCATCGCCCAGAGGTAGGACACGCAGAAAGGTATGTGCCAGCGGTGCAGTACCGCTGGCACACACCTCGGAATCCGACTGGATACATCGCGGGTGCTAAAAAGCATCCACGATGTGCCGCTGATGGGTCCGATCTGACCAATTGAACCTGCAGCAGGTTCAGTCTGTAGGGTCCAGCCCCAGGCGCACGGGGCTGCGCATCGGGTCGGATGAAGTGTCAAACTCATCCGATTTGGGCCAATCTGTCAGCCCAAATTGGATCAGTGTATGAGGGTTGATATAGAACATGCAGGCAGTGGGGTGGCCACCCTTTCCCCCTTATTGCTTACACTACATGTGGTGATAAATAAACATAGGACATAAATATGCATTTTCACCCTTAAATTTGGGTAGTAAACACATCGGATATTCAAGAGGGAAAGAATGAAAATAGCCATTACTATCAATACAGCACTTTTAGATGCGGGGCTTTCAGGGGTCCATTTGTTTGCACTACATTAAATGGTATCAGATGTATGAACTCACAGAACAGGAGCATACATTGGAGCATATCTATTAAGCTTGGAGAAAAGATAAACTGGATATAAAGTGGAAATAAAGTGAAAGGAGATAAAGCACCAGCCAATCAACTCCTGTCATTTTCAATCAAAGTTCATTGGCTGGTGCTTTATCTCCTTTCACTTTATATCCAGCTTATCTCTTATCCAGGCTTAATACATCTGCCCCATTATATAGTGAGGTTGATAAATAACATGATAACAGAGGGTTGAGGGTCAAGATAACACTTGATTAAATTAGCAATCTGTGGGGGGATACTGCTATTATTGAAAGTAATGCCAGGATAGCATGTGTAGGCTCCATGAAAGTACGCTGTATGTCAACATTTGGAACAACATCAAGTTATAAAGATGTAACGAACCTATAGTGATTTAAGATTCCAATAGGGTTTTTTTAATTTTTTTAAAGAAATCGTTAAGATAAATCAACAAGCAGTTAAACCCTGACAAGTGTCATTTCAGAGTAACTGAACTCTGGGCCACCTCCTAAATTCAATATGCTGGGTGCCTGGCAAGACATATGCTATCCCACAAATGCCTAGCCACGCAGATGAGCTGAGTCTGAAGTCCTCTTTGGGTATGACTAAATTACTGAAATTTCTTCCAAACTACAGTGAAGCCACCGCCTGACTATGCCCGCTTTTGCACAAAGAAAAATTAAATGGAGTTAGTTGGACTGTCATGGTGCTGCTATTTTCCACCTCAACGTTATGCTCTCTTCCAGACCAAAGCTTCTTTGTTTTGATTTGTATGTTCCTGTTGTGATTTCTGCTGATGCCTCCCATCATAGTGTTTGTACTGTCTGCCTGTGGCATAACAAATCCACCGGTTTTACTTCCAGGTCCATTAGTGAGACTGAGTTGTGTTATACTTAAGTTGAAAGGGAAGTGTTGGTCCTTGTATTTACTTGTCAAAAGTTTCACAAATTCATCTTTGCACATCCAGTATTGGTAGGGACAGAGCACCAATCAGTGTTCACTAGTCTCCTAATTCAACATTTCATGCTCAAGCTCAAAAGGTACCATCTGGATTTTGTATACAAAATTGTAAGGACACTGGCACCTTATAACATGCTGACCTCCAGGACTCGAGTGTCCCTGATGCTGATGATGACCTGGATGTCATGGAGTTTTGTCTCGTCTCTGTTAGACTCATGTAGGAGATCCATGATGCCACACTAAGCGATTAATTCTGCCAACATTCTTGCCAACATGCCAATTCTTGTGTTGTAATGCATGGCTGGCCTTCTTCCTCCAAGGAATTATTGCATGACCTTAAGTCTTTATTGGCCTTCCACGATGAACTGACCTTCTCATATGGCATACTTCTGCATGGTCATCTGTTTGTTGAGCTTTTGGCCTTTGAGACTTCTATGATCAGCAGGCTCACAAGGGACACCCTGGGCATGGAACCACAATACAACAGTATATGGATGGCTTCTATGGCTGTAAATATTAAGTCTGTTTTCAGTATACACCACATTTATTTTACTGCCATTAACCTTAAAAAGTGAGCTTTCACATTAGTGTTTTTTGTTTGGCAGACTTTATGTAGCACTTGTGCATCAATGGTAGGGATGCCAGTAACTAGTGAAAGAGGCTGACATTACCAAGGACAGGGGCGCTGAGTCTAACACATTGAGTGGTTTCCAAAAAGATCCCCCATAAGGATGTGGAGATCACAACCTGTCTGGGCTCTCTCTGGCTTGGACAACTGCAGAATACATATGAGATGAAGACTGAATTGGAGTGACAAGTAAATTATCCAGAGAATTACCAGATGACTGGACCAGAGCTTAAATCAGAAGACTGAAAGAATATATCCAGAGAATTACTAGACAAGAGGACTGAAACCAAAGACTGAGGAATCATGATCCAGAGATTTACCAGATGACTGGATCAGAGCTGAAGAATGAAGAATATATTTCCAGAGGAGTATCCGGACTAGGCGGACTGGATCTGATTGAGAAGCTCAGCAGTAGTGCACGCAGGGGGGGTTTCTGAGTACCCAGAAACCCCCCCAGGAGTCTAAGGTCCCTAGGCTGAAAGCTGAGGGTCCCCTCTTTCCATGGGTACAAGAATTTTAAAAATCGGCCCTTGGAAACCGGAGATATCTGACTTCAAAACAGTGGTCCCCATCCAAGCCTGTTAATTGCTCTTCCCAGTCAGATATTTCAGGTTCTGTCTGAGTTAGAGTTTTTCTGAGGGTATATTCCAAAATCTGGGACTCTCCCCCTTTGATGGACAATAGGAGCTTGTCTCTTCTGTTCCCAGAACCAGAGATATCAGCCTTCCAGCAGCTGGTTACTGCTCCAGCTCCACACACCTGGTATGTAGTTTTATATACTCGTTGGCAGATTGCTCTGCCTCCTGAACTCTGATCCCCTAGTCCCCAATACCATTTGGTAGGTGGGATTCTCTAGATTTTAATTCCATTAAAATCTAAGAAATATATTTCTGGGAACTGGAGATATATGCAGACAAGCAAGCTGTCCTCCCACCAGAAAATTACGAATAATAAGCCCACTCCACTATACACTCCTCCTCTGCATATTAAACATCCTCTACCAACCTGCAAGTTATGTATCGGGGCCCCTTCATTCCGCCCAATGCCCCCTTCTCCCACTATCTGTGCAGTAAAGGGGTAATTAGTGGAAATTACTGATCCAGGCCCTACTGATATAATTCCCCCTACCACCTGCTGGACATCAAAGCTTCCCCCACCCCTACTGCTGGAGGATCGGTAGGGGCCCCAATACATTGCTATGCCCAGGGGTCTACACTGCTGTTATGTATGTATGTATATATGTGTGTGTGTGTATATATTATTATTATTATTATTATTAATAACTAGCTGACCCACCCGGCGTTGCCCGGGAAAACCTTGGGGTTTCTTTATTTCCAAAATTGCTGAAAAATGTCATCTTACAGTATGCTGTGCCAAAGACCTAAGATTGTAATTTGTTATAGATTCCACCATAATGTTAGAATGTGTTTGCATTGATACTCAATGACGGCAATGAAATCAGGTGTGGTGTTGTTGTTTGAAACACAACGCTCCTGAGTTGATAACTTGTATGTGTTGATGAATTCCACATCCACTCCTGAGATTTAGCACCCACTGTATGACATATCCTCCAACATCTGAGGGTCAGAAATCGGTACAAAATCAGAAAGGGACGTGGCCACACCTCAATTTCTATACTTTCAATGGTACAGTTTCTAGGGTGTGTAATTACAGGCGCTGAGTGCATGGGGTCCGGGGTGGGCGTTACTTACCGCACCATAATTAATTAAAAATTCACTGCTCCCTTCCACTGCCACTCCCCTCACCGAACCTGCCTGCAGCAGTCTCTGAGGTCTGGGGATCTGTAAAGCACATGCACCGAGCATCTCTACCAAACAGTCGGGCAGCCCCTGAGGAGCCTGGGAGCAGGTCCGCGGGCCTGGCCACATGATGTCATGACGCGACGCACGCTACCCGCACCACTGTAATGCACCACTGGGAATGGGTGCAATGGGCCAAATTCTTCCCTACACCCGCCGGGCCAATCCACTGATCCAGCCATCACAATCTTCAATGGATGCATTGCTAAGGTTTGGAGTTTAAGAAGTTGAAGAATAAGGGGCAGATTTATTAAGCTTGGAGAAGAGATAAACTGGAGATAAAGCGGAGAAAAGGTAAAAGGAGATAAAGCACCAGCCAATCCACTCCCAACTGTCTTTTTCAAACACAGCTGATTGTCTGTGCTTTATCTCCTTTTACCTTTTCTCCTCTTTATCTCCAGTTTATCTTTTCTCCAAGCTTAATAAATCTGCCCCACAGACTGAGAAAAAGAATTTCCATGTTACAAAGTGTACAATTTACTGAATAAATCGTAAAAAAAATATAAGTGTACATAGAAGTACAATCAAGAAATGAAAGTAGGATTAAAAAAATAAGTTCTGATTCAAACTGATAATTGTTTGGATGGGGGTGGGTTGTGAAACAAATCTATAGGTGGGGTATGGATATTGTGGGCATAATTGGTGTTTGTTACACCTACAGGGGGCCCTCAATTGATGGGATTTTCACTACAGTGTCACGGTCACAGTGTCACCATAGGGGGATTCCCAATTGGGTTCCAGGTGGTCTTTTAAGGACCCTTTACAATCCTGTAGGTCTCTTCTCCTTGAGCTTATGGTCTCCCTCAATAATAGTCAATCACTGAGGGAGACCGTAGGCTCCAGGAGAATAGACCAACGGGATTGTAAAGGGGTCCCTAAAAAACCACCTGAACCCCAATTGGAAATCCCCCTACGGTGACACTGTAGTGAAAATTTCTCATCAACTGGGGACCCCCTGTAGGTGTACCAAACACCAATTATACCCACAATATCCATACCCCCTCCACCTATAGATTTGTTTCGCAATCCACCGCCATCCAAACAATTATCAGTTTGAATCAGAATTTATTTTTTAATCCTACTTTCATTTCTTGATTGTACTTTACTTCTCTACTTTTCACGATTTATTGAGTAAATTGTACACTATAACGTGACAAATCTTCATCTCAGTCTTATTCTTCAACTTCTTACACTCATAACATTCAAACAAATGCATGCAGCGCTCATGCCCATCGACCAAACATTATCTGTGAACCAAAAGAGTCTGGGAAACCCTTAAGGCAGAGCAGTGCCTGATATCCAACTGACTAACAGGGTGAGTGCAGTGTACCCACTTTGTATTGATCAATGGGTGCATTGGCCAGGACAAAGATTTCTCAGTGCAACTGGCCGGGGAGCGCAGTGACAGGCTGGAGGACTGGAGAGACGGATATGGGGAACAAAGTAGAAACGGTACATTAGGTACAGTTTTTATTTGCCGGTATAGACTGTTGTATAAACGGCAAATTATTTTTTATGTGTTCTGTGTGTTTGTGTGTGTTGTACTGTTTTTGTGTGTGCTGTAGTGTATGTGGTTGTGTGTGTTGTATGTATCTGTCCAATGCGTAAGTGTGTGATATGTGCTACGTATATACAGTATGTGTGTGTTGTGTCTTTGTGTATCTGTGCAATGTTTAAGTGTGTGTTTTGTGTGTGTTGTACTGTTTTTTGGGTGTGTGTGTGGTGAATGTGGTTGTGTGTTGTGCTGTTAGAGGTATGTTATGTGTGTGTTGTGTGTATCTGCCCTATGTGTAAGTGCATAAGGTGTGCTATGTATAAATCTGTGTGTGTAGTGTGCTGTGTGTATCTGTGCAATGTTTAAGTGTGTGTGTTGTAGTGAATGTGGGTGTGTGTTGTACTGTGAGTGTTGTGTTGTGTTGTGTGTATCTGCCGAATGTGTAAGTTTGTGAGGTGTGCTACATATATATGTGTGTGTAGTGTGCTTTGCATATCCTGGCAATGTTAAAGTGTGTGTGTTCTGTGTGTTTGTTGTACTGTTTTTGGGTGTGTGTTGTAGTGTGTATGGATTTGTATTGTACTGCATGTGGTGTGTTGTGTGTGTACAATGTGTATGTGTGTGTTATGTGTGGTCTATGTATATCATCAATTATTTCCTAATTGTTTAAAGCCTTTACCATAATGTTAGAATGTGTCATTCTTACTCAATGACAGCAATGAAATCAGGTGTGGAGTTGTTCCTTCGCAACGGTTTCCCAGATCGTCAATATTTTCCCAGATCATCAATGAAGGAAAATTGAAACTTGATGTTTTTTAAATTTCTAAGTGAAATTTCCCAAAAACGGCTTCGAGGTGCACACCACCGGGTCCAGAGGTATCTTGTTGCTGAATTTGGTGTCTCTGAGTGCCACGGTGTGTCCGCAATGCGACGGACACGCACACACACACACACACACGCACACAGACTCTTCAACTTATTATATAGATAATATACATTTGGTCTATCTATAATACTTTAACTGACCCGGCATATACTGGGTCACCTAAGTGTCCATCCGTGCTTTGCTCCACCCCTCTGGAAACCCCCTTCTGAAAATCCTGCGTTTGCCACTGAGATGCAGACATGCTTAAGGATAGTGTTGCAAGAAAGTACTTATATGCTGCATTAATGGTATCTTTGTGTTACATCATTGACACTAAATGTAACTATTGATTTACGTATTGAACCCATGGAGTAATTGTCTACTACTGTATTTCATTTCGCACTTGAATATTAAACTGTGACAGCATCATTTTTCTTAATGTTGTCATTCTATTAAATTAATCTTTACCAAGCGTACCACTATTTTAGCTATATTACCTAATAAAAGTATTGTTTTTAATTATTCAATCATTATTTGTCAAGTGTGCCCCCAAAACCTTTTTATTCTTCATTTGTAGTCATCTTTGTTACTCACTTTTTCAGTTTTGACGCTGAACTATTTTGGAAGCACCACCAACCAGACACCTCAGATCATTGTAGTCTAAGCAGTAGATATTGGTACAGATACAGCCAGCCTCATCTAGCGGGGCCTCAGTGCACCATTGTCAAGGCTCGCCACTGAATGTGGCGCTCTTGCATTCGAGACGCTCACAATGGATGTACGAGTTTGGGAGATGCTCGCGCGTCCACATATGCCGGTTTGTCAGCCACCAGGACTGTATTGCTGGCAGACACGCTGAGGATGGCTCCATCTGTATATTGAATTTGATCCATCAAGTAATATCATCCTTACTATTTTGCCAGTGCCAACCCCTACCCATATTGTACAGTGTTGCAATGGCGTCAGATGCTTGAGGAGTTAACACTTTCATGCCCCATGGTGTGTCTGCTGAGTGACTGACAGTGGCTACAGATGGCATTGGTTGGTGCTGTCATGTGACCTGGAAAGATGGCAGTGTCTAGTCGACAGACGAATAGACCCTGAATGGCAAAACCTACCGAATCGTCCGGATGGGAGTCGCCAATTCGTGACAAGGGCGTTGCAGAGAAATGCTTTTATTTAGAGTGTCAGTGTTTCAAGACATAAAAACTCCCAAGTCACATGTTCTAGTCTCTAACTTGTGTTTGTATCAATAGTGATCCGCATATTTTGTGGGGGTATGTAAACAAAGGAACCTGCATTCCATGTAAGCCTATGTTAACATAACATCTGTCAACAGACACTTGTCACATTTCACAGCACCATTGATAGCTTTGAAGTTATGTTTGGTCTGATGGTGTAAGACAATGTTATCAGAGAAGAGTAAAAGGCTTCTATCCATTCCCTTGTTACAGACATTGCAGTCACCACTTTAACTTTCACATTTATTAAATTTAGTAAGCAGGCTTTCAGCTGGTTCCTTAACAAATTAATTATTATTATTATATCATTATTATTTTCAATATGATTTTTTTAAACATTACCTGGTCAAAGTAAATTTGAACATAAAACTGCATAAAAAGTATGTGTTCTAAATAAAACAATATATATATATATATATTTTTAATAAATACAAATATGGAATTTGATAACAATAGGGTGTCCAGAGCACAGGAGCAAGATACCACTATACTCACAGAATACTTCTTGGATTCCCTACCTATTATTGTAGTTTACTTATCTGACTCCAGAGCTGCTCAGACCAGGAGAGAGATAAGAAGCTATTTAGTGGCCAACATTTGATCACTATTTGATTCATGCTATTAGATCTAAAGAAGTATACAGAGCAAGATTCACACCTGAAGAAGTCTATGCTGACGAAACGCATTGATACATGTAACTCAGAATGAGCTGGATTGGCTGGCATCCAGCCCATCTATGAAGGGGCAATATTAAGAATAAAACTATTGTTTTGTAGCAGTTGTACAGAATTGCATTTGTCGATAAGTTTTTATTTTATAATAATGTTTTAGACTAAAATTACCATTTATTTTATCACTGAATCATTTAGAAAGTTTTTAACTGAGTGATCTCAAGTTGATTATTTTTGAGGAATAATTCATCCTATTCTTAAATTACACTTAGTCCACTTTGGGGAAATGCTGCCTATATAAAATATAAATACAGATAAGAAATAAGAACATCCACAAATATCTAAAAACATTCCCAAGATAGAAACATTCTACGAAAAAACATTGGTACTGCAATATAGGTGTTTCTGTGTGTGTGTGGGTGTGTATACACACCCACCCACAAATATATATGTGTGTAGGCAATATCACCTTCACTTGTTGATTCCATTCTTGAAGCGGTGTTCACTGTGTCTCCAAATAAGCAATACCGAGGCATTTTTGTTCCAACAACTCCAGCAACCACAGGTCCTAAAAATGATGATAATGTTGAAACTAGGGGTGGATTGGCCAATGGCCTAACAGGGAAGATTCCAGGTGGGCCAATGTATATCAGGGGTCTGTTGTGTTTGTTGACATGAGGCCCTACCCCCTGACAGCTCACCACACTTATTACACTGTATTGTCCCCATTCATTCTGATTTTTCCATCTCTGAGGTACAGTAACTCTGCCATACAGTGATGTTAACATGGCTAGATGGGGGGTGGGGGGGGGGGGTTATGCTACCATGGGGGGGTTGGGGGTATGTTCGGTCGAGTGGGCCTCTAAGCAGCAAATGGCCACTGCTTAGTGAGCGGTACTGAATTAGGCCCATAGTTAGTTGTGATTCAATTTTTTTGAAAATATAGTATCGATTGCTTAGGCAACTTTGGTATTTAAAAAAGACTACTCATCAATATAATTAAAAAGATATCCCTGACAGCTGTACTCAAACTACTGCTGACATAATGGAGGAAATAAGTGGCCTTTGCGTAATGAGTGAATACATATAAAAAAGGCATACATAAAGAAATGAATTCTGGTGAGATAGTAGAGTAGACTATACCTGAATGAATTCCGGCACGGATCCTTAGCTGGGTGTTTGGCTTATGCGGAATTCTAAAACTCTTGCAAACGGCAACTAAGTCTAAAGCCATGCTTGCGATTTCACTGGCATGGAACATACCATTCTCTTTGGGAACACCAGAAACAACCATATCTTAAAACAATGGACATGATTATAGAAAATATAAGAAAAACACAAAAAGCAAAACATTAGTTTTAGCCACAAAAGTAGATGTATAACAGAACAAATGAAATTGTTTCTATGGAAGCAGTCAGGATATTGACAACATTCTAATATTGACAGCTGTGATGTCAGCATGGTTTAAATGTGAACATCATAAATGTTGACATCTAGGAAGTGTTTTTTTTTTTTTGCTGTCTTGATTTGGCAGGATATTTTTTTCAATATTTTAGGATCTCAGTAAACTTTTATATAGCTTTTCAGAAGAGATATGTCTTTCATTAGGTAGGTTATTTTCATCACTAATTATTCCAATGCAAACTAAAGCCAATAATAAAGTTGTGTATGAAACTATTTGTTGGCCTTTGCATGGAAGGCAGGATTCAAGTTGTGTGGATCGTTTGGTCTACAACAAGTAGGTCGACAAGCATTGTGCCGACACCACTAGGTCTACATGTAGCAAGGTCGACATGGGTTAAGGTCGACTTGGAACTAGGTTGACATGGGTCTAGGTCGACATGACATTATGTCGACACAAGTATTAGGTTGACATGGGCTAGGTCGTCAGTCAAAAGTTCGACATGGGGTTTTTCACAGTTTTTTTTACCCGAATGTCGACACAGTCGACATGGACACAGTTTGGAGTGCACCGCTCGCTTTGCTCGCATTGCTTCGGGCACGGTGCCTCGCTACGCTCGGCATACTATTTTATTCTCCCACCACTCACAAGTGGATGGTAGGGCATAAAATACCACCTGTCGGCACATGTCGGCTCAAAAAACAGTGAAAAACCCCATGTTGACCTTTTGACTATCGACCTAGCCCATGTCGACCTAATGCTTGTGT
This sequence comes from Crinia signifera, assembly GCF_055691185.1. Lineage (NCBI taxonomy): Eukaryota > Metazoa > Chordata > Amphibia > Anura > Myobatrachidae > Crinia > Crinia signifera. The sequence continues at coordinate 275,416,273 of NC_139217.1, read as the reverse complement.
CAACCTAAAGTCATGTCGACCTAGACCCATGTCGACCTAGATCCATGTCGACCTTGACCGAAGTCAACCTTAACCAATGTCGACCAACTGGTGTCGACCTTAACCCATGTCGACCAACTGGTGTCGACCCAATGCTTGTCGACCTAGTTGTTGTAGACCTAATGACTTATCCCGATTCAAGTCATACAGTAAATGCTCTTAAAGAAAAATGTCTGTAAAAGTGGAAGGATTTCCTGTATCTGGAGACATAGGCAGCACATTTTATAAGGGGGTGCACCGTCAAAGGAGTGTGCATAGCTCCATCTATTGGGCATGTTTACCACCGCCAATCAGGCATGTCTTCCATCATCTATTGGCACTCGCCATAATATAAAAAGTCTCTCAGCCACACCATATTCTCCTGCCTTTCAGTTTTAATCTTCTAATTTCTCTGTGTAACAGTACATGCAAATACAGTCATAAACATATATGGAGGACACAGGTATTTAGTGATATGACAATGGTCTAGTTCAATTAACAATGCAAACACACATTTAATTGATTGATGGGCGCTTCTTTAAATGGAATACAGTTCTAAAAAGCAAAAGTCTTTGGTTAAGGCTCGGTATTGCTGGTACTGTTAGCGGCAGAGGCGTTCATAAGGGTGGGGCACAGCATTAAGGGACCCACCCTTGTGCACCCCTAACACTCAATGTACACACACCTATGTCTGGAGATAATATTGGGAAGGGGAAAAGGCCAATATGGCACGAGTTATATCATTTAGCCTTAACCCCTTAACAAAGGGGTTTTGCCATGAAGAGCCTGTCCCTTGCCACAGAGTGCTCATCTGCACCTTCACTTCAAGCTTCTTCTGGAGGGGAGGAATTAAAAGTCATAAAGTATGCTCTGTTCTAGACAGTACCATTTTCAAACCTCAGGGTTATTGTGGCATGATCACAATGTCCTGTGAACTCTGCACTATCTGGTTGGTGTGAGTTTACTAAGCCCCCCCGTACAGGTTGAGTATCCCTTATCCGAAATTCTCGGGACCACAAACATTCCGAATAAGAGATTTTTCTGGTTTTTGGAATAATTTTTTTATTACATACTTACCTGTCCCCTGGTGAGTCCCCAATGGTCCCTTCGGCGTCCATGGAGTCCTCCGGCGTCCATGGCAGGCCTTCAGCTTCATCTCCGGCATCTCCAGCGGTCCCAGGAGTGCATTGGGCGAGTTCCCAGGCGTGCTAGTGACGTCACCGGCGCGCCTGGGAACTCGCGCAATGAACTCCTGGGACTGCATGAGACGCCGGAGATTAAGCTGAAGGCCTGCCGTGGACGCCGGAGGACTAGGTAAGTATAAAAAGAGGGTCGGGGGGGGGGGGGGGGGGGGGAGAAAAAAAATTGAACTATTCCAAAACAAAACCACTTTTGGGAATAATTCGGATAATGGATATCCGGATTCCGGATACTCAACCTGTACCAGAAGCAGACTATGGGCCAGATTTAGCAAAGCAATAAAGAAAGTAATTTTGTGGAATAAACCATAAATACATAAATAAATAAAGGGGGCAAATAGATTTATATTTTTTCTCTGCTATTTCATGTAGCCCATAGATGTTATACAGCTTTATTTTTACTCTGCAATTTAGATTTCAGTTTGAACACACCTCACCCAATTCTCTCTATGCTCCAAGCTTTAAAGGTGAGTAGTTGCCTTCTCTCCCCCCTCCCCACCAAGCCTCATCTCCCCTGATCCTCCAATCTGCTCCCTAGAGGGCATTACAGTGTGTTGTATATTGTGTAATGGGCATTATGGTGTGTAGTATAATGTGTAAAGGGCATTGTGGTGTGTGGCATATTGTGTAATGGGCATTATGGTGAGTGATACGTGTAATGGGCATTACAGTGTGCATCATAATGAGTAAGGGGAATTACGGGTTCAGCATTACAGTGTTACAGTCTACCTGGCACAATGTGTATAAGTGCTTACCTGTGCAATGTGTATAAGTGGCACTTCTGTGGTGTAATGTGAATAATGGACACTACTGTGTGGTGTAATGTGAGTTGGTATTATTATGCAGCCACACCCCTTCCCATGCAGCCATGCCCTTAAATTTTTGGCACACCTATGGTACACACTGTCCCTATTTTGGGGTGGGGGACACACCAAATCCCTTTCTAGCAAAGGGCACCAGAATGCCATGTAACGGCACTGTGCAGAGCATATTCAATTCAATCACTTACTGGCTGCTTTATCTTCACAATGCAATTTAGATTGCAGTTGGAACACAGTTGGAACACAACCCACCCAAATCTACCTTGCTCGCTCCATATATTACATTTGTCCCACCTGCACATGGTTGTGCCCATTTTGAGAACAAATTTGATCTGCAATCACATCTGAATCATACTTGCCAACCCTTTTGGAATGGCCAGAAGGCTCCCACATCGCCCCTGGAGCCCCCGTTACCCTCTTCCCCGCTGCAGCAAATTTTGCAGATCTGTGGTGAGGGGGCGGGGCTAAAATTATTGCGTAATGCCTGGCATGGGGACGGGGCTTGGTGACATCAGCCTCGTCCTGCCCCCCCTGACAGTAGTATCTGTTTTCCCGGAGAGGAGAAAAATAAATTTGTCAAGTATGGTTTGAATTAGGTCCTGTGTCACTGGTTGACTGTCATATACCTCTTACAGACTGTGAGTGAGTTAATATTCTTAGGGGGATATTCCATCGGAACGTCCTGACAGCCGTGACCCTGTCCCGTTCTCGGCCTGCTTGACTGATAATCGGCAGGAGGGATTCAATGTCCCACCTGCCGAGCGCCAAAAAGGGGGCGTGTCCCCAAGAAACAGCCATGGATCATCGAGATTCTCAGCAAAATGGGCCCAACTGCTTTTAAAGTCGGTGCGTTCTGCCGAGATGCCTCTTCAGTGCTGTTAGGAAAGACAGCATTGACTAGGCACCCGCTGCTATTTCCCCTGAGGAAAATAGTGGCAGATTGAATAAACCCCTTAATCTTTCAGGAAGAGGGGGAGAAACACACCAATCTACGGCTCCTTTGTACGGCTGGGGCAGACTGTCCAGGATTGCACTCATCCGGACATGGTATAGTCTGGTGGATTTCTGGACTGTCTGAATAATCCCAGATATATGGTAACCCTAGAAGTATCCTAATTCTAGCATATGAAGTAGACTTTATTTCCCACTGCAACATTGTAAAAATGTTACAAAATGTTGCATAAACAAGGAACTACTTTTGTAGCACTAGAGTGATGAGCCTCGAGAGTCAGTACAGATCACTTCATCTGTTTCCTAAGAAAACAATTATACATTAAATAGAAAAACTTTCTTACTTACAGGCATCTCCTATTGTCTCCACTTTATACACATCATAGTTGTCAATTATGTCATCAAATGTGGTGTAGAGTTTGTTGAGAAAGTCTACAACCTGGTAAGGTGTGCTGGAGCTGGACAGTTGTGTAAATCCGACAATGTCACTAGTAAGACACAACAAAGTCATAATTGATTCTTAAAAATAACACTTTTAAAAAATATATATGTGTATATAAATATACTGTATAATGCACAACTGTTAATATATATAACCTCCTATAAATAGTATTTGTATAAAAGTCAAGCTTTGATCTCATAACTTACAGCAGGACACATGTTGTTCAGAAGGAAAACATACATCTTACAATGTACCCCATACTATAAATCAGTAGCCTACATTTTAGCGGTCACTTTAGATTCCTGTGACATACATTAAATGCTCAGCCTAAAGGCTTGTTCTTTGTATTGGCCGCAGAGCTCCTTACTAACTACTGGGCAGAACCACACTGCACTATAGATGGGGCAGATGTAACATGCGCATATATAACTCAAATTGGGTGGGTTGCAGTATAAACATAAAGCTGTCTAACATTTGTGGGCTTCATGCAAAAGCAGCCAGTAGTTACCCCACATAGAAAAATTCAAAAAGCGGAGACCTGCTCTGACAGCCATACAACAGCCGGGGCGGGCTGTGCTTCCTTCAGGACTCTGCCTGGCTGCCTGCCTCACTGCTCACCCTGCCTACTGCACAGCTCACCTTGCCTGGCTTCACCTTTTCACTCCCCCCTTGGCAACGAGCATGTAACCTCTGGCAGAGCATATAACCCCTGGCATAGAGTATGTACCCCCTGGCAGATTATGTAACCTCTGGCAGAGAGCATGCAATCCTTGACATCAAGCATTAAAAATATTGAAATCCTTGGCATCAAGAATGAAACCCGTAGCAACGAGCATGTAAGAAAGCAGTGTTTATATGTAACAGGCTTTACGGCATGAGGTATTATATATAATGGGCATTAGTGTGTGGCATAATGTGTAATGGGCATTACAGTGTTTGGTATAATGTCTAATGGGCATTACGGTGTTTAATACAACGTGTAATGGGCATCACTGTGTTTGGAATAATGTGTAATGGGCATTATGGTTTGGTATAATGTGTAATGGGCATTATGGTGTTTGGTATAAAGTGTAATGGGCATTACAGTGTTTGGTATAACGTGTAATGGGAATTATAGTGGTTGGTATAACGTGTAATGGGCATTACAGTGTTTGGGATAACGTTTAATGTGTATCGCGGTGTGTTGCAAAATGTGTAAGTGGCATTACGGTGTGCAAAATCAAGAATAGATTTGTAGCAAAGAAAAAAAATGTGATAAGGCGGGTCAAGTGGCGGGCTGAGGGTGGATCTAGGGGTGGGCCACTGTCTGGGAATCTCTCAACAAAAAGGTGGTAACCCTACACACCACACAGAAAGTCTGTGCAGCCCGTGCTTTTAATACTAGATTGCAAGGGCGGATTAAGCCTTCGAGGGGCCCGGGTCACTTTAGACAGGGGGGCATCTTCTACTTGTCATTACCGAAGAATATTACACTGTCAAAGCACAGAGTAAAGGCAGTAAAAACTTGGTCAATGGGTAACTACAGGGTGGGGGATTATTATACAGTATATAGATATATTTATATGTAGATAGATCTCTCTCTCTATCTCTTTCTCTCTATCTCTATCTCTTTCTCTATCTCTATAGAGATAGATAGATAGATAGATATATACCACATGAAAAGCCTGTGTTTGTCCTGCTGTACATTACTCTATGGGAGACCTCACAGGCTCAGTGCTGCCTCTGATTAAAAACCCTCCCATGACAAGGATGCTGCTGCTGTCTTCCATAGGCCTGAGAAGCATGTGATGAGCTCCATCAATCAGAGTTCAGCACAAGCTTCTCAGCCTCTGATCTCTTGTGCAAAGTCTCATGGGTCAACTCCCAGTAATGCACTACAGTGTGCCAGTGTGTCTTGGCTTCTGAGCAGCATTAATCATTGCCACATTGGCAGATAGGATAGAAGCTGCAGGATTACCCCACTCCCATGCACAAAACCTTTAGCTCAAAATTTTTTGGCATACATGCTGACAACAGGGAGCCCTAGATAGAGGGAGGCCCAGGGGTACTGACCCCCTGAGCCACCACCCCCCCCACCCCCCTTAATCCGGCCCTGATTGTATCTAGTTTAAAACACACGCTGCTGTAGTACATTGTATGCTTTTTGTACTAGATAAAATGCAATCTATTACTAAAAGCACAGAGTTCATCTCACTGTGTATGGGCACATTAAGGAAGAACATTCTCTCAGTATTCTCTTTATTAGATAAAACAAGGCACACAAGGGGAAACTATATTAATCAGTGTAACAATTGTTGTCTGTTCACAATCTCTGGTGGGCACAAGTTGCCCCCATAGCACAGGTTTTATTTCACTGCATCAGTACTGACACAAATGAGTTGGCTTACTTAAGTCACTGATAGTTTCTGATTCACTGAACCCTTCTTCTTTTGTCAATCTCTCCACACATTAAATGCTTCTCTCTGACTATTGGGATTTTCTTTTATTTTTTTTTTGTTAATGAGGCAATTTTACAGCATGAGTACATATGGCTGGTAAGATCTACCATTCAGTATTTATTTATGGCTAAGACCAGTTCAGGTACTTGTTTCCTATCTGGGCGCCCGCTAAGTTAATTGCGCACCATGCTATTCTCCGTAGAGAAATCTGATCGCATCGCATCGTACACATACACGATATTGAACGATGCGATGCGATGCGATTCGATTTCCCATAGGAAACAATGTTAAATGGATCAATTTACCCAAATCAGCATAGGGAAGAATGGTAAATGGGCCAGAAACCCCAAAAAAACCCACATAGCAGTGGAATGTCCCCCCAAAAGTAGTTGACGCCACCCCGCCATCAACGTGAACCCGAAGCGTGGCGAGCGCAGCGAGCCCGCGAGGGGCGGCGGTACGCGTCCTCCGACCTTTTCATGCCCTACTATCCACTAGGGCGTGGAGTGAGAATAGAATAGTGTGGCGAGCGCAGCGAGCCACGGAGCCCGAAGCGTGGCGAGCGCAGCGAGCCCCGCGCGGGGACGCGGATACCTTCACAGGTAAACGCGTCTCTTCGCGGGCTTCCCAGGTGTCCGCGTCGCCATGGACACCTGGGAAGCCCGCGAGGGGACGCGTATAACTGTGAAGGTATCCGCGTCCCCTCGCGGGGCTCGCTGCGCTCGCCACGCTTCGGGCTCGGTGGCTCGCTGCGCTCGCCACACTATTCTATTCTCACTCCACGCCCTAGTGGATAGTAGGGCATGAAAAGGTCGGAGGACGCGTACCGCCGCCCCTCGCGGGCTCGCTGCGCTCGCCACGCTTCGGGTTCACATTGATGGCGGGGTGGCGTCAACTACTTTTGGGGAGACATTTCAATGTTCAGGGGTGTTTTTGGCCCATTTACTATTGTTCCTATGATAATTTGGCTAAATTGAGCCATTTCACATTGTTTCCTATGGGAAATCGCATCGCATCGTTCAATATCGTGTATGTGTACGATGCGATGCGATCCAATTTCATTACGGTGCCGTACATAGAAAACCTGGGCGCCCAGATAGGAAACAAGTACCAAAGTTCATATCCTACATGCGCATGCAGGGGGTTTCTGAGTATCTAGAAACCCCCCTGCCCGCTGCGGGATGCAGCGGCGCAGATTACCGCTCTTTATTTATTTTTTACGCCTGTCGTGCTGTGTGGCTCCCGGCAGCCATGCTGTCTAAGACAGGCTGCCGCTGTGCTGTCCGCTGGCAGCTCCTCCCAGGCTGTGATCCTCCGTGTGACTGTGTGGGATAGAGCTGTCTGAGAGGCTGCGGACTGTTCTCTGTAGCTGGGCAAGTAAGTGTGTTATATGCTATGCCCCAGGGTGTCATGCTGGCCGTGGAAGTCAGGGACTGTCCTGAAATTTGTTTGAGGTGGGACGGTGTATATAATGTGTTTTTGTATGCTACTGTATGTGTGTTAGTGGGTACATGGTGTGTCTGTGTGTATATCATATGTGTGAATGTATGCTTTGTGTATATGATGTGTGCATGCATGCTGTGTGTGTATGCATGCTGTGTGTACATATACTGTATGCTACACACACACACACACACACACAATATATGGTATGTTTGTACTGTATGTATGCTGTGTGTGTATATATATGATGTGTGTATTTTTCTGCAGTGTGTCTGTATTGTGTATGTATGCTGTGTGTGTGTGTGGGGGGGGGTATGTATGATGTTTTTGTAAGTATGCTATGTGTATGTACAGTATACATACAAAAGTGTGTGTGTATATCTGTGTATATGTGTACATGTATGCTGCTTTCACATCTCAAATCCAGGTCAGACCCTGGGATTGGAACATTCACATTAAACCTGAGTCACCCATTATACAGAGGGCGACCCAGGTTTAAACTTTCTTATAACCAGTGTCAAATTGCTGGGTTGGTCGACCCAGGTTATAAGGTTTGGTGCTTTCATACTGCACCTCAACCCAGGTCTCTACATCAGTAACCTGGCATTATCCCGGGTCCAAGGTGCAATGTGAAAGGGGTCTTACAGAAACCCCTCTGGAAAATCCTGCATTTGCCCATGTATCTGGTCGATGGCTTCTGGATCGATGGCCTCTGGATTGACAATCACATAGTCGACCAGTCATAATCAAACGGGTCTAGTTAGATGCCTAAAGATAGTCAAAAGCATCTAGATTGACAGTAATGGAAGATAGAGGGCAAGCGTTAGGTCGAGGGGAACGTGATCGACAGTCACAAGGTCATCACAAGTTTTTCATGTCTATTTCGTTTAGACTGACTTGGTTCACACTTTACCATCCATTGGGCATAAAGATAGATTATAGTAGTGTGCCAAGCGCAGCAAGGCACCGTGCCCGATGCATCTTAGTGAGCAATGCGAGAGGACACTGTACACTTATACGGAGTCCATGTTGACATATGTAGACATAGACACCCAAAAAAGTGAAACATTTGTGTCAACCTAGTAACTGTCGATCACGGTCCCGTGGACCTAACGCTTGCATCTATATTTCAATACTGTTGATCTAGATCAGGACAGGCCAACCTGTGGCTCTCCAGATGTTGTGAAACTACAAATCCCAGCATGCCTTGCCACAGTTTTAACACTCCCTTATAGAAAAACTGTGGCAAGGCATGATGGGATTTGTAGTTTGACAACATCTGGAGAGCCACAGGTTGGCCAGGCCTGATCTAGATGCTGTCATCTATCTTTAGGCATCTAACTATACGTGTTAAACCAAGATTGGTCAACCACATGATTGTTAATCTAGACACGGTCAATCCACTATACAATAACTGTCCAGTTGACTTTACCTATTCCTTTCTACTTGGATGAAAGAAAATTTACTGTTTAACCCTTACTAACCTAGAAGAAAGCTTACATCATATTGCTTGCATTTCAGATTGGCAAATTGAGTGACTAAAATATCAAAACATCAACCGCTTGTCTACTAGCAACAACTATTTTCAACTAATATCCTTATTAAGTTTAACTATTGCATTTGAGAACTTTTGGAACTAATAAATCCCTATTTGGTCTTTAGGACATCTTTTACAGCATGCTGCATTTGAAAGTCTTTCTAGTCTAAAGCCACATACACACTAGGCCACTAGGCAATTGGATGTGTTTGACATCTGATCTGATCTGGTTCACAGTCCCGTGCGCAGCTGATGGGAGTCGGAGATCGTACCTGCTTGCACCTCCAACCTCTGACACGGGCAGCCTCCCAGCAGCTGGGAATGGGATTTCATGCGATATACCGCATGCGATCCTGCTGTCCGGGAATTCTTATGTGACCTCTCTTTGAGAAGTTGCAAAAGTGTATGGGGGCCTTATTTATATTACGTTTACACCGACTCTTCATTCAACTGAATAAAAAAATGTTCAATGAAGATATTTTATTGTCCATTCAAGGTTAAACGTGCTGCATCACCCAACGTGTTTCATCTCTTAGGATACTTCATCAGGGGTTAGCTAAAACATTTTGGTAATCTCGGCCAAGTATGTAAAAAACAAAAAGTCTAGAATTGATCAAGGTCTAGATAGCCAAGCCTTGCATGGGGGTGTAATCTGGTAAGTGATGGTTTAGTTAAAATAACCTTTTATGTTCGGTACTGTATACTTTTTAAATGGATAACACTGTGTAGTGCAAAAGGTTAATAGTAGGTTAAAATGTGAAGAAGCTTGGTCCCCTATTGAGACATAGGAATTCAAATTATTTATACACAGGTTCTTTCCCTTTAGAAACGGGCATCAAGTCTGTTTAAGTAACAGGAAAATAGTTTTCTATGTGAGCCCAAAGAAGTCACCTCACAGCAAGAAAAAGTGTTCTCAAGCCACGCTCTGCATGAATGTCATGACTTTCTATTTGTATCTAGTAGAGAGAGAGAAAATATCAACCAATCAGCTTTTTTTTATCATTTTCAAACCTAGCCTAGAAAATGGCTTAAGGAGCTGATTGGTTGTTACTTTTCTCCACTTTTCTCTCTCACCAACTTTGACAAATATCCACCTTAATATTTAAACATGGTGTATACTTAGCAGAAGCTGCTCTTTACATTAGGCCAATAAGGTAAATTAATATTCCTCATGCTCACTTCCTGTGGGCTTGACAAATGCTTTCTATTCATACGACCACAATGATAGCCCAGGCAGAAAATCATTGCCACCAATAGCAAAACTGTCCATTGCTACAAATAACGTAATATTTACAATAAACAGAGCCTAGAAGATAGAACAGAGGTGACCACGGGAAAGGGTGGAAGATGAGCTCACATATCAATTTGCAGAAGCATAACCAATACGTTGACATACACATACTCGTCTACTTTTCCTGAATATTGATGACTGTCATCATCAGGGCCAGCTTTCAGTTGCCATAGCACAATGGTGCCAAATGAATCAAACTCTGTCATTGTGTCAATCCCAGAATTGCTTTGTGGGAAAAAGTCCATGAGGAGGTAGTCTGCACCATTATGTCTCCCCAGCTTGCCCCTAGGACTTATAAAGTAGGCAAGTATGTTTATGTAGTGTGCAGAAAAAAACTGGCATGAGAATGCACCATTATTCTGTAGTGGGAAACAAAGTACTGTATAGCATTACATAGCCACATATGGAATACACCCCTAGTAGGTTCCCATGAATGGCATACTGATTTGCACAATCCTACCTGAAAAATACGGTTGCACTGGTATAATTTTGGGCTTGCGAAGTTTTGCCTTGTCTCAGATCATCTGCAACCTGTTTTGGTAGCATGCCTTAAGAAATAAAAGAATATGTCAACATTATTTATTACTGTAATATAAATATTAAAGAATCGGTACTTATGTACTAACTGGGCTGCCGATTTTGAAATCGGGTCCATCGCATCGCATCCGACCATATCGCATGCGATGCGATGGACCCGATTTTTCCATAGGATTCAATGTTAAAATGGACTGAGTCCATTTTAACATGGAATTCAATGGGAAAAGGGGTCCTTTTCATACCCCTACTATCCAAGTGGGCATGGAGTTGGATATAAACCTGTGGCGAGCGTAGCGAGCCACCGAGCCCGAAGCGTGGCGAGCGGACACAGAATACCGTCCCCTCGCGGGGCTCGCTTCGCTCGCCACGCTTCGGGCTCGGTGGCTCGCTACGCTCGCCACAGGTTTATATCCAACTCCATGCCCACTTGGATAGTAGGGGTATGAAAAGAACCCCTTTTCCCATTGAATTCCATGTTAAAATGGACTCAGTCCATTTTAACATTGAATCCTATGGAAAAATCGGGTCATCTCATCGCATCGTATGCGATATGGTCGTATGCGATGCGATGCGATATCGCATCGCATCTGATTGTATGCCTTAAGTTAAGGCATACAATCAAAAAATCGGCAGCCCAGATAATACATAAGTACCAAAGAATCTAGCCTAAATTTCAAACATTTGTGGTCACTAATTATTCACCACAATTATTTTTTTATATTTAGGGGATGATTCAGGTTGGCTCACAAAGCACGTTTGGTTTGCTAATGGACAAAACCATGTGCACTGCAGGGGGGCAAATGTAATGTACAGAGAGATTCAGATTTGGGTGAGTTATTTTGTTTCTGTGCAGGGTAAATACTGGCTGCTTTATTTTTACATTACAATATAAATATCAGTTTGAAGTAAAAACCCCACCCAAATCTAACTCTCTCTGCACGTTACATCAGCCCCCCCTGCAATGCACATGGTTTTGTCCATTAAAGAAGTTTGCTTTTGCCAACCAAACTGAATCACCCCCCAACTGTGCTTTGCAAACCAACCTGAATCACCCCCTTTAACTAGTAAGATTTAATAGAAAGAAATGGCACAGGCATCATAACTAGTTGGTGATGTTGCTATGGGTCTGTAGACAGCCCTCCTCCCCTGCATATTTCTGGGTTCTGTATGTGTGTGTATGTATTGGTAGACAATGCTGTGTTCCCTACAGCTGTCGAATAAGCTACAGAAAAGGAGGGCCTGCAAACTAATTGCCATAATCCTAGTGCAACTCAATTGTTGTAGCCCCCCCACCCCTATTGGGAGCACAAGCTGTGCAGAAGCCCAGAATTCACATCTGAGCCCAGTGTTTCACCAGCTGAAGCTGGCGTTATTATCACAGGGCCAAATGCGATTTTTATTATTTACCCACATCACGTTTCCCATTATAAGTATGGGAAATGCGATCTGCTTACTAAAAAAAAAAAAAAATTTGAATTGCAGGGTTTGGAGCAGTTGTTAATGAAATCTTCTTCCAAAGCCCTTTAATACGTTCAGGATAAACTAAAATAATGTGAAAATGGTGTGAAAACACTATTTTTCACATTATTTTAGTAAAATAATGTTAGGAAATGGGCCCCTTAGTATTTTGGTAGGTTGGAAAACAAAACGTGCAGAGAGAAATCAAAAAGGCAAGAACTTTTGATGTACAATGTAAAAAGCCATCACATGTCTGTTTTTAAGCTATGACTCAGAACCAGCCCTGACTTAAAACCCTTTAGTACATTCAGGTGAAAATAAAGTGATGTAAAAAGGATGTAAAAAACCCCTACTTCTTTTCACATTATTTTTGTAAAGCCCGTTCGGCAGGCTCCGAATTTGACCCTGAGTCTGTTGGTGGGGGGTTTGCCCATGTGCGTTCGGCAGGGCGGCTTTAAGGTGACTGTTAGGCAGCAAATATACAATGCCTAGCGAGCCAACCTGAATCAGGCCCAATCTTAGTAAATCGGCCCCATAATGTGAAGAGCGCACACACACAAGGGACTGTCCTGTAGTCTTGTACCTGATATGGGCATATAGTCATATACCATGGCATGATCATTCTCTTGTACAAGCAAATGTATAGTACTTAATAATGACCTGCCATAAATTTCATGATACTGTATGTCTCTGAAAAGTAACAACTATCCTGTATTAGCATTAGTTCATTAATATTCAGCAGTGAAGCCATTAAACTATTAGTAAATATAAGAGGGAAACACATGTTACTTACTATATAGCAGTTGGTCTGTTTTTTGCTTTTCATGCATTAGATCCTGTGTGCGCTCTGCAACTAATAGCTCCAGATGCTTACTATATTTTTCCATCTAAAATAAGTAAAACAAAAGGAAAACCTTTATTTATTGACTAACCATTTATTAATAGACACTATAAACATATAAACTTGAACATTCCAAACAAGAACCCTTTTATGCCCCTTTCAGACATGTGACTGAAAATCTCATGGAATTTGGGGGGTTATTCTGACCTGATCGCACGGCTGTGAATTCCAAGGCCAGGCTATTATTGTTCCACTGGGCATGCTTATGGCTTGCAGTAGGCATGCGTGAGGCCACCCTGCAATGAAATCCAGCATCTTTCTGAATCAATAATCGTACACAAGTTGATTAACAAGAAGCCAGCGTCTGTGGGTGTTATCCGGCCATGCACTGGGAGTGTCAGGAAAAACAGAGGGGTGCCAAAGTGTATTCAGGGGGGGGGGGGTCTTGTGACATCAGCTTGGGCCCCAATCAACCTGTCGCTATCACATTTGATGGTGAGTGAGTTGTGTATGTGTTGCAGCTAGTCGCAGGGCTGCAATATATTCACATGCTTTCCATAGACTTCCATAGGGCAGGATTTCACTCTGACTGGACAGCTACAGTAGGAGCCCATCTCATCTATCTTCCTTAGGCCATGGCTCACCGTGGCTCACCATGGCTATCCTATTGTTCTCAGCTGCAATACAATACATAGAACAATAGAGTAGGGGATTAGCATAGTAATCCAATTACTCACTTAATCTTATTATAGAGATAGATGGTCGTAGGCTTTACAAATTAGCAGCACAGTGCTCAGGTCTGAATAACCCAGTGTCCTAGGTTGTTTCCTTTCACACATGCAGACATCCCGATGTGATACACATTCACATCCAAAAACTGAGATATCACTACATGTGTAAATGACATCAGAAAACTGCAACTCATAATGTGTTTTTTACAATAGTGTTTGCTGAAGACTAAACCCAATGGTTTTGGGGCCAAGGTTTCCAGTGGCACTCCACCAATATGATGATACTACGGGACTATCTTTAAGTAAAATATTCATCCCTCAAACCCTTCCATATATAATGTAGCGCTGTAGGTATAATTACAGCATCACATTTATTACGGAAATATGTTACACAATAACATATCCTATCAAATGTTCCCACTTAGCATTGAAAATCAAATTATATAGCTTATTCCAGCAGTTCCTGCAAATACTCAAGTACCAAACTTGCCTATTAATCTTCATACACCTTAACCTAAGGGATATGTAGTCACAGAGGGAAGAAGCAATTCAGTGATATCTACAAACTGCTTTGTAAGTCAAATTATAGACTTAAAAATGTGCATTAAGACAGACTGCAGCACAGGAGAGCTAGGGATGGGAATGCTACAGACTAAAATGTATATTCAGTAATCTATTCCGCAATATGACAGGAGAAATAATTACCATTAATAATAATTGATGTTCCAGCTTAGCAAATATTCATTGAGATTGATGTTTAATTGTTTCCACAGAACCCTTTAGCTGTCACTTCACTGACCCTTTTGTGATTTCTTTAAGACTAATTCCTGCTTCTAATAAAAGTGGACCCACACAGATATTTTCCAGGCATTGCTACTTCCATGGTGAGAAAAAAAAAACAATTTGCCTTGTCTGTGCATGTGTTCTACAGTCTTTCTATGGAGGTTTGCATATATGTGAAACACATATGCTCATCTTTAGGTTTGGTTGGCAGTGCAGGGTGCCACCAGCAGGCTGACATAGTGGGCAGCACTGCATATTGGGCAGGGTAGGTAGTCTCTCAGCCTTCAGCTGCTCAGTTAAACTGTGATGTCATCATGCTTTTTTTTTACCTTACTTTCTGACCTGTCAGAGGGCAGTCTGTACTTCCAAAGCCTATGCAGAGATAGACCTCACTTCTTACAGGACAAGTGACATCATCTAGACTATAAATGCTACTACAATCTGCTACTGGCTTCACCCTGGTTATAGACAGGTGAGAATACATGCACAGGCCCCTCATGTTTATTTCCTTTCATATGGCACCACAAGGGTTCCGTTGTACCATATAAAGGGGATATAACAGGCAACAAATTCACAAACATACACATATGCATAATTTCATATACAGTATATACCACCCACAAGCAGTGTTGTTACTAAGGGTGTCTGGGGGTACACATAACCATCACTGTGGACATACTAGAGCCAGAGGGTCTTTCCCCATTTAGGCTACATGATTTTGCTACAGTGTAGAGGTGTGAAATGCAAGCAATACCACTTTTATCATCTGCATTTTAGAATGGTTAAGGCATTTTGATATTTTATAGGCTTTGGTAAAAAAAACATTCTGTGGAGATCTGCTTCTTACGTTATGTGGGAAGGAGTCAGTGGGCAGGACTAAGGATGGGAGTAGGACATGGTAGTGCTCTATTTGGCCAAGCAAATAACCTAATGATCTGGTAATACTTAATCAGGTGTGTGGTGGGCAGGGAGAACTGCTGACAGATAATAAAATGTGTGTAGGTAATGTACAGACTCAGGAATCTACAGAAACTACTTTTTTAGTACATGCATGAAAGTTTAAGATATTTAAAAAAAGCTTACAACATGGACTATTGTATATTTCTATGAAGTTAAGGGCAACACAACTTCCGGACCACGAGCCATTGTATGAAGTGTACACCTTGTGGTAAATAAAGTATACTGAGGGCAAAAGCTTTTGCATGAAAATGTGGTAAAGTGATTGATAATGTAATGTTGCTTTTTTGGGACAATATAACTTTGTGGGAAATCTGTGGGAATAAATCAAACTGCACCTTATAAGTTAGTCGACTAAAAAAAAGCTACACAATTAATGCACTGTGTCACTGCCATCTGCTTTTCCCACAGCTCACTGGTGTCATAAATACTGCATTCATAAATGCCATAAACAATCATCTCCATCTGTGCTAGATAAAATAAAGAACATTTTCTTTAAATAATGTGTTTCAGGCATCTCAGTTTGGAGTTGAAAATATATAACTTAAGAGAGCATTTATGGAGAAAAGATATGCAGGCCATCAGGACCGGATAAAGGAATGGGCGACAGGGGCCTACTTCCCCTTTCTCTCGGCACTCCTGATACAGTAATGCCCCTTACACATGACACATAATTAATGTCCTTATAAACATAATGCCCCTTACACATTACGCCAGCCTTTATTAAAGCCCTTCATACACATAATGACACACATAATGCCCCTTACACATATGTTGCACCTTATTAATACCCTTATACACATGACACACATAATGCCTGTTACACATACTTCGGTACTTGTTTCCTAGCACGTCACCCATCGCATACCATACTTCATGTTAAATTAACAGGAGTGCTTGTACAATGAAATATCAAATGGCATGCGATGCAATGCGATTTTTTATTGTACAAGCACCCTGATGGGTGCTTACAAAGTTAAATGCACCCCCATTGTCAACGCCACCCCCACTATCAACGCCAACCCGAAGCGTGGCGAGCGCAGCAAGCCCGCGAGGGGCGGCAGTACGCGTCCTCCGACCTTTTCATACCCCCACTATCCACGTCGGCAAAGAGTTGATTTTAGATAGTGTGGCGAGCCTGAAGCGTGGCGAGCGCTGCAAACCCCATGAGGGGACGCTGAATATGAGCCCAAAGCGTGGAGAGCGCAGCACGCCCCGCGAGGGGACGTGGAATACATGTAAAGTAGTCCGTGTCACCTCGCGGGGCTCGCTGCGGTCCCAAGCTTCGGGCTCAGCAACCTATATAATATAAACTCCACACCGACGTGGATAGTGGGGGTATGAAAAGGTCGGAGTACGCGTACCGCTGCGCTCGCCACGCTTCGGGTTGGCGTTGATAGTTGGGTGCCTTTTTTGCTAAAAATTCGTCTTATTTGCAGTTATGTGACCAGGGCACACAAGGAGCTTCTGATGATTAAAATTATATGCGGCATGCCTATATTCTGTGTGCGACTGTGGCTGTGGCTGTGCCTGCATACGGAATGCTATGTTACAGTGATTTCCATGAATACACTATTTCATATGCAGATACAGCCTCACTCACACACTATTGCTTTTTTGCTATGATTGGATATAGGGTTTACCAATTGCTTAGGTTTTCAGAAGGTAATAGTTCATATATTATGGTATCTTTTTTCATATCTGGTCCCAAAATTCAGACAAAACAACAGCTAAACACACCATCACTAACATGTATTTAAAGTTACAAAATCTGCAGTCATGGTGGCACACAATACATTATGGATAAAATTCACTTATATGGGAGTTCTATTTCACATCTCCCACCTTAGTAACTTTCCCCCAATGAGTTTAGCAGAATTGTCATACAATATACATTAATTGATCATGTCTATATCATGTCTATATTTTTTAAATGAATAGTTCTTTAACTATGTGACAAAGGGGTTGATTCTGCAATGGGTGTGAAACGATGACACATCCTCTTGCATGTGTCTGCTGCAGGAGAAATCATTCGATGATCACTGACAATCGAATGGTTACTCCTGGGCTCGCAAATAAGTCATTGGAAACTGACTTTTATCTGTGTGTGCCGGGATGAAGACAGGACAGGTGGCTGACTTATATGATGTCAGCCGCCCCCCCCTGGCACACATCTGCCCACCTGCATTCCCGTGGGAACGCTCAGCATTTTCATTCAGACTCCCATGAAATGCTCGGTGTTCCCATGGGAGACATCCGACCTTGCGACCATCCACCCCCAGCCTGCCCACGGCTCGGCGACGCAAGTCAAGTCACCATAGCCGTTCACAAAGGGGACCTGCACATGCGCATAAAAGATCATTTGCATGTGTAGTCCTCCAACCATCGGGGCGTGGACGAATATGCCCCCTTCCAAAGGGACCAGAGTGACCCCCAAAATGCCTTGCAATAAAATGACAAATAAAAGTAGGCACAAACGCAAGCTTACCAAAGTCATCATCATATCCACTGGGCTCACTTTATTTGGATTCATCTTGTACAGCAGTTTCTTGACTTGCTCAAATGTAGGTCTCTGAGCTGGGTTTTGGCTGCGGCACCTCCTGATCAGCTGCAAAAGAAAATTTTTTACAAAGCAGAAATCTAGGGCATTTTCCTGCTATAATTGTATCAGTTGCATCACAAATACATTACAGCACGTGTAGTGCAAAGTATCTGCTATAATACTGCTTAGACAGGTTATCTAGGATCATACTTGACTACTTTTGAAAACTAGTTTCAGGGAGATTATAGTTGGTAGTAGAATTTTGCACAGCGTCCCAATGAGGGGGTGTGTCGTGCTCCACCCAAAGGGCATGTTTAGTTCCATATATGTAGAGATTGTGAAAAGCGATTGTGAATGTGGCACCTAGAAGCGTGGGTGTGTACTGCTACAGAGGAATCTTTTAAAATGACTTATATCCAAATGTAGATGAGCCCCAAAACAGTTAGTAAGATCTACTATACTTAAGTGCTGGGAAATGGTGCTGATACTTCAATGTAAATGTATCTGTCTCTCATTCCTTTTTTCCCCAAAAATGTAACAGTGTAATGTGGACTAGGTGAAATGAGGGAGATTGCTAGACTAATGAGGGAGAGAGGGAGATTTTTGGTATTTTAGGGAGTCTCCTGCAGAATGCAGGAGGGTAGGCAGCTATGTCTAGGATGAATTAATACTCGGACACAAAATGATCTAAGAATTGAACAGAGCACACGCTCATCCTGGAATGCAATATGTTACTGTATATTGCCAACACATGTAAACAAAACGTGTCACACACTACTGAGATTATGGGGAAAATTTACTAAGGTGTGTATTCTACTTCACATGTGATGTTGCTATGGGCAACCAATCAGATCCTGTCTACTATGTTCTAGAGGGTGCTAAATAAATAAGAAGTAAATTCTGATTGGTTGCCCATAGCAACATCACATGTGAATTAGAATACACATCTTAGTAAATTTCCCCCTATTTCTCATCTAATTACTGTGCTGCTAGAATTTGTTTCCGAATACATCAGGCTGCATGTGTATTTATGCTGCACTATTTTTCTGCTCAATTGAACTTGGCAAAGTTTTACTACAATATTTCTATAAAGTTACCATGCTTAATTAAAAAGGGAGAAGTTTTCATTGTAATATGTCAAAACAAATTAATATTTTTTTTTCTGCTCTTATAATGTGTATGTTACAGATTAATTAAT
This sequence comes from Crinia signifera, assembly GCF_055691185.1. Taxonomy (NCBI): domain Eukaryota; kingdom Metazoa; phylum Chordata; class Amphibia; order Anura; family Myobatrachidae; genus Crinia; species Crinia signifera. The sequence continues at coordinate 275,397,086 of NC_139217.1, read as the reverse complement.
CACAATTAATACTTTGGGGTATATTTACTAATATGAGAGTTCTATTGGGTGTGGATTGTTAGGTCTACAGCAACTAGGTCGACAAGCACTGGGTCGACACCACTAGATCGACACCACTAGATCAACAGGCAGCAAGGTCGACATGGGTCTAGGTCTACATGGGACAAGGTCAACATGGGTTTAGGTAGACAGGACATTAGGTCAACACAAGCATTAGGTCAACATGGGTTAGGTTGACAGTCAAAAGGTCGACATGGGGTTTTTCACTGTTTTTTTTACCCGAATGTCAACACTATCGATATGGACACAGTTTGAAGTGCACCGGATCCCCTCGCATCACTCGCTTAGCTCGCAATGCTTCGGGCACGGTGCCTTGTTATGCTCAGCACACTATTTTATTCTCCCGCCAAGCCCTAGCGGATGGTAGGACATGAAATACCGCCTGTCAGCCAGAGGCGTAACAAGATATTCGTAGGCCCCATAGCAAAAGTTTGTAAGGGCCCCCTGTTTAACAACTGATGGTGATAAATGTATGCAAAACATATTAGTTTGACAGCAAAGATGGGCCCCCTTCAGCTCTGGGCCCCATAGCAGCTGCACCCCCTGCTCCTATGGTAGTTACGCCCCTGCTGTCAGCACATGTCGTTTAAAAAACAGTGAAAAACCCCATGTCGACCTTTTGACTGTCGACCTTGCCCATATCGACCTAATGCTTGTGTTGACCCAATGACCTATCGACCTAAACCTATGTCGACCTAGATCCATGTCGACCTTGACCCATGTTGACCTAAACTAATATCGACCTTGTTGCCTGTCGTCCTAGTGGTGTCGACCCAATGCTTGTTGACCTAGTTGCTGTAGACATAATGACCGTATCCCATTCTATTAAAGATTGGATGTTACCGATAGCAACTAAGCAGCTTCTACTTATTATTTATTAAGCACCTTCTAAAAGCAACCAATGAGATTCTATTTATAATCTATGTGCAACATCCCATCTTCAATAGAACTCCCATCTTAGTAAATGTACCCCTATGGCTTTCTACCTTATCAAAGCATCCAGCGGTGCCCTGTATAATGGTATAGTGTTCTATAGAACAAAGATTGTTTGCAGGTCCTGTAAATATTTTCCATGTACAGTTTCTAAGGGCCCTGGTAATGGCCAATCCTGTGATAGGAATCTTCCCTCTGCTCTTCTCTTTCCGCAGTTTAGGCTGTTCACCTCTTTGGCTAGAATGGGTGCAGCGAGAGCTTTCAAATATATTATGCTGCTCCATGAATAGTAACCACTGGATATAATCAGTAGCAGCACATTTTTATCTTTTTTCTCTTTCCTATATATCTGAGACATTGTACACACATAAAAATTGACATCTCAGTTGAGCTTCCATATATTCATCAATGTAACCATTACACTTCTTTTTGCTACAGAAAGGATAGGATGCAACAAATATAGATACTGTCATTTGAGATTCAGTGACTTAAGGTGGCCATACACACACAGATTTATCTTTAGATCTGGCTGGTTGGAACAAAAACCTGGTTATGGATGAGAGCAAATGACAGTTGACCATTTGCTTGGAAATGCTGGAAAACTGACAAACTGTCACTCAACTATAACCATGTTTTTGTTCCAACCATCCAGATCTGAAGATAAATCTTACTAGTGTATGGGCACCTTTACATGCATTTTAAAAGATGTTTAACTATCTATCTAAAATATATGGCATAATGTTGGTATTTTGGTGTGTGGTATACTGTAATGTGTAACAGGCATTACATATGTGGCATAATGTGTAAGGGGCACTAGTACTAGATAGTATAGACCTGCATTTTTCTTAATAAACCTATTAAACAGATGGTTAACACCCCCAGATGCCTATTTCCTGTAAATCACCTTGCAAACGGCTAGCGGAGGCAAAAAGTAACAGGATCTCTTCTCTAGCAGGTGTTGCGCATGCATACTACAGGCCGTACACATGCACAGTCGATGAATATTTGGCCGCTGTGCGAATTCACAAGCAGCGATCAGGAATGAATCGGCTATATGTTTTTTAGTGACTTACCTCCACATATTCTGATGGGCATGGACAGGCATTGTCTGCTTTCCCTTTAATTAATTCTGGTAAAGGAAGGCAGCAGTATTCTGCTGATCTGGTGTCATCTTTCTAGATAACAAATGAAACAAGAATTAAACAATACATATATCTTCTCATCCTCCTGATGACATTCAAGCACTCACATTAATCACTCTTAATCCAGCAGCATCAAAAATCTGCCTGTCACCATATGTCATTGTTACACATTTTTGTTTAAATGGAGCAAGAATATGTGGCGATACCTATTACCCATATAGCCCTATGTTTCACTATGTTAATGTTAGCATCCAAGCTCTGTTATCAAAATTCTAAACTATATTGTTGTACAAACTGACTTAGCGAAACCATACACTTCGTTCATATGTAAAACAAAGCACACATTAAATTATTGCCGATTATCAGTAAAAATTGTTCTAGTGTGTGGGGGGCCTAGGGCTTAGCATTCATTGCATTTATGGACAATAATACAAGGTCAGTATTCAATCACTGACTCCCTCAATGTGAGACTCAATGAATTTTGTTACCTGGATTTCCAGAGCAATGTTAAATCTTAAGACTAATGTTTTTTTTTTTTGCCAGCATTTAACCAGTTTATGCAAATGAAAATTAGCATTTCACATGTTGTAAATACCTCTTCTCCAATCAGGAGCATGAAAAAGGTGCAGATACTTTTTTGTACTCTGCTGCTTTTCAAAAATCAAAACATTCCTGTGTTTAAAAATGATCCCGTCAGCTTTTCTTTAGTACATACTTGAAGTGTACTTATCTACTCTCTCGGAAGTTGCAGTTGACTCCTGCTTTTTGGCAAAGTCCCTCACAACCCTGCAACAGTTGGTACTCCTCCTACATCTCGCTCCTAGTAAGCTCTGGTACATTGCTTTGACTTCTTTCAAAAGTTAAAATTTTGATCACTTGAAATGACACTTTCTTACCGAAGCAGGATCATTCCTAATTGCGATTTCAAGTAAGATGACAGCATAGCTGAAACATAAAACATAGACATTAATTATTTTCAATAAATACAACTTTAAGAAATACAATTATACTGTTGGTACCAATGAGGTTATGCTGGAGGAGGTTAATACAGCCATGCACTTTATTTACAGTACGTCTCTTTATGGAAGAGCATTGCTGCACAATGCCGGCGGTTCATAGTGTTTATCTACCATATCTGGCCATTTTAATACATATGGGAATGGCTGTTTTTGATAGTTTTTTTTCATTCACATATACCGCCCTATGTTTGGCCTATTTCCAGGGCTGGTGTAAGGTTTCTCGGCACCCTAGGCAAAACATGAACCTACTGCCCCCCGGGACGTAACTCCCAGAGGCAATGGAGTCACCTGCCTCCTGACTAACAGCACTGAAGGGGCACCTGCATGTAAAGCAGCACCGGTGGGGTTCACAGTGGTATCTAAATGTGACCACTGCTCTTCCACTGGAGCTCTGCGGTGCACTCGCATAGTTAACTGGCTCTATCCCAGGATTCAGATTCAGTGGTGCCCCCAGATCACGGCACCCTAGGCAGCTGCTTAAAGGTGCATAGTGGTAGAGTCAGCCATGCCTATTTATCTTCTGTCTTCCATACAACAGAAAAAGGTCTGGCAGTGAATAATTGGGAAGATTGTGTTATAAGCACATTGGTCCCTACAAGTACAGTGGTCCCCACAAGTACACACAATAAATTATTCCTGTCAATGGTGATAAAAATAATTAGGCACCTTACATTAAGCTTTAGCAGCTTCTAATACAATTAATATAAAGCTGACAGCCACAGAGAATTAATGACAGTAGCGATTACTGAGTATAGTGACAATGTGAATGAGAAACTGCTGATATAAGGGAAGCAATTAACCAATCTCTCTAAGAAATCATATGACAGATACAAAACTGAACTTTATTGGTAAAGAGATTACAACAAAGTAACATTTATGAACATAGAGTGTAAATATATTGATACATGTTTTCTCTTGATTTAAATCATAAAGTGATACAAAAGTAAAACAAATCAATTCACTCTACTTAAATAAGTGGTGGAGCAAAGGGACATATAAAAGGAGTCTAAAATATACAGGGATATAAACCTATTTATATACTGTAACAGTTGCTTTATTTAAAGTCTTACAGCTACTTTCCAAGAATATAAGGAACATATAAGAACACATTACCTCGGTAAATAAAGGATTTAAAGAGACAATGGCCCCTCTTTTTTAATACACTTATTCTTTCTTTTTTTCACACTATGTTTTAATATTTCACCAACTTTTATCTAGAAACTAATAAAAGTTATATTTTATAACAGTTTAATAGGACGTCCACTGCACCCTACAGTACTTTCTTTTCTTATGTAGCAGTGGAGCCTAATGCTTCTGCTCCTGAACTTTTTGGATACGGGATATGTATGTATGTATGTTCTCTCTACCTAGACTGTGGATTCCCTATTCCACATTGATTCTGAATTTACCGCAGAATTGGGAAAGGCACCAGTCGGAGAGGTGTCTCATTGCTTTCCCCTGTTCTGAAATCGAGTTAAAACTCTTACAAATTGAAGCATCACAGTATTGTATGAACATCAACGTTGACCACACCATCCAATTATACACCCTAGAGTGTGGGCTCTTAATATATATGTACCTATGTAAGGCGTAAAAATTCTACTGATCTCTGTGTATTACCCCTGAAGAAGTCCCTAGGGGACGAAACGTTTAGGGTTTCCTTTAAGATCCATTTGCACCTATGGTCAAATTAGAAATCTTGCACTGACGTGAAATGATCTATCGGAAAAAACTCTTGCAAATGATTCAGAACTAATGTATTTTAAATTGTTTTATTGTTTGTAATAAATACATTCTATATTGCTTTTACTTATTTGTGGACTGGTGAAACTATATCTTGAGCGCACCTCTACATCTCCTTTTCTATGTATATTTTTATATCTACTTGTTTAAAACACACAGATATGTATGAAAGCTCCTGCTCATTTGAAATTAAATGTTTTGATAACTGCACTAAATATAAATATTATTATTATTATTACTATTATTATTATTACTATTATTATTATTATTATTATTATTATTAAGGTGTACAAAGAATGAATTCTATAAACATGACCCTGTGGAACCCTTTCATACTACTGTACATGTCATACCTGTTCATGTCGGCTGCTGCAGATTTCTCCTGGCTGGACACAGACTGAGCCTCTAGAGGTATGTACACACGGACAGCATGCTCTTGGTATGTGTCATAATCTGCAGCAGACACAGTTTTTCGGAAACTCTCCAGACCATAATCTGAAGTGAAGGGCGATCAATAAATACATGGGGAGAGGAACAAAACAAATGATCACCTCTGAAGACACATCAGTCTGAAATCATCAATAACAACATACTGTACATTATTTTTATCTGATGACACAAGCGGTGAAGAAATAAACATTAGTTTGCTACAGTACCTCAAGAGACTGAGGACATGAAAATGCCTTCAGCGTCTATTTATGAAGCAGTGTTAACCACAGAGAACATACTGATTTATTTTGTAGTCACTGTATTTTCAAAGATTGTATATTATTTTCAGAGTGCTATGGTGATTGTCTGATCAACTTAACAAGTGACAGAAAGCTTCCCTTCCTATGGCTAGGTAATACCATCTTCAGTTATCTATCCCTTACAATGAGGGACAGGTATAGACGGAAAGAATGTGCTTTGCCCCCACCAGGAAATACTAGCTTGGCTGTTGGCTTCCTATGCACACTTTATAGTGACACAGAAATGCAGTTTTTGCAGCAGCCCCATATTGTCAAATAGTGGCGCTACTGTAGTCTGGATTGCCGGGAAATGCAGAAATACAGATTTACAGTGAGCACTGGGTCTACATATATAGAGCCCTCTGGGCCTGATTCAGGTTCAGTTGTAGTTTTACAAACAAACAGGCCACCCCGCATGCTGTATTCCCCCCAGTGATGTGATTGCAAACTTTTGCAATTGCATTGTAAAAATGCTCAAGCTTTTGAGTGCTTGCATTATTATGGTTGCCCCCTAGTTGGGCCACCATGTTTTGGGTCACAGCGGCTGTGCGTGACATCACGCAGCCACCATGTCCATCCAGCTTGCGGCCACCCAACACCGCATCACCACCCTCCCAATACCACATTGCCATCACCCCACCAACATTTAGTTTGTGGTTGTATTTCTCAGAAGGTAACTGCAGGTTCTGGCCTCGTGCATTCACAACGCAAAATGTGTGCATGCACAGAGTAGAGGAAATCGGGAATAGTAAGCTATCCTGAATTAGGCCCTATTGTGTTGTATCTACCACAAATATTGCCAAAATATGATGATTCTTCATAACATTTATCCATTCTCTTATTATATTCTGTACTGTCTGCTACAACCTCCTATTAGGCTTCCTCTGACCTATCTGATCCTGGCTAATGTACATTTCATTCTAAATGCCATGGTGAATCTGATCTTAATTGCTAGCTGTTCTATATCCACTGCGCCACACCTCAAAATCATAGACTGAATATCATTATAATCAGAATACAATTTAAACCACTGATCTTCAAGGCAATCATAAACTCTTCCCCTAAAAAATCCGTGACAAGATCACAAGAAAATTTCCCCTAAGAACTCTTAATTCAGTATCTGTGCACCTGATTATCATGGGCCAAATGTAATAGGGCATGGGTCCTCAAACTGCGGCCCTCCAGATGTTGTGAAACTACAAATCCCAGCATGCCTTGCCACAGTTTTGCTATAAGGGAGTGTTAAAACTGTGGCAAGGCATGCTGGGATTCGTAGTTTCACAACATCTGGAGGGCCGCAGTTTGAGGACCCATGTAATAGGGTATGAGAATCAGAATGAAAGAATTTGGTAGATTTTTCCCAATTTTTTTAAAGCGGCATTCATTTACATGGCAAAACCATTGGTTGATTTTGCCATGGCATTGATTGCCGCTTTAAAAAAAATTGAAACCTCTACTAAAATCTCTCACTGTCTGATTCTCACACCCTATTATTATCTGATTCATTGGTCTCTCTCAAAACTATCATGTTTAACAGGATCTATTCTAAAGCCAAGCAGTTTTGACTAAGCAATTTTGACTAGATGCACAAGAGATTTTGGCTAGATGCAGTTGACATTTTGACTCAGCAATTTTGTCTAACTAATGATAGTCTATGACCTAGTTATTATTGCCTTACAAACACAGTCTATTTATGCTAGGCGATAATGACTGGTATCTAAGCAAGAAAAAAACCTGAGAGATTTTGGCTAACCTGCTAGGTGATTTTGACTAGCTAGTCAAAATCTCCTGCCAAAATCTCACCGTTTGTTCACCCATTCACATGATCTACTCTACAGTGGCTTACTAGCATTATCAATGGCAACAGATCACTGATAGCAGCCATGAATGGTTTGCCACCAAAGGTTGATTGCTTTGTCACCAATCTGATCTTTCTCCACCACAGAAGCCATAGTGGCAACAAAGTGTTTTATTTATCCTTTGGTCAGGGGTCACAGAGTTTAGCCCACCCTCCCCACAGTTATTCTTAGCCCCACATCTTCCCTGATTGGCCTGTCACCTACTGTGTCACAGAGCAGAGATGTCCATGGATGGATTGGACCATTAATGGCTTCTTATTGATGGTTTAATTGCATAGATGCTAAACATGCATTGGTCTATTGATGGCAAGCTATCATTTGATCCTACTTCTATGAGCAGTGACAGGGCCTGAATCTGGTTTGTATGTAAACCTACAGACACCGCCTACAGCATTTGAATGTTATTTGTACAGTATTGCACAGCTGCTTTCTTGTGTCTGTGCAATTCTGTCTACATCAGAATCAGGCCCTTAAACAAGTTAGATGCATGAACTTTTCCTGCAGATTATTTAGCATTAGTTGGTGAGCCTAATAACAATACTCAGTACTTTTGGGGCTTTCCCTATTCCTTCTATTATCTACAGTACCTCTCAGTCTGGGGCCTCCTGCTTGGCTCAATTTCCAAACACCCATCATGACTGAACTTCTGTCATGTGCAACCCTGCCATAACGAAAACATTGTCAGGCAGCGGAGACTTGCACTATCTTCCTTACTTGTGCACCACATTTTAGTGTCCTGTTATTAGTGTCCTTGTTGCCACCCTGAACTCAACCACAGTTGCTGCGACACCATGATGCTTCTCACATGCTCCCCATGGAGTTTCCTGACATTTCCTTTAGCTTGGCACCACCATGTGCCACCACCACCACCGGTGGTCAGCTGAAATCTGCTCCACCAACTGCAACAGTCAGCTGACACAAATGGCTGAACAGCAAGGGGGGATAAAATAACTCCCATGCATCTAGGCTGCCTCACGTGTTTTGAGATAAATTTGAGCTAAGCAAAGATGTATTTTTGGTTAATGTTGAACAGAGTGATTCGCCCCCACCCACTTAGCAAACTATTCAATCAGTTGTTACTGTTTGCTGCCCAAAAGAAAGGAATCCATAGATCTCTTTTGGAAAGGTCATTTGCAGTAAGTTATTAGGGCGATTCTAGCAATGAAAAACTCTCAACTCAGCTGTATTAAAAAACCCATCAAAGTCTCACCACACAGTAACACGGAACCATGGTCACCACACCACATGAATGACATTGCCACTTAGACTGTAATCTCCAAATGCTAATCTCCTCAGATGTGGTTCAGTGCAATGTCCAAGAGCAGTTTATCTACTGAGAAGGACCTGATAGCTATAGCGGTAGGAATTCTGAAAGGAGTTCACCATCTCCGTTTGGTACATTGGACCAGTGGCTGATTATACAAGGGGCGACAAGGGTGGTTGCCCTGGGCCCCCACATTGGTCCCCTTTCTCCCCGGTACCTGACCAGCGCGGGTCGGTCCGGGCAGCAGGGTCCATGTAGCATTGGGGAGGCAGCGGGATCCCTGCGGCAGATGGAAAGTCAGCGGTGGGGACCCTGCGGCATATGGGAACCCCCATCTGCATGGACACCACTGCCTGGATTCCTGCGCTGGCCAGGTACCAGGGGAGAGGGGAGACCTACCTCCATCCATCATACAAAGCAATGTATCACTGCGCATCTACTCACTGACAAACCACACACATATAGCAATAGATCACTCCGCCCACCATCTCAGGGGTGTTCAAAAATGAGGTAATTTATAAAATAGGAATAATAGGGCTTCCTATATTCTAAGTCTCACAACTCAGCTGAGGCTAACATTCCTGCCAAGCGTATTATATTAACTGTATTTATTATAATTCAACAGTTAATATACAAATAATAAGTGTACCTGTAATTTTACAAACCCATCGGTCATCAATGACACAGTTAGTGGATTTAAGCCGTGGATGGAATATTTTATGTTGATGTAGATATGCCATACCATGTGCTATATCATTAGCAAAAGAGAACCTAAAAGCACAAAACAACCCATTATTACATTAATGGCAATTCCCCAAAATGAAATGAGAAAAATATATTAACCATAAATAAAAACAAACAAGAATAGGAATAAGTGAACACCTTTATACAATAAAATCATATGAAATGAGTAGTTACCAATGTATTACTAATAAGATTTGCACACCTTTTGCTATGCAAAGCATTACTGTAGGGCTCCCTTGGAAGCATAGGTCATTAATGGATCCCTAAGTAAGCAATTGCAGGTTCTCTGTAGAGACAATGGGCTGATGTGTCAACACAAAGTGCAAGGACAAGTATGTTTTGATGTATTATATTCGCTCACCTTGCCACTATACGCTTCTATATGTTTCTTACATTTTAATCTGCTAGGCAGAGAAGAACATGCAACCTACAGTATTTATGACAGTGCTTTGCTATATCCACATGATGTTAAAAGGACCGTGGTCACTAAAATACTTTAATTTGAATGCTTTCTCTTTCTTGTTATAATTTTTCTTGTTATGCATAGTTGCAATTTTCTACTACATTGCTATAATAAGCAAGTTTGCTGAAGTAAGGCCGCAGGGGGTAGCCATTTTGCTTGGTCTCATTACATACTGCTTGTAACTGGCAAACTAAAGTAGTCTTTATAAACTAAAAGTAAATAGCTTACTTTCAATGAAATATTATTCATATATTCAAAATTAAAATGGCACAGATCTTCCACATCATTTATTTGGGCTGCCGTCTATGCATTTACATAACACATAGGACCTCACTCTGGGTTGGTCGCAATGATAATGTCAGGCGCAGTGGAGCAATTTTTTTTGTATGCACGTGCATCATGATTTTGTTTGTACAGAGTTGCAGAACAAACTTAGATGCATGGTACAGTAGAAGACATTTAAGGGGCATTCTGGGCCAATGATTGTAAGGTTACAGGGGGTGTGTAAAAGAATTAATTGAGATGTTGTGTCTCATGGGAGTGTTTAAGGTGTGTCGCTGAAAGAGGTGTATGTGTGTACAGTACAGTGATCCTCTTACACAATAAAGATGGCTGCAGTCTGCACATTTGCAGTGGCTGGAGTTGGAGGTTGCACATCCTTGCAGACATTTGGGTCTGAGTACCTGGAGTGTATCCAAAATACTTTAGGAGACAACAAAAAATACTGTTCTCAAACAGCAATTCCTATGCCATGCCCGTGTAGCCTATGCCTTATGGGGGAAGGGGTGAGCAGTGGCAAACGCAGGATTTTCAGAAGGGGGTTTCCAGAGGGGCGGAGCAAAGCACGGAGATGGACACTTAGGTGACCCAGTATATGCCGGGTCAGTTAAAGTATTATAGATAGACCAAATGTATATAAATAATAATAATAATAATAATAATAATAATAAAATATATGTATATATATATATATATGAACTAATGGAGACCGGCACTCCTGGGTAGATCACAGCTGACTCCGGTGCACATCCAATATAGAAATATAGGGGGACATTTACCAAAATGGATTCGTAGAAAAAAGGTGTATTCGTAGGGAGAAATACACCTTTTTTTTACGAATTTGTATTTTCGGGATTTACAATCCCAAAAATACAACAATTCGTAGTCCTAAAGATGGAACATTCGTATTTGTAGTTACAAATACGAATGCCCTACACCATCGATAGGATACGACAGAAATCACCATTCAAAAGAATGGTGGTTTCTGATTTACTAAGCAGCCGTACTGACAATACGGCTGCTTAGTGGTGTGAAACACCCACGCAAATACGACAGGAAAATAGAACACCATTTTCCTGTTCTATTTGCGTTTTAGCCTGCACGGATCAGTCAGATCCGTGCAGGCTACAGTGTAAAAAAATAGAAAAAATAAATAAATTAAAAAAAAAAACGGCGTGGGGTCCCCCCCACAGCCATAACCAGCACCAGGCTGAAGGAGCCGGGGCCGGTAATTAAAAATCAGGGAGCCCGACAAATAGGGGTTCCCCGATTTTTAACAACCAGCCCCAGGCTCCAGGTCCGGGGCTGGTTCCCAAAATACGGGGGACAAAATGAGTAGGGGTCCCCCGTATTTTAAGAACCAGCCCCAGGCACAACCAGCCGGCAGGGTAATGTCACAGCCGGGGGACACTTATAATATAAGGTCCCGCGGCCAAAACATTCTCCCTACCGACCAGTCAGCCTGGCCAGGGGCCCTGGGGGAGTGGGGACCCCCCCAATGAAGGGGTCCCCCCCCTCCAGGACTTACCTGACCAGGCTGAAGCCTGGTGCTGTCCTCGATGCCCCTGGGCGGTGGGCATCGAGCTGATAAATGTTGTAAAAAATAGATAAACCATTGTTTTTTACTGTGGCACTACAAGTGCCAGCAAGCCTCCCCAGCAAGCTGGGACTTGGAGAACCACAAGTCCCAGCCTGCTGGGCATTAAAGGGCCCGCTGGCACTTGTAGTTCTACAGTTAAAAAAATAGTGCACAAAACACACTGACACACTTTTAAAATAAAACTTTATTACACACAAAGCCCACACATACTAATACTTACCTATCTTCTTCCCATAGGTCGCCCTGGTCCTGTGTCGGCGTCTTCTGGTCCTGTGTCGTCTTCTTCCTCCATGTCGACCGTCGCTGTCGGCGATGGTGTCCCCGTCCGGATCCGAAGAAATCCATTTGGGAAGCTGTGGAAGGAAACCATACTCACCTGTCCCAGCGCGACGTAGTCCAGGTAAGGGTCTTTGCAAAAAAATAAACCGAAAACCCCGAAACCAAACCGGACTGACGGAGACGCACGTGTGTTTGTTTACATCGTGCGGCTCCGCCTCCCGAATGCCGCTATTGGCCGCTAGGCCGCAAGGCGGCCAATAGCGGCATTCGGGAGGCGGAGCCGCACAATGTAAACACACCGTGCGTCTCCGTCGTGTCCGGTTTGGTTTCGGGGTTTTCGGTTTATTTTTTTGCAAAGACCCTTACCTGGACTACGTCGCGCTGGGACAGGTGAGTATGGTTTCCTTCCACAGCTTCCCAAATGGATTTCTTCGGATCCGGACGGGGACACCATCGCCGACAGCGACGGTCGACATGGAGGAAGAAGACGACACAGGACCAGAAGACGCCGACACAGGACCAGGGCGACCTATGGGAAGAAGATAGGTAAGTATTAGTATGTGTGGGCTTTGTGTGTAATAAAGTTTTATTTTAAAAGTGTGTCAGTGTGTTTTGTGCACTATTTTTTTAACTGTAGAACTACAAGTGCCAGCGGGCCCTTTAATGCCCAGCAGGCTGGGACTTGTGGTTCTCCAAGTCCCAGCTTGCTGGGGAGGCTTGCTGGCACTTGTAGTGCCACAGTAAAAAACAATGGTTTATCTATTTTTTACAACATTTATCAGCTCGATGCCCACCGCCCAGGGGCATCGAGGACAGCACCAGGCTTCAGCCTGGTCAGGTAAGTCCTGGAGGGGGGGGACCCCTTCATTGGGGGGGTCCCCACTCCCCCAGGGCCCCTGGCCAGGCTGACTGGTCGGTAGGGAGAATGTTTTGGCCGCGGGACCTTATATTATAAGTGTCCCCCGGCTGTGACATTACCCTGCCGGCTGGTTGTGCCTGGGGCTGGTTCTTAAAATACGGGGGACCCCTACTCATTTTGTCCCCCGTATTTTGGGAACCAGCCCCGGACCTGGAGCCTGGGGCTGGTTGTTAAAAATCGGGGAACCCCTATTTGTCGGGCTCCCTGATTTTTAATTACCGGCCCCGGCTCCTTCAGCCTGGTGCTGGTTATGGCTGTGGGGGGGACCCCACGCCGTTTTTTTTTTTAATTTATTTATTTTTCTATTTTTTTTTACACCTTGCAGCCTGCACGGATCTGACTTGATCCGTGCAGACTGCTAGAAATAATTCGTATTAGCGGCCGTATATACGGCCGCTAATACGAATCATTACACCATCGGAGGGTTACAAAGCAGTCGTATCTGACTGCTTTGTAAATCCCCCTCCGGAACACGACTTTGCATACGACTTAAACAGTCGTATGCAGTCGTAGGGAAACAACCAATACGAAAAACTAGGTTTTTTATATTGGTAAATTTCCCCCATACTGTCCAGGAAGGGATGTCACTCGGAGATGAATCAATGAAATAAAGTACGCGACAACTGTATGTGGTCAACGTTTCAGGGGATTTAGCCCTTTTATCAAGACCTGGTCTTGATAAAAGGGCTAAATGGGCATAGCAATGTATTGGGGCACCTACTGATCCTCCAGCGGTAGGGGTGGGGGAAGCTTTGATGTCCCCCGGGTGGTAGGGAGTATTATATCAACCGCTCAGCATGTAGGGCCTGGATGAGTAATTTCCACTTATTACACCTTTACTGCACAGATGGTGGGAGATGGGGTGGGAGAATGGGGCATTGGGCTGAATGAAGGGGCCCTAATACATAACTTCCAGGGTGGTAGAGGATGTTTAATATGCAGAGGACGGGTGTATAGTAGAGTGGGCTTATTATTCATAATTTTCTGGTGGGAGGACCACTTGCTTGACTGCAGATATCTCCAGTTCCCAGAAATAGATTTCTTAGATTTTAATGGAATTAAAAACTAGAGAATCCCACCTACCAAATGGAATTGGGGACTAGGGGATCAGATTTCAGGAGGCAGAGCAATCTGCCAATGAGTAAATAAAACTACATACCAGGTGTGTGGAGCAGGAGCAGTAACCAGCTGCTGGAAGGCTGATATCTCTGGTTCTGGGAACATTAGAGACAAGCTAATAGTGTCCCTCAAAGGGGGAGAATCCCAGCTTTTGGAATATACCCTCAGAAAAACTCTATGTCAGACAGAACCTGAAATATCTGACTGGGAAGAGCAATTAACAGGCTTGGATTGGGACCACTGCTTTGAAGTCAGATATCTCTGGTTTCCAAGGGGCGATTTTTAAAATTCTTGTACCCATGGAAAGAGGGGACCCTCAGCTTTCAGCTTAAGGCCCGAGACTCCTGGGGGGGTTTCTGGGTACTCAGAAACCCCCCCTGCGTGCGCTACTGGTGAGGGGGGGGGGGTAGTGGTGGTAGGTGTTTCAGTTGAGTAGACTATGGGCCAAATGTAATAGGGTGTGAGAATCAGAAAGTGCAAAATTTTGGGAGAGTTTTCCATTTTTTTTTAACGGGGCAATCATTTACACTGAACAAAAAAAAAAAAACGGGTTGAATTTGCCTTGTAATTGATTGCTGCTTTAAAAAAATGGGAAAACTCTCCCAAAACTAGATTATATGTTGCCCAATCCCATGAATCAGAGCAACATATCGGGTAGATCCTATAGTATGTACAGTATCCATGATGCTCCCACGGGTCACTAGCGACATCCCCCGTCAGCTGTGAAGAAGGTGTGCAAGTGTGTACCCCAGGGGCAAACGCAGGATTTACAGAAGGGGGTTTCCAGAGGGGCGGAGCAAAGCACGGAGATGGACTCTTAGGTGACCCAGTATATGCTGGGTCAGTTAAAGTATTATAGATAGACAAAATGTATATAAATAATAATAATTATATACACATATATATATATATATATATATATATATATATATATATGAGCAGTGTAGACCCCTGGGCATAGCAATGTATTGGGGCCCCTACCGATCCTCCAGCGGTAGGGGTGGGGGAAGCTTTTATGTCCTGCGGGTGGTACGGGGTATTATATCAACCGCTCAGCATATAGGGCCTGGATCAGTAATTTCCACTAATTACCCCTTTACTGTACAGATGGTGGGAGATGGGGTGGGAGAAGGGCTTTGGGCTGAATGAAGGGGCCCTGATACATAACTTCCAGGGTTGTACAGGATGTTTAATATGCAGAGGAGGGGTGTATAGTGGAGTGGGCTTATTATTCATAATTTTCTGGTGGGAGGACAGCTTGCTTGACTGCAGATATCTCCAGGTCCCGAAATAGATTTCCTAGATTTTAATTGAACTTAAAAACTAGAGAATCCCATCTACCAAATGCTATTGGGGACTAGAGGATCAGAGTTCAGGAGGCAGAGCCATCCGCCAACGAGTATATAAAACTACATACCAGGTGTGTAGGGCTGGAGCAGTAACCAGCTGCTGGAAGACTGATATATCTGGTTCTAGGAACAGTAGAGACAAGCTACTAGTGTCCATCAAAGGTGGAGACTCACAGCTTTTGGAATATACCCTCAGAAAAACGTTAAACGTTAGACAGAACCTGAAATATCTGACTGGGAAGAGCAATTAACAGGCTTGGATGGGGACCATTATTTTGAAGTCAGATATCTCTGGTTCCCAAGGGCTGAGTTTTAAAATTCTTGTACCCATGGAAAGATGGGACCCTTAGCTTTCAGCCTAGGCTCCTTAGACTCCTGGGTGGGGGTGGGTGTTATGGGTACTTAGAAACCCCTCCCTGCGTGCGCTACTGTGCCCAGCTTTTATCTCTCTGCACATGCTAAACCTAATCCCTCCCTACTGTACCACATGGCCCAAGTGTACAGTTGCTTGCTTTTTTCTTCTATAAACTTAATCCATAATGTCATTTTTTTTAATGGTTGTAGTTCCTATATGTATAGAACAATGTAAAGAGTCAAAAGGAAAGTATACTGTTGCACCTCTCTAATAGAACATTGGGCTAATCACTTCCACAGGCACTCCAATAATTTGTTCTGTTTATCAGCGTAATGGCACTCATGTATAGATGTGACCTCTACTGCTCATGTATTCACAACATATCTGACATATTTGCACAGGGAATCTCAGCTAAAACCTCTGTGTTTGATCTCTCCTGCTAAAGAGAGTGCCCTTGGCACTGTGGAGGATGGATTAGCTATGAGTGCCAAGACCATCCTACATAGAGGAAATCCTGAGAATCGCGATGGAGGGGCCCACACAGAAAAATTACTACTGTATTGGGAAGAGACTTAAGAAAGATTTTAAATTAGGTGCTCTGGCCCTTTAATAAAGGAGAATGTATAAAGGCCTTCATGTTCCGCTTATAGAATGTTCATCTGTTGTTATGTTTTAGTTAGGAAGACTAGTTTTATAGTACAATGGACTGCAAATGGAGAATGTTCCAGAATCACGAATGCTGAGTAAGCAGTAAGGGAACATAAACCGCTGATAGGTTCCCCAGGTTACACTTGGAAGGTGTCTTGTGACATGCTGATTAGGATGGGCACAAGGCCTATCAGAGCAGGGGGAGGGTTTTAGATAGGGCAAGGAAGTCACATGCTAGATGTGAGTCACTCTGTCCTGAGAAGCTGAGACGCTTACATAGTCAGGCAAGTGCTCCCTGGAGCAAAAGTATTTAGCTGTGCTTTCTTTCTAAAAACTCTTCTAACCTCTTTCTCCTTCGTCTTATAGATTTCTGTCCCTGTCCTCTCTTCCTTCTGTCCCTGTCCTATCTCTTAAAAATACTGTGCAGCATGCAGCGCCCCACTCGCGCATCTCGCCTGCCAGCGCGGCTCCGTGAGGCACCTTACCCGTTGCTGGAGGCGAGACAAGGCCGCGGCTCACGTGCCAGAGGCACAGCCCGGCAGGGGGGGTTGGGCAGGGGTAGAGCCCGCGGCGCTAGTTCACGCGATGCAGGGCTAGGCCCCCGCATCGCCGCGGTTGCCTGGTGCAATGCCCGGGGCGGCCTCATGGCGACAAGATCGCGGCCTGGTAGGCCTGGCCCAGCAACTGCAGCCCTGGCCTCCCCCTCGCTGTGCAGCAGGGGGGGGGGGGTTGGCGGGGCTCCCCAGGCTTCCCCCGGGTGCCCCTCTGGCATTCCCATATTGGCAGCTAGGCTGCATCAGGGGGGAAGTCGTCCGTCTACCCCCCCCCCCGCCTTCCAGGCTTCCCAGGCCGGCTAGCGGTCGCCCCAGGGGCGGGGGGGGGGGGGCGGCCCCACAGCGTGTGCAGGCCCAAAGGGGGGATTCAGGTCCGGTGGGCCCACCGGACACCCCAAGCAGGGGTATATTATCTGCTATGTCCCCCTTACGGTTGGCTAGGCGGCAGTGGCTTAGACAAACCAGGGTCATGCCACAGCATAGGATTAGTACACGGTCCCCTGGGGAAGCCGTGGGAGGCACGGCTCAGGAGGCCTCTGCCACTTCGGCACCTCCTGGAGTGGGGAGTGAAGGGATGCAGCAGTTTATGGTGCTACTGACATCCATTGTAAACCGGGCTCCCCCGGCAGCCCCCAGCGGGGCATCTCCCTCTGTCACCCCCACTCCTGCTCCCCTAACATCAAGGGACGTGGTGGCTTCAGGAACTCCCCCGGTGGGATCGTGACTGCCCCTGTGGAGATGAGCCTCGTGCCGACGGCGGGCACTTCAGGTGGGTCATCAGCTAAGCGCAAACACCGCAAGCGTAGGGCCGCGCGGACCTCCTCATCGTCCAGCGAGTCAGATTCCAGGTCCTCGGGGGAAGAAGGGGGTAGGAAATCCCGTAGGAGACGCAGGCATAGGCGCCGCCGCAGGCACTCTAGCTCAAGCGGCAGTTCTGGGTCCCCTCTGTTCCCTAGGGGTCAGGTAGTGCACTGCGAAAACACTGCTGTCCTTAGGGGTTTGAGGCACAGTGTCCAGGACAGAATAAAGGAGGGCAAGTACGTGAGCTTCTTCACGATGACTGCACAGGCTGAGAAGGAGTATCACGCCGCAAAGGAGGAATTGGGGAGGAGGCCTATTGCACCTATCACCGGTGGCAGACGGGCATGTTCATGTTCGCCGCGTGTTACCTGGAGACAAGGCCGCAGGAACACATGAACATGGTGCGCTACATGCACATGATTCATGGGATGTTCCTGTCGGAGAGCGACTCCTCCTGGCGATCCTATGATGTGAACTTCCGACATAAACAGTCGGGGTTGGACATCATGGATTTTGGGTGCAAGGATGTGGAGATCTGGATGGGCCCAAAACCATCCACCTCTGCGACTACTGCACCAGCCGTTGCCCCTACAACCCCCAGGGCACACGCCCCCTTTCGAGGGAGGGCGGGGGGCGCCCCCGCCGGACACTGCTTCGCCTTTAACGGAGCCGGCTGCGCCCTGGGTGCCAGTTGCAAGTTCAAACACGCCTGCACAAAATGCTGGGGTAACCATTCCTCAAAAGAATGCAGGAAGGGAAAGCAGGGTGGCCCCTCCCAGGCAGCAGCTGCCGGAGGTCCCCCTCAGTAAGGCCCCTTCTCCTGTTCGGGTGGACCGCATGGCCGGATGGCTGAGTGGGTACCCGCGCAGGGGTGAGGCCGTATTCTTGGAATCTGGTTTCCGTTCGGGTTTCATCCTCCCTATAAAGGGGGAGGTTTCAACTTCCGCTCCCCGTAATTTAAAGTCTCCTATCCAAATGCCGGGGGTCGTCTTAGAGAAGGTTGCCAAAGAAGTTAGCTTAGGCAGGATGGTCGGCCCTTTCCCGTACCCTCCCATACTGGGGCTGATCCTATCTCCGGTGGGGGTGGTTCCCAAAAAGGCCACGGGTAAGTTTAGGCTTATCCAGCACTTATCCCACCCCCCTGGTAGCTCGGTTAACGACGCGATCCCAGAGGATTTGTGTCGCGTCCAGTACCAGTCTTTTGAACAGGCGCTTGAGATGGTGCGTGGTCATGGCCGGGGGGCTCTCATGGCCAAGGTGGATATTGAGTCCGCCTTTCGCTTGCTCCCCCTACACACGGAATCATTTCGGTTCATGGGCTTTCGCCTCCCCACTGGCTTCTATGTGGACAGGTGCCTGCCGATGGGCTGCTCTATTTCGTGCGCATATTTTGAGTGCTTTAGCAGCTTCCTGCACTGGTGCATGGAGTCGGGATCCGGGATAGACGGGGTGGCCCACTATTTGGATGATTTCCTGTGCGTGGGCCCCGCAGACTCACCTCATTGTGGCCTATTACTGTCTTACATGCAGGACCTTTTTCAGCAGTTGGCAAACTACAATTGCGCCAACTCCAGTCACTGCTAGGCCTGCTACACTTTGCCTGCAGGGTTATACCCATGGGACGAGTTTTCTGCAGGAAACTGGAGAGGTCCATGGCAGGCATCAGGCATCCCCTTCACTATGTACAGCTGTCAGCTGAGCTGAAGAGGGACTTGCACGTATGGCTGACCTTCCTGGAGCAGTTTAACGGAGTCCTAATATGGCCCGCCCCCACCTGCTCAAACACGCAGTTGCAATTGTTTACTGACGCCGCGCGGAGGGGGGGGGGGTTTCGGTGCCTATTTGCATGGGTCGTGGTGTGCTGCACCGTGGCCTGTGGAGTGGGTTATGGAAGGGCTCACAAAAAATCTGCTCCTCCTGGAACTGTTTCCCATTGTGGTGGCGTTGGAGCTTTGGGGGGACAGGCTGCGCAATTCCAGTATTGTTTTCTGGTGCGACAATTTGGGAGTAGTGCAGTCAGTCAACCGGCAGGGGGCAGCCTCTCTGCCGGTGGTTAGGCTGCTGGCGCGTCTGGTGCTGCGATGCCTACTGCTCAATGTGCAGTTTGTGGCAAAACATGTTCCCGGGGTGGAGAACTCCGTGGCAGATGCTCTGTCCAGGGCTGACTGGGTTAAGTTCCGGGCCCTGGCACCTGATGCCTCCCTTGTTGGTGAACACTGTTCCTCTTATATTTGGCAGATGATCAGGCCGGAATGGAGGGGCTAGCCATGCGGGCTATCGCACCAAGGATGCTCCATTGCTATCAGGCAGGATGGCACGAGTGGGAGCAGTTCCGGCTGTCCGCCCCCCAGACAGGTAAGACACCTGAGGCGGCCATGGTGGCCTTTGTTTGGAGTTTGTACTCCATGGGTCGCTCTGTTGCCTCCGTGCGCAGGACCTTGTCAGGGGTATCTTTTTTCTCCTCATTGCAGGGTAGGGCGGACCCCTCCCGGTCATTTTTGGTGTCCAGGGCATTGCGAGGTTGGCGGAGGGCCACACCGGCTCTCCCGGACTGCAGGCGCCCTATTGATATGTCGTTGCTTCCAGCTCTGCTGGGCGCCCTGAGGGACATTTGTTGGCCTTATTATGAGGTCCTTTTGTTCCGCACGGTGTACGTGATGGCATATCACGGGGCCTTCAGGGTCGGGGAGCTGGTGGCGCCGTCAAAACGTGCCCCCTCACCATTGGTCGTGGATGACCTGGTGGTCCAAGCTGATTCGGTGCTGTGTCACCTGCGACGTTCTAAGACAGACCAGGCTAGGAGGGGGCGGTGGCTGTCCTTGCTCCCGTGCACAGTGGAAGGGGCGTGCCCAGTAGCGTTGGTTTCGGCCTTCGCACAGGTGCGCCCGGACCTACCTGGCGCATGGCTGATGCATGAGGATGGGTCGCCGCTCACCAAGTACCAGTTTTGTCACGTCTTGGGGCGGGCGCTGGAGGCCACGGGTCTCGATCCGAAGGAATTTGGGTCGCATTCCTTTAGGATTGGGGCTGCTTTTGGCTTTAATCACAATCTGGCATGGTGTACTTGTTAGTTTACTCCAGGCGGTGTGTTTTGTGCCTCAAGAGCTGGTCGGCCACGGTTTTTATTTTATCTCTCTCTTAACATGTATGGTGTTTTGAATGCGGTGTGCCAGTATGCCGACAGCTCTCTAACCTCTCTATACATATTTCAGGTCGACAGGACGTTAAGTCCGTGTGGATGATGGGCCATTAATTTGTGTTTTGGGCCTCCCGGGCGACCATCGCCTCTGATTTATGTGTGTTTCCTCAGTCTGGGGTTGTTAGGTGGCTGGGTGAGAGAGGTATGCTGTCGAATGGACTGCAGGCCGGGCTGATTCGAGCCCTGCGGAGATTCGGAGTCCCGAGAATTATTATTTTCCACCTGGGTGGTAATGATTTAGGGCGGGTATCCGCTCTTGAGCTACGCTCAGTGATAGTCCGTGATCATTGCGCAGTGTTTGCCTACGTGTAGGTTAGTTTGGTCCTCCATTATCTCCAGGAGAGTATGGAGAAATGCTGTTTCCTGCCCCCGCCTGGAGCGTTTGCGGAAGAAAGTGAATGCTGCAGTTGAGAGGTATCTGCTGACCAATGGCGGGGGTGTTATTCACCATGACACCATCAGCTTTCAGCGGATTGCGCTGTATAGAAGCGATGGCGTTCATTTGAGCCCGGAGGGCGTGGCTCTGTTTTTGGGAGATGTTTTTGGTTGGTTGGACCAACAGTGCTGAGCGTTTTGTGTCTAGTGGTGGCGGTTCTGCGGCTTAGGGCCTAGCTTTGGCGGTAAAGAACCAGTAGCACACGCAGGGGGGGTTTTTGAGTACTCAGGAACCCCCCAGGAGTCTAGGGGCCCTATGCTGAAAGCTGAGTGTCCCCTCTTTCCATGGGTACAAGAATTTTAAAAATCGGCCCTTGGGAACCAGAGATATCTGACTTCAAAGCAGTGGTCCCCATCCAAGCCTGTTAATTGCTCTTCCCAGTCAGATATTTCAGGTTCTGTCTGACTTAGAGTTTTTCTGAGGGTATATTCCAAAAGCTGGGACTCTCCCCCATTGGTGGACACTAGTAGCTTGTCTCTACTCTGTCCAGAACCAGAGATATCAGCCTTCCAGCTGCTGGTTACTGCTCCAGCTCCACACACCTGGTATGTAGTTTTATATACTCGTTGGCTGATTGCTGTGCCTCCTGAACTCTGATCCCCTAGTCCCCAATACCATTTGGTAGGTGAGATTCTCTAGTTTTTAATTCCATTAAAATCTAAGAAATCTGTTCCCGGAAACTGGAGATATCTGCAGTCAAGCAGGCTGTCCTCCCACCAGAAAATTATGAATAATAAGCACCCTCCACTATACACCCCTCCTCTGCATATTAAACATCCTCTACCACCCTGGAAGTTATTTATCAGGGCCCCTTCATTCAGCCAAATGCCCCCTTCTCCCACCCCATCTCCCACCATCTGTACAGTAATGGGGTAATTAGTGGAAATTACTGATCCAGGCCGTACATGCTGAGCGGTTCATATAATACCCCCTACCACCCGCGGGACATCAAAGCACCCCCCACCCCTACCGCTGGAGGATCGGTAGGGGCCCCAATACATTGTTATGCCCAGGGGCCTACACTGCTGTTGATGCCCCTGTATGTATATGTATATATATATATATATATACATATATATATATATACACAATTTTTAATTATTATTATTTATATACATTTGGTCTATCTATAATACTTTAACTGACCCGGCATATACTGGGTCACCTAAGTGTCCGTCTCCGTGCTTTGCTCCGCCCCTCTGGAAACCCCCTTCTGAAAATCCTGCGTTTGCCCCTGAGAACGGTCATCCTTTTAAGATCTTGTGTGTGTATAGATAGTGGGGTGCGCTCTCCCTTGGCATCGCCTGTCATCGGCCATGCTTCTGTCCAGGGGATGGCCAAGCTACCTGCCAAGGTGGATGACCTGGGAGAGTGATCACCAGCGATGGTGTGTATGTGGAGTCATCTATAACCCCACTTTCCTATAGTGACCGTTCTTTAGTGCCGCCACCAATTATAGTTTTAGTTAATTGTCAAAAATAAATTTGACATTCATTTTTGAAACGCCAGCACTTTGTGTCCGTGTCTTATTTATTAGTTAGAATTTAAGTGATAAGCTAAGTTAAGGTTTGTTTGGTTGAACTGTAAAGTGGTCCTGGGGATACCAGATGGCGAGTTTAAGAATCACGAATGCTGAGTAAGCAGTAAGGGAACATTAACCGCTGATAGGTTCCCCAGGTTACACTTGGAAGGTGTCTTGTGACATGCTGATTAGGATGGGCACAAGGCCTATCAGAGCAGGGTGAGGGTTTTAGATAGGGCAAGGAAGTCACATGCTAGATGTGAGTCACTCTGTCCTGAGAAGCCCCACCCACCCTTCCCTATTTTCTCTCTTCTTCGGCGGCGGTAAAGAACGGTCATCCTTTTAAGATCTTGTGTGTGTGTAGATAGTGGGGTGCGATCTCCCTTGGCATCGTCTGTCACCTGCCGAGGTGGATGACCTGGGAGAGTGATCACCAGCGATGGGATGTGGAGTCATCTATAACCCCACTTTCCTATAGTGACCGTTCTTTGGTGCCGCCACCAATTATAGTTTTAGTTAATTGTCAAAAAGGGTGTGGTATGGGACTCCGACAGTCGGGATCCCGACAGTCATTATCCCGACGTTGGGATCCCGACTGCCCGGAGTCAGACAGCATGGCGAGTGCAAAAAAGCCCCTTGCGGGCTCGCTGTGCTCGCCACGCTGCGGGCACGGTGGCTCGCTTCCCGAGCCACCTATTCTATTCTCCCTCTATGGGGGTCGTGAACCCCCACGAGGGAAAATAGCTGGTGGCCGTCGGTCACTCGGCTGCCGGCGTTTTGACAGTCGGGATGCCAACGTCGGGTAAATGACTGTCGGGATCCCGACTGTTGGGAACCCATCCGGCACCCGTCAAAAATAAATTTGACATTCATTTTTGAAACGCCAGCACTTTGTGTCCGTGTCTTATTTATTAGTTAGAATTTAAGTGATAAGCTAAGTTAAGGTTTGTTTGGCTGAACTGTAAAGTGGTCCTGGGGATACCAGATGGCGAGTTTATGATAATATTTGGGGAGTGCACTGCAGTGACTGCTAAAACTGTGTTTGTAGGACTGCCAGACCTGAGCCTCAGTACAAAGTAATGTCTTCATTCCAATTGGGGTTATACTACCACTGAACATTTGTAGTTTAGCACAGATGTGGGAGACAGACACAATTGGTTGTGTTAGTCTCGTTACTAGATTTTGACTGCAACCAGCCGGATGTGTCAGATGAGCTGCCAGATAATTGTATAGTGTATGCCTACTTTAAGACATTACAGAATAAATGCAAGATGCAAATGGCTGGTTCTTGTCTAATTTGGCCACCATGATAAATTAGAACAATAGTTTGGTTGCTAGGACCATGTAGTCTTTTTGCCACTTTTTTTCCTGCCTACTCAAAATTGTTAACAATGGGCCTGATTCAGAGGTTGTCACTACAGTGTTTTCAATATCGGTCACCATTGGAACATGGTAAGTAACAATATATATGTGCTAATATCTGCCTTCTGTTTTTAGTGTTCATGGACAGTGTCAGAGCCGGTTTAAGCCTTTGGGGGGCCCAGGGCACTTTAGAAAGGGGGGCCCCCTCCTACTTGTCATTATTGGCCGCAAACTGCAAAGAAGAATATTAAACTGTCAAAACACAGAGTAAAAGCAGTATAAACTTGTTCAATGGTCAACTGCAGGGGGGGGGGGGGGAATTAATATATATATATATATATATATATATATATATATCTTATATATTTATCCAGATCTGTCACTCATCCCCTGTGTGTATAACGCTGGGTGGGGTTACAAGAGTAACAGCGTTATACACACATAGTTTCTGCCTTAGGGTCTGCCAGTGAGTCTCCCCGCACCCCCCAAAAGCGTGTCTGCCCGCAAACCCCCCCTCGCGAGTGGGGCTGCCCGCAAAGCCACACCCCCCCATGTACAGCGTGTCTGCATGCAAACCCCCCCATCAGTGGGTCTGCCTGCACATCCCCCTGCGATGCCCCCCCTCCGCACCACCAACAACCCCCCACAGGTCTCCCTGCGCCCCCCCTTCTGCCAGCACCCTCCCCCCCAGTGTGTCTGTCCGCAAACCCCCCCATCAGCAAGTCTGCACCCCTCCCCATCAACACCACTGCCCTCCCCCTTTCCCCTTCCCTAGGGCAGCGGTTCTGCCTGCACCCCCCCCCCCCTGAATCAGCAGGTATGCCTGCACCCCATCAGTAGGTCTGCCCGCACATCCCCCTGTCCACCACCACCATCGCCCCCCCAGCGGGTCTGCCCACACCCCACGTGAGCATGGTGCAAAGTGTTATGGGACTTAGTCAACTCCCAGTAATGCATTGCACACTTGTGCAGACAGTGTGCCTTGGCTCTTGATGCTCAGCACCATTAATCATTGTCACATTGGCAGATACAAAAAAGAGAGAGAAAGTCAGTCGCACTGGTTAATGATATGAACAGTGTGTTAACCAAATGGACCCTCCTTGTAATGAGTGTAATTCTGCAACTATTACAGGTAAGTATTGAGGGTGTGCTACCTAAGGCATGGAATTTTACAGGAAAAGAAGACAGGAAGAATGCCTTTTGTTGGTGCACCTAAGAATAATTGGACTCATAATACATAACTTTTAATAGATCCATGTATAAAATTTCTGCGAAATATAAAACCAAAACATACAACAATCACACAAAATAAAAAGGGGAGGACATTCCCCTGACTCAGTGTGACCCCCTGATCACCACAACCCCAATGTTTTGATAGGTACTAATGATAATAATAAAGGAGTGGGTATTCTCCTATGATAGCGGTTATGTTGGTCAAAAATATCAGCCTACTTATAGGGAGATAGTAGGTGGAATGAGGGTAAGGCACGCACCTATTGAAGACAGTCCTCAAGTAGTGCTGCCCTCAACCTACAGTTATGGCCTGGTACATCGTGGTTTACAACGCGCCATTGAGGGCTCTGACTCGCGAGTTGCAGATCACGTTATGTCCTGCATTATGTACCACGCCATGCAATACATAGTTTAACCACTGGGTGACTAATGCTCCACGTTAAGACTTTACGCTACGGATTTTTGCTAACCACTTTTCACTACGGATTTTGTCCTTACTTTACGGACAGATTGTTTTGTATTTATTCGCAGAAGCAGCTACGTACGGTCATTTATGTAATTGGTACAGAAGCCATGCTAACCTTTGCTATTGCTGGATGACTACTTAAAACATTATTTGAGGACCTACAGTATCATACTTTACACTACGGATTTTGTCCTTACTTTACGGACAGAGTTCTTTTCTTTTATTCGCAGCCGCAGTGACGTACTGGATTGTCATGAACTGTATTTGATTGGTGCAGAAGCCATGTTAACCATCTGCCAGGAATGAAGTCACAGGCAATAGTGGCCTAGCGGGTAGAGGCACGGCTTCACTATCTCAGTATCAGTAGTTCGATCCTCAGTTGATTACATTATATTTTTATTTTTTAAGCGTTTTTTTTCGCAAAATAGATTTAGCTTTTCAGGTAAAACTCCTTGCCTTGAGGACCGTGTTTCGGGATTAAATTCGCTAACCATTGCTAACCAGCCACTTTTCACTACGGATTTTGTCCTTACTTTACGGACAGATTGTTTTGTATTTATTCGCAGAAGCAGCTACGTATGGTCAGTTATGTAATTGGTACAGAAGCCATGCTAACCTTTGCTATTGCTGGATGACTACTTAAAACTTTATTTGAGGACCTACAGTATCATACTTTACACTACGGATTTTGTCCTTACTTTACGGACAGAGTTATTTTCTTTTATTCGCAGCCTCAGTGACGTACAGTACTGGATGGTCATGAACTGTATTTGATTGGTGCAGAAGCCATGCTAACCATCTGCCAGGAGTAAAATCACAGGCAATAGTGGCCTAGCGGGTAGAGGCACGGCTTCACTATCTCAGTATCAGTAGTTCGATCCTCAGTTGATTACATTATATTTTTATTTTTTAAACGTTTTTTTTCGCAAAATAGATTTAGCTTTTCAGGTAAAACTCCTTGCCTTGAGGACCGTGTTTCGGGATTAAATTCGCTAACCATTGCTAACCAGCCACTTTTCACTACGGATTTTGTCCTTACTTTACGGACAGATTGTTTTGTATTTATTCGCAGAAGCAGCTACGTACGGTCAGTTATGTAATTGGTACAGAAGACATGCTAACCTTTGCTATTGCTGGATGACTACTTAAAACTTTATTTGAGGACCTACAGTATCATACTTTACACTACGGATTTTGTCCTTACTTTACGGACAGATAGCGGTTATGTTGGTCAAAAATATCAGCCTACTTATAGGGAGATAGTAGGTGGAATGAGGGTAAGGCACGCACCTATTGAAGACAGTCCTCAAGTAGTGCTGCCCTCAACCTAAATGTCCACTAATGTTTCACAGGTGTTTGAAGGGCTGGTGAACCCAATCCTAAAGGTGTGTATTTACAGATTAGCCTTTTTCACAGGTAAGTAATGGAGGAGTAGATATTCTCCTGTATACGGCGTAATGACAAAGGTCTCTGTAAATCAATTTGACATGATACAGATACTATCTCATGCAATCTCATGCAGTTAGAAAGTAATAAGTGGGGGTGAGGCACGCACCTATTGAGGACAATCCTCTAATAGTGCTGCCCTCAGCCCAGGTAACCGCTACCGCTAATAAGTGCTGCCGGCTGGTGAACCAAATTCGAGGTGTGCAGGAATGCACTTGCCTCGTTCAATCAGCTCGTCCTGACCGCGCTAAGTCTGGCGCCAGACTAGCGTGTCAGTCGTCGGGCAGGACCGCTCACAGTTTGTGCGCAGCAATACAAGTAAATTTCAACATTGTAAGTGGGGAGGGGAAGAGGGGGTTTTTAAACACACTGAGTGTGTCAAGACGGTCAGCGTACGCTTCGCAGTGAACGCTTCCTCAGGACCACCCGGTGGGCGCCCGGAAGCTCCTTTTATTCCTCCTATCTGTTGAATATTCATGAGCTGAACGGGGGTGTGTTCCTCCCCCTGTTCGTCATTGGTGTAACTCTATGACGCGTATATCTTACTGTTAATGTGGAAAACATTGTGCTCGTAAGAAAGTCTTATTGGATGTTGGATATAATATGCTCATGGGGTAAGTGCTTGTTAATAGAACAGGTCTATGTTGAGTCAGAGACCACTCGCTGCTATTCGTAAATGATGATTTTACTGCTGGTCGACATCTTACGTGTCGACCTAAGAGGTTTCAATGCACCGATAATCAGAGATCTTGTACAATTGTACCCGTGTATCGGTTGTAATATGTGTACAAATACACTAAAGTTCTGCGCGTTTGTAACTTGCTGACACTATGACTGGTCGACATGTCCCATGTCAACCAGTGAGAGTTTTTATGAGCATCTAATGGCAGGTATCAAAAATGATAATCCCTCTATGTATTGCAGTATATGCAAAGATACATGGCTTAATTGTGGGGTCAGTAGGGTATTTAAACTTTGCTGGTGGTGTATCTAGCCATAAGTGTATAGGCGGTATATGCCCCACTGCTATAGGGCTCATCAATGTATGTCACCTTGCAAGGTTCTGAATGTATGGCGTGAAGGACGCAGAGACTGTTTGTCTTTATATTTGAAAGACAAACTGCTAACGTTAGTGTATTGAATTAGCGTAGTGCTGAACGTGAAAGGTTCCTGGATAGTAAATGACCGTGAGTGTGAATATTTTTATCATATTCTGCTCATTAGATTGTGAGGGGCTAACTAGAAGAAACACTTTTAATTTTACATAGTTCGAGCTCATAATATAGTTGGATTATGGGATCAGTTAGGTACTTGAGCTTAGCTGATGATGTATCTGGCCATGGGTGTGTGAGCAGTATATGCTCCCCTGCTATTAGGTACATCGGTGCACATCACCTTGCAAGATTCTGAATTATGTAGTGTATAAAACGCGGGGACTGTTTGTCTCAGTTACTGAGGGGCAGAAATACTCTATTAGTGTATTGGATTGGTGTAGTGCTGAAAGGTTCATGAATAATATGTGATCGTGAGTATGAATACGTATAACATATTCTATTCATCAGATTTCGCGGAACTCGTGAGAAGGGACGCTTCTTATTTTATATTTAATCAAATTCAGAAATAAGAAAAAGTAAAGAATAAAAATAAATATAAATATAAGAATAAAAGTGACAATAGACTAAATAAAGTAAAAAATATAAAAAATATAAAATGTAAAGAAGTTACTGGTAGTGCTGCTAAATTCACTTGTGATTGACTCCAGTGACAATGTCATGAGTTGATTAACATGTAGGGAGTGATAATACCCAGAGTAGTGCATAAAATAAAACGTGTTAAATGTGAAAGCAACTAAAGTGAAAAAACAGAAAAACCGTGATGAGGGTTAGGGTAGATAAGGATTCGAGGTATAACCCCTGTGATAAATGTGTGATTCATGTTTGGGCCAGCCATGGGCCAGGATGAGTGGGGGGTTGAAATGGGGTGAAAATTGTGAGTATGTGCAAGGTGTTTAGTCCTTGTCATCCCATTTATAAAATGATATGAATACATAGAAAATACAAGAGTAATAATTAGATAATAATTTGTAAAATATTCAGGATGCCATTACATCTAAATAGGGGATTTAAATGAGAGTGAGGGAAAAATACCCCATAAGATGGACAAATAATACATCAGCGCGTTAATATAACAGGTACATGTGTTACTCGCCTGTGTCAAGTACACACGTAATTACATGAGACCTCAGTGACCCCATGGCTATTGATCGGTTGAGTGAATTTGGTGAGGTAGAAATCAAATGAGATCAGTGCACGCAGTTCGGCTTCATGATGTGTATGCAACTGATCGCATACATGTAGTTAATTGGCATGTAGGGAGAGCTTCCCTATTGCTTCTTAGTGAAGTGACAGTTGACATTGGTCATAGAAAGACCGTGTATATGTTCTCCTCATTCAGGCCTGAGGGGACCAGGGTCTGCATGAGAAAAATCAATCGGGTTTCTTGCTTGAGTAGTTCTTTATCAATGTCACCCCTTCGGGTGCCCAGTACTACCTGTAGCATCCCGTATGCTTGGAGGCCCTTAGTGTTTCCCTGGTGGTATTTGAGAAAATGCTTGGCCACTGGTGTCAGGGTCTTGCCATTTTGGTTATCTCTTTGGGCATATTTAATACTGGCTAAATGCTCTGACAGACGGGTCTTAAATGGCCTTTTAGTTTTGCCGATGTAATGTTTCCCGCAGGGGCATTCCAAATTGTATATAACCCCTGGGGTATCACAGGTGATGTATTGATTGATCCTGTGCACTTTCCCGTATCTGTCCGTATATGTGTTGCGGGGTGCTATGTAAATGCAGACTTTGCACGTCCCACATTTGAGTGTGCCCTTTTTGCGAATTTTAGCCTTGGTGGGTTTCTCAAAATGGCTTTGTACTAAGTGGTCCCTGATGTTCTGGCATCTCCTCCAGCTTATGTCAATGCGGTCACCCAATATCTCATCAAGGTCCTTGTCACTCTTAAGGATTCCGAGATGTTTATTGAGTGCCCCTTGCACTTGACGCCATTCCTGGCAGAATGTGCCGATAAATCTGGTTTTATCATTGTCATTAGTCTCTTTTTGTTTGTTTGGAACCAACAGCTGTTCTCGCTTATATTTCTGTACTTCTCTCCTGGCCTTGTGTACGGATCTCTTACTATAACCTCTACTAATGAGTCTGAGGTCCAGTTCGTCTGCTCGCTTCTCATATGTGGTATCTTCCGAACAATTACGCCTTGTCCTGAGATATTCGCCCTTGGGTAGGCCCTTTCGGACTGGTGGAAAGTGTGCGCTTTCATTATGGAGTAGCGAGTTGGTTGCTGTACTCTTTCGGAAGAGGTCAGTGACCAGTGACCCATCAGTGCCGACGCTGATGCGGAGGTCCAGGTATTCGACCTCTTTCTGGCTCACATGACAGGTAAGTTTTAGGTTTAGGTCATTGGTGTTTAGAACCTCCAGGAATGTCATAAACAGAGCTATGTCCCCTTCCCATAGTATCAGCAGGTCATCAATGTACCTGAGCCACATCAATATGTGTACTGTGAACCTGTCATTTTGGTCAGTGAATACATGCTCCCGCTCCCACCATCCAAGGTACAGGTTGGCATACGTGGGGGCACAAGTGCTCCCCATCGCAGTCCCCCGCACCTGGAGGTAGAAGCGGTCCTCACATATGAAAAAGTTGCGAGTCAGAACAAAACGTAAGAGTTGGATAATGAAGGAGTTGAGCGGTAGGTCCCTCTCCATACTCAAAAAGTATTCGGCAGCCTGTATACCATTCTGATGTATAATGCTGGTATACAGGCTTTCCACGTCGCACGTAATGAGCCAGCAATCAGGGTTCAGGATGATGCCCTGTATTTTGTTAAGGACATCCATCGTGTCCCTAACATATGAGGGCAAAGTGAAAACGTATTCCCGCAGGAAGAAGTCGACGAATTGACTCGCCTTCTCAGTGAGGCCCCCTATCCCCGACACAATAGGTCGACCCGGTGGGTTGTCCTCATTTTTGTGAATTTTCGGCAGTAGGTACAGCGTGGGGATCCTCACTGTTTTGACCTCCAAAAACTCAAATTGGGACTTGGTGATAATCCCATTGTATCTTGCTTCTGCTAGGATTTTTTGGTATAATTCCAAATAGTTCTGAGTAGGGTTGAAGGTAAGAGCCTTATAACATGTCTCATCTTGGAGTTGTTTTTTCAGTTCCTTCCTGTAGGAATCTATGCCCCAGAGCACGATGTTCCCCCCTTTGTCAGAAGGTTTCACTATCGTGTCCTCCCAATCTTTTATCTCTTGCAGAGCCCTCCTTTCTTCATTGGTGATGTTATCCCCAAAGTTGCAAAAAGGTTTGTTCATTTCAATCTGGTCTAATTCTCTGCTGACCATCTCTAAAAATACCTTTGCTTGTGGGCATATAGAGATATCAGGAAGGAAGGTGGATTTTCTTTTGAGTTTCAGCAAGTTCTTAGTTGATTCCGACTGGGAGGGGTTATTGGGGTCTGTGCTCTCGCATTCCTCTGACAATTCCTCCAACAGTTGTAATATCTCTCTGTCTTGGGTATCAAAGAAGGAATCGATACGGGGCTGACGTGGATCTCTATTTTCCTGTGAGATTACAGTATCAGGATAGTTATCTTTTTTCTTTTTGTAGAATTTTTTGAGGAGAAGTTTCCTTATAAACAAATGAAGATCTTTTTCACACTCAAATCTGTTCATAGGTTTTGTGGGGGAGAAGCTGAGTCCCTTATTTAATACAGAGATCTGGGCTTCGGACAATACATGGGGGGTTAAATTGACTATTCTGAGGGAATCATTGGGGGCTATCTCCGATAGCGTCTGGTCTCTCTGCGATCTTCTCGCCAATCCCTGGGACCCCTCTTTCCTCTTCTTTCCCCTCCTGGTTCTCTTGAATCTTGTCCCAGGCTGTCTCTGGCAGTCCTGGGACTGACCCCTAAAAAATTCCGCCTAGATCTGACGGAGAGGGGGGTTTCAGAATGGTCACTCTCAGATGAGTCTAATTCTGAGGTAGTATAGCCTCTAGCAGAGTCCATGGGTTTCCTTTTTTGGGGAAAGTTCCATTTATATACTCTGTTAGTTTGGAAATCGTTGAGGTCCCTTTGTAACTTACTTTTTTTGCGGCTTATAACCTCTTTTTCAATGCTGTCAAGTTCAGTTTTTATTCTGTGATATGTTTTTTGGAATTTATCCAATTTTTCAAAACTTTTAAGTTTGTCACTGAGGATGGAGATGTCAAGTGCATATTTACTAAGCATTATTTCATCATGTTTAGCCAGGATATTAATAAGATTCAGGGAACATGTTGTAAGGGTTTTTTCCCATTCTATTTTGAGTGATTCATTCGCTAATTCAAATGAAGGAAAGACCCTGGGTCTCAGGCCCCTCGGAGTTATCTGCTGTTTTGTGTAACTTTCAAAGGTCGCTTTATTCCAAAAAGCCTTCATTTGTTTTGTCAGGAGTGTTTTAAGGTTATGTAATTCATTAAACCAATCATCCTGTGTCGTATCCATGTGTGTGATATCCTTATTAAGCATGGTTTCCAAACATTTTTTAAAATTGTTTTGTCTATCATTTAATTCCTGACTAAGGCTAAATGATGTTGATGGTGTAGCCACGTTAGGAAAAAGCGAAGCTTGTTCCATGTTAAGGAATTTAATTTAATTTGGAGGTGGGAACTTGACCGGGAGTTACCACCAGGTTTAACTGGATATATATAAAGGTTTTTATAAACAATTATTCACAAGTGTGCCGTGCTGACTGGCAGAGAGTGATAAGGTATCACTATAGAGTTAGACACAAAAAAGAGAGAGAAAGTCAGTCGCACTGGTTAATGATATGAACAGTGTGTTAACCAAATGGACCCTCCTTGTAATGAGTGTAATTCTGCAACTATTACAGGTAAGTATTGAGGGTGTGCTACCTAAGGCATGGAATTTTACAGGAAAAGAAGACAGGAAGAATGCCTTTTGTTGGTGCACCTAAGAATAATTGGACTCATAATACATAACTTTTAATAGATCCATGTATAAAATTTCTGCGAAATATAAAACCAAAACATACAACAATCACACAAAATAAAAAGGGGAGGACATTCCCCTGACTCAGTGTGACCCCCTGATCACCACAACCCCAATGTTTTGATAGGTACTAATGATAATAATAAAGGAGTGGGTATTCTCCTATGATAGCGGTTATGTTGGTCAAAAATATCAGCCTACTTATAGGGAGATAGTAGGTGGAATGAGGGTAAGGCACGCACCTATTGAAGACAGTCCTCAAGTAGTGCTGCCCTCAACCTAAATGTCCACTAATGTTTCACAGGTGTTTGAAGGGCTGGTGAACCCAATCCTAAAGGTGTGTAATCACAGATTAGCCTTTTTCACAGGTAAGTAATGGAGGAGTAGATATTCTCCTGTATACGGCGTAATGACAAAGGTCTCTGTAAATCAATTTGACATGATACAGATACTATCTCATGCAATCTCATGCAGTTAGAAAGTAATAAGTGGGGGTGAGGCACGCACCTATTGAGGACAATCCTCTAATAGTGCTGCCCTCAGCCCAGGTAACCGCTACCGCTAATAAGTGCTGCCGGCTGGTGAACCAAATTCGAGGTGTGCAGGGATGCACTTGCCTCGTTCAATCAGCTCGTCCTGACCGCGCTAAGTCTGGCGCCAGACTAGCGTGTCAGTCGTCGGGCAGGACCGCTCACAGTTTGTGCGCAGCAATACAAGTAAATTTCAACATTGTAAGTGGGGAGGGGAAGAGGGGGTTTTTAAACACACTGAGTGTGTCAAGACGGTCAGCGTACGCTTCGCAGTGAACGCTTCCTCAGGACCACCCGGTGGGCGCCCGGAAGCTCCTTTTATTCCTCCTATCTGTTGAATATTCATGAGCTGAACGGGGGTGTGTTCCTCCCCCTGTTCGTCATTGGTGTAACTCTATGACGCGTATATCTTACTGTCAATGTGGAAAACATTGTGCTCGTAAGAAAGTCTTATTGGATGTTGGATATAATATGCTCATGGGGTAAGTGCTTGTTAATAGAACAGGTCTATGTTGAGTCAGAGACCACTCGCTGCTATTCGTAAATGATGATT
This sequence comes from Crinia signifera, assembly GCF_055691185.1. NCBI lineage: Eukaryota > Metazoa > Chordata > Amphibia > Anura > Myobatrachidae > Crinia > Crinia signifera. The sequence goes on along the minus strand of NC_139217.1, from coordinate 275,362,416 downwards.
TTACTGCTGGTCGACATCTTACGTGTCGACCTAAGAGGTTTCAATGCACCGATAATCAGAGATCTTGTACAATTGTACCCGTGTATCGGTTGTAATATGTGTACAAATACACTAAAGTTCTGCGCGTTTGTAACTTGCTGACACTATGACTGGTCGACATGTCCCATGTCAACCAGTGAGAGTTTTTATGAGCATCTAATGGCAGGTATCAAAAATGATAATCCCTCTATGTATTGCAGTATATGCAAAGATACATGGCTTAATTGTGGGGTCAGTAGGGTATTTAAACTTTGCTGGTGGTGTATCTAGCCATAAGTGTATAGGCGGTATATGCCCCACTGCTATAGGGCTCATCAATGTATGTCACCTTGCAAGGTTCTGAATGTATGGCGTGAAGGACGCAGAGACTGTTTGTCTTTATATTTGAAAGACAAACTGCTAACGTTAGTGTATTGAATTAGCGTAGTGCTGAACGTGAAAGGTTCCTGGATAGTAAATGACCGTGAGTGTGAATATTTTTATCATATTCTGCTCATTAGATTGTGAGGGGCTAACTAGAAGAAACACTTTTAATTTTACATAGTTCGAGCTCATAATATAGTTGGATTATGGGATCAGTTAGGTACTTGAGCTTAGCTGATGATGTATCTGGCCATGGGTGTGTGAGCAGTATATGCTCCCCTGCTATTAGGTACATCGGTGCACATCACCTTGCAAGATTCTGAATTATGTAGCGTATAAAACGCGGGGACTGTTTGTCTCAGTTACTGAGGGGCAGAAATACTCTATTAGTGTATTGGATTGGTGTAGTGCTGAAAGGTTCATGAATAATATGTGATCCTGAGTATGAATACTTATAACATATTCTATTCATCAGATTTCGCGGAACTCGTGAGAAGGGACGCTTCTTATTTTATATTTAATCAAAGTCAGAAATAAGAAATAGTAAAGAATAAAAATAAATATAAATATAAGAATAAAAGTGACAATAGACTAAATAAAGTAAAAAATATAAAAAATATAAAATGTAAAGAAGTTACTGGTAGTGCTGCTAAATTCACTTGTGATTGACTCCAGTGACAATGTCATGAGTTGATTAACATGTAGGGAGTGATAATACCCAGAGTAGTGCATAAAATAAAACGTGTTAAATGTGAAAGCAACTAAAGTGAAAAAACAGAAAAACCGTGATGAGGGTTAGGGTAGATAAGGATTCGAGGTATAACCCCTGTGATAAATGTGTGATTCATGTTTGGGCCAGCCATGGGCCAGGATGAGTGGGGGGTTGAAATGGGGTGAAAATTGTGAGTATGTGCAAGGTGTTTAGTCCTTGTCATCCCATTTATAAAATGATATGAATACATAGAAAATACAAGAGTAATAATTAGATAATAATTTGTAAAATATTCAGGATGCCATTACATCTAAATAGGGGATTTAAATGAGAGTGAGGGAAAAATACCCCATAAGATGGACAAATAATACATCAGCGCGTTAATATAACAGGTACATGTGTTACTCGCCTGTGTCAAGTACACACGTAATTACATGAGACCTCAGTGACCCCATGGCTATTGATCGGTTGAGTGAATTTGGTGAGGTAGAAATCAAATGAGATCAGTGCACGCAGTTCGGCTTCATGATGTGTATGCAACTGATCGCATACATGTAGTTAATTGGCATGTAGGGAGAGCTTCCCTATTGCTTCTTAGTGAAGTGACAGTTGACATTGGTCATAGAAAGACCGTGTATATGTTCTCCTCATTCAGGCCTGAGGGGACCAGGGTCTGCATGAGAAAAATCAATCGGGTTTCTTGCTTGAGTAGTTCTTTATCAATGTCACCCCTTCGGGTGCCCAGTACTACCTGTAGCATCCCGTATGCTTGGAGGCCCTTAGTGTTTCCCTAGTGGTATTTGAGAAAATGCTTGGCCACTGGTGTCAGGGTCTTGCCATTTTGGTTATCTCTTTGGGCATATTTAATACTGGCTAAATGCTCTGACAGACGGGTCTTAAATGGCCTTTTAGTTTTGCCGATGTAATGTTTCCCGCAGGGGCATTCCAAATTGTATATAACCCCTGGGGTATCACAGGTGATGTATTGATTGATCCTGTGCACTTTCCCGTATCTGTCCGTATATGTGTTGCGGGGTGCTATGTAAATGCAGACTTTGCACGTCCCACATTTGAGTGTGCCCTTTTTGCGAATTTTAGCCTTGGTGGGTTTCTCAAAATGGCTTTGTACTAAGTGGTCCCTGATGTTCTGGCATCTCCTCCAGCTTATGTCAATGCGGTCACCCAATATCTCATCAAGGTCCTTGTCACTCTTAAGGATTCCGAGATGTTTATTGAGTGCCCCTTGCACTTGACGCCATTCCTGGCAGAATGTGCCGATAAATCTGGTTTTATCATTGTCATTAGTCTCTTTTTGTTTGTTTGGAACCAACAGCTGTTCTCGCTTATATTTCTGTACTTCTCTCCTGGCCTTGTGTACGGATCTCTTACTATAACCTCTACTAATGAGTCTGAGGTCCAGTTCGTCTGCTCGCTTCTCATATGTGGTATCTTCCGAACAATTACGCCTTGTCCTGAGATATTCGCCCTTGGGTAGGCCCTTTCGGACTGGTGGAAAGTGTGCGCTTTCATTATGGAGTAGCGAGTTGGTTGCTGTACTCTTTCGGAAGAGGTCAGTGACCAGTGACCCATCAGTGCCGACGCTGATGCGGAGGTCCAGGTATTCGACCTCTTTCTGGCTCACATGACAGGTAAGTTTTAGGTTTAGGTCATTGGTGTTTAGAACCTCCAGGAATGTCATAAACAGAGCTATGTCCCCTTCCCATAGTATCAGCAGGTCATCAATGTACCTGAGCCACATCAATATGTGTACTGTGAACCTGTCATTTTGGTCAGTGAATACATGCTCCCGCTCCCACCATCCCAGGTACAGGTTGGCATACGTGGGGGCACAAGTGCTCCCCATCGCAGTCCCCCGCACCTGGAGGTAGAAGCGGTCCTCACATATGAAAAAGTTGCGAGTCAGAACAAAACGTAAGAGTTGGATAATGAAGGAGTTGAGCGGTAGGTCCCTCTCCATACTCAAAAAGTATTCGGCAGCCTGTATACCATTCTGATGTATAATGCTGGTATACAGGCTTTCCACGTCGCACGTAATGAGCCAGCAATCAGGGTTCAGGATGATGCCCTGTATTTTGTTAAGGACATCCATCGTGTCCCTAACATATGAGGGCAAAGTGAAAACGTATTCCCGCAGGAAGAAGTCGACGAATTGACTCGCCTTCTCAGTGAGGCCCCCTATCCCCGACACAATAGGTCGACCCGGTGGGTTGTCCTCATTTTTGTGAATTTTCGGCAGTAGGTACAGCGTGGGGATCCTCACTGTTTTGACCTCCAAAAACTCAAATTGGGACTTGGTGATAATCCCATTGTATCTTGCTTCTGCTAGGATTTTTTGGTATAATTCCAAATAGTTCTGAGTAGGGTTGAAGGTAAGAGCCTTATAACATGTCTCATCTTGGAGTTGTTTTTTCAGTTCCTTCCTGTAGGAATCTATGCCCCAGAGCACGATGTTCCCCCCTTTGTCAGAAGGTTTCACTATCGTGTCCTCCCAATCTTTTATCTCTTGCAGAGCCCTCCTTTCTTCATTGGTGATGTTATCCCCAAAGTTGCAGAAAGGTTTGTTCATTTCAATCTGGTCTAATTCTCTGCTGACCATCTCTAAAAATACCTTTGCTTGTGGGCATATAGAGATATCAGGAAGGAAGGTGGATTTTCTTTTGAGTTTCAGCAAGTTCTTAGTTGATTCCGACTGGGAGGGGTTATTGGGGTCTGTGCTCTCGCATTCCTCTGACAATTCCTCCAACAGTTGTAATATCTCTCTGTCTTGGGTATCAAAGAAGGAATCGATACGGGGCTGACGTGGATCTCTATTTTCCTGTGAGATTACAGTATCAGGATAGTTATCTTTTTTCTTTTTGTAGAATTTTTTGAGGAGAAGTTTCCTTATAAACAAATGAAGATCTTTTTCACACTCAAATCTGTTCATAGGTTTTGTGGGGGAGAAGCTGAGTCCCTTATTTAATACAGAGATCTGGGCTTCGGACAATACATGGGGGGTTAAATTGACTATTCTGAGGGAATCATTGGGGGCTATCTCCGATAGCGTCTGGTCTCTCTGCGATCTTCTCGCCAATCCCTGGGACCCCTCTTTCCTCTTCTTTCCCCTCCTGGTTCTCTTGAATCTTGTCCCAGGCTGTCTCTGGCAGTCCTGGGACTGACCCCTAAAAAATTCCGCCTAGATCTGACGGAGAGGGGGGTTTCAGAATGGTCACTCTCAGATGAGTCTAATTCTGAGGTAGTATAGCCTCTAGCAGAGTCCATGGGTTTCCTTTTTTGGGGAAAGTTCCATTTATATACTCTGTTAGTTTGGAAATCGTTGAGGTCCCTTTGTAACTTACTTTTTTTGCGGCTTATAACCTCTTTTTCAATGCTGTCAAGTTCAGTTTTTATTCTGTGATATGTTTTTTGGAATTTATCCAATTTTTCAAAACTTTTAAGTTTGTCACTGAGGATGGAGATGTCAAGTGCATATTTACTAAGCATTATTTCATCATGTTTAGCCAGGATATTAATAAGATTCAGGGAACATGTTGTAAGGGTTTTTTCCCATTCTATTTTGAGTGATTCATTCGCCAATTCAAATGAAGGAAAGACCCTGGGTCTCAGGCCCCTCGGAGTTATCTGCTGTTTTGTGTAACTTTCAAAGGTCGCTTTATTCCAAAAAGCCTTCATTTGTTTTGTCAGGAGTGTTTTAAGGTTATGTAATTCATTAAACCAATCATCCTGTGTCGTATCCATGTGTGTGATATCCTTATTAAGCATGGTTTCCAAACATTTTTTAAAATTGTTTTGTCTATCATTTAATTCCTGACTAAGGCTAAATGATGTTGATGGTGTAGCCACGTTAGGAAAAAGCGAAGCTTGTTCCATGTTAAGGAATTTAATTTAATTTGGAGGTGGGAACTTGACCGGGAGTTACCACCAGGTTTAACTGGATATATATAAAGGTTTTTATAAACAATTATTCACAAGTGTGCCGTGCTGACTGGCAGAGAGTGATAAGGTATCACTATAGAGTTAGACACAAAAAAGAGAGAGAAAGTCAGTCGCACTGGTTAATGATATGAACAGTGTGTTAACCAAATGGACCCTCCTTGTAATGAGTGTAATTCTGCAACTATTACAGGTAAGTATTGAGGGTGTGCTACCTAAGGCATGGAATTTTACAGGAAAAGAAGACAGGAAGAATGCCTTTTGTTGGTGCACCTAAGAATAATTGGACTCATAATACATAACTTTTAATAGATCCATGTATAAAATTTCTGCGAAATATAAAACCAAAACATACAACAATCACACAAAATAAAAAGGGGAGGACATTCCCCTGACTCAGTGTGACCCCCTGATCACCACAACCCCAATGTTTTGATAGGTACTAATGATAATAATAAAGGAGTGGGTATTCTCCTATGATAGCGGTTATGTTGGTCAAAAATATCAGCCTACTTATAGGGAGATAGTAGGTGGAATGAGGGTAAGGCACGCACCTATTGAAGACAGTCCTCAAGTAGTGCTGCCCTCAACCTAAATGTCCACTAATGTTTCACAGGTGTTTGAAGGGCTGGTGAACCCAATCCTAAAGGTGTGTAATCACAGATTAGCCTTTTTCACAGGTAAGTAATGGAGGAGTAGATATTCTCCTGTATACGGCGTAATGACAAAGGTCTCTGTAAATCAATTTGACATGATACAGATACTATCTCATGCAATCTCATGCAGTTAGAAAGTAATAAGTGGGGGTGAGGCACGCACCTATTGAGGACAATCCTCTAATAGTGCTGCCCTCAGCCCAGGTAACCGCTACCGCTAATAAGTGCTGCCGGCTGGTGAACCAAATTCGAGGTGTGCAGGGATGCACTTGCCTCGTTCAATCAGCTCGTCCTGACCGCGCTAAGTCTGGCGCCAGACTAGCGTGTCAGTCGTCGGGCAGGACCGCTCACAGTTTGTGCGCAGCAATACAAGTAAATTTCAACATTGTAAGTGGGGAGGGGAAGAGGGGGTTTTTAAACACACTGAGTGTGTCAAGACGGTCAGCGTACGCTTCGCAGTGAACGCTTCCTCAGGACCACCCGGTGGGCGCCCGGAAGCTCCTTTTATTCCTCCTATCTGTTGAATATTCATGAGCTGAACGGGGGTGTGTTCCTCCCCCTGTTCGTCATTGGTGTAACTCTATGACGCGTATATCTTACTGTCAATGTGGAAAACATTGTGCTCGTAAGAAAGTCTTATTGGATGTTGGATATAATATGCTCATGGGGTAAGTGCTTGTTAATAGAACAGGTCTATGTTGAGTCAGAGACCACTCGCTGCTATTCGTAAATGATGATTTTACTGCTGGTCGACATCTTACGTGTCGACCTAAGAGGTTTCAATGCACCGATAATCAGAGATCTTGTACAATTGTACCCGTGTATCGGTTGTAATATGTGTACAAATACACTAAAGTTCTGCGCGTTTGTAACTTGCTGACACTATGACTGGTCGACATGTCCCATGTCAACCAGTGAGAGTTTTTATGAGCATCTAATGGCAGGTATCAAAAATGATAATCCCTCTATGTATTGCAGTATATGCAAAGATACATGGCTTAATTGTGGGGTCAGTAGGGTATTTAAACTTTGCTGGTGGTGTATCTAGCCATAAGTGTATAGGCGGTATATGCCCCACTGCTATAGGGCTCATCAATGTATGTCACCTTGCAAGGTTCTGAATGTATGGCGTGAAGGACGCAGAGACTGTTTGTCTTTATATTTGAAAGACAAACTGCTAACGTTAGTGTATTGAATTAGCGTAGTGCTGAACGTGAAAGGTTCCTGGATAGTAAATGACCGTGAGTGTGAATATTTTTATCATATTCTGCTCATTAGATTGTGAGGGGCTAACTAGAAGAAACACTTTTAATTTTACATAGTTCGAGCTCATAATATAGTTGGATTATGGGATCAGTTAGGTACTTGAGCTTAGCTGATGATGTATCTGGCCATGGGTGTGTGAGCAGTATATGCTCCCCTGCTATTAGGTACATCGGTGCACATCACCTTGCAAGATTCTGAATTATGTAGCGTATAAAACGCGGGGACTGTTTGTCTCAGTTACTGAGGGGCAGAAATACTCTATTAGTGTATTGGATTGGTGTAGTGCTGAAAGGTTCATGAATAATATGTGATCCTGAGTATGAATACTTATAACATATTCTATTCATCAGATTTCGCGGAACTCGTGAGAAGGGACGCTTCTTATTTTATATTTAATCAAAGTCAGAAATAAGAAATAGTAAAGAATAAAAATAAATATAAATATAAGAATAAAAGTGACAATAGACTAAATAAAGTAAAAAATATAAAAAATATAAAATGTAAAGAAGTTACTGGTAGTGCTGCTAAATTCACTTGTGATTGACTCCAGTGACAATGTCATGAGTTGATTAACATGTAGGGAGTGATAATACCCAGAGTAGTGCATAAAATAAAACGTGTTAAATGTGAAAGCAACTAAAGTGAAAAAACAGAAAAACCGTGATGAGGGTTAGGGTAGATAAGGATTCGAGGTATAACCCCTGTGATAAATGTGTGATTCATGTTTGGGCCAGCCATGGGCCAGGATGAGTGGGGGGTTGAAATGGGGTGAAAATTGTGAGTATGTGCAAGGTGTTTAGTCCTTGTCATCCCATTTATAAAATGATATGAATACATAGAAAATACAAGAGTAATAATTAGATAATAATTTGTAAAATATTCAGGATGCCATTACATCTAAATAGGGGATTTAAATGAGAGTGAGGGAAAAATACCCCATAAGATGGACAAATAATACATCAGCGCGTTAATATAACAGGTACATGTGTTACTCGCCTGTGTCAAGTACACACGTAATTACATGAGACCTCAGTGACCCCATGGCTATTGATCGGTTGAGTGAATTTGGTGAGGTAGAAATCAAATGAGATCAGTGCACGCAGTTCGGCTTCATGATGTGTATGCAACTGATCGCATACATGTAGTTAATTGGCATGTAGGGAGAGCTTCCCTATTGCTTCTTAGTGAAGTGACAGTTGACATTGGTCATAGAAAGACCGTGTATATGTTCTCCTCATTCAGGCCTGAGGGGACCAGGGTCTGCATGAGAAAAATCAATCGGGTTTCTTGCTTGAGTAGTTCTTTATCAATGTCACCCCTTCGGGTGCCCAGTACTACCTGTAGCATCCCGTATGCTTGGAGGCCCTTAGTGTTTCCCTAGTGGTATTTGAGAAAATGCTTGGCCACTGGTGTCAGGGTCTTGCCATTTTGGTTATCTCTTTGGGCATATTTAATACTGGCTAAATGCTCTGACAGACGGGTCTTAAATGGCCTTTTAGTTTTGCCGATGTAATGTTTCCCGCAGGGGCATTCCAAATTGTATATAACCCCTGGGGTATCACAGGTGATGTATTGATTGATCCTGTGCACTTTCCCGTATCTGTCCGTATATGTGTTGCGGGGTGCTATGTAAATGCAGACTTTGCACGTCCCACATTTGAGTGTGCCCTTTTTGCGAATTTTAGCCTTGGTGGGTTTCTCAAAATGGCTTTGTACTAAGTGGTCCCTGATGTTCTGGCATCTCCTCCAGCTTATGTCAATGCGGTCACCCAATATCTCATCAAGGTCCTTGTCACTCTTAAGGATTCCGAGATGTTTATTGAGTGCCCCTTGCACTTGACGCCATTCCTGGCAGAATGTGCCGATAAATCTGGTTTTATCATTGTCATTAGTCTCTTTTTGTTTGTTTGGAACCAACAGCTGTTCTCGCTTATATTTCTGTACTTCTCTCCTGGCCTTGTGTACGGATCTCTTACTATAACCTCTACTAATGAGTCTGAGGTCCAGTTCGTCTGCTCGCTTCTCATATGTGGTATCTTCCGAACAATTACGCCTTGTCCTGAGATATTCGCCCTTGGGTAGGCCCTTTCGGACTGGTGGAAAGTGTGCGCTTTCATTATGGAGTAGCGAGTTGGTTGCTGTACTCTTTCGGAAGAGGTCAGTGACCAGTGACCCATCAGTGCCGACGCTGATGCGGAGGTCCAGGTATTCGACCTCTTTCTGGCTCACATGACAGGTAAGTTTTAGGTTTAGGTCATTGGTGTTTAGAACCTCCAGGAATGTCATAAACAGAGCTATGTCCCCTTCCCATAGTATCAGCAGGTCATCAATGTACCTGAGCCACATCAATATGTGTACTGTGAACCTGTCATTTTGGTCAGTGAATACATGCTCCCGCTCCCACCATCCCAGGTACAGGTTGGCATACGTGGGGGCACAAGTGCTCCCCATCGCAGTCCCCCGCACCTGGAGGTAGAAGCGGTCCTCACATATGAAAAAGTTGCGAGTCAGAACAAAACGTAAGAGTTGGATAATGAAGGAGTTGAGCGGTAGGTCCCTCTCCATACTCAAAAAGTATTCGGCAGCCTGTATACCATTCTGATGTATAATGCTGGTATACAGGCTTTCCACGTCGCACGTAATGAGCCAGCAATCAGGGTTCAGGATGATGCCCTGTATTTTGTTAAGGACATCCATCGTGTCCCTAACATATGAGGGCAAAGTGAAAACGTATTCCCGCAGGAAGAAGTCGACGAATTGACTCGCCTTCTCAGTGAGGCCCCCTATCCCCGACACAATAGGTCGACCCGGTGGGTTGTCCTCATTTTTGTGAATTTTCGGCAGTAGGTACAGCGTGGGGATCCTCACTGTTTTGACCTCCAAAAACTCATTGGCAGATAGATGAAGCTGTAGCACTACCCCACTCCCATACACAATACCATTAGCTAGATAGAGGGGGGCCCAGGGGCACTGACCCCCTGTGCCACCATTATAATCCGGCCCTGGACAGTGTAACTGTGTCACTGGTTTTGAGCAATCCACCACTCGCAACACCTCAGCCCACCTCCCAGTCAACGCCCCCACGAATGCCCATGGCTGTCTGCTGAAAGCCCTATTGCAGTTGACTCCATACGGAGCAGTGGTCTCTGCTCACAGTCAAGATAACACCCTAGCTCACAACTTCTGAAGACTTGCAAGTTGGACTTGTCACACTGGAGGAGCAGCCAAAAAAGGGGTGGGACCACAAGAGGAGGGACCCGGAGCCTCAAGTGGAGGGGCATGACAAGCATCGCAATACCAGGTTTTTTTTGTCATTTTGGGGAGTTCCCAGAGCTCACTTGCAGCTGGGCAGCCCCTGGCTCCTCTCCCCCCACTTGTTTGATGCCGTGCATATGTGTACAGCATTTATTCAGTGATCACTGGCTGCTCTGCAGACCTGAGTCAATGGCTCGCCCACCCGTGGGACACTGCAACCCGTAGGAGGGACTGCGTTCAATTAGCGGGAAAGTCCTACTGCAATGAGGACAGTTAGGAGGTAGGGAACACATGCACCTTATGGGGTTTTCTTGACTTTCTATGCATGTTCTGTAGCAAATAATCACTCATCTGTGCAATCCTCAGCATTGCATCCATGTCTGTATAAAACCCTATGTCTCTTGATATGTACACACAATAATTTTTAGCATAACTGTTACTTACAGGTTAGAAAGACAGCTAGATAATTACCTGAATCCCCAGTTTAGAGGAATGTCTTCACTCAGCAACACATCATTCAAACTTCCCTTAGGACAATATTCTGTAATAATAGCCACATTGGGAACTTCAATGCATCCTCCCATAAATTTGCAAAGATTGGGATGATCAAGATCCCTACAGAGATGTGAGATGTTTAGTAAATACAAGTCATGCCGCCCATACACGTCCCGATACGGGCGTGCGTTCCGTGCTTAACTAGCACGCATCACATCGCATTGCATGCCCTGTGCATGCGTTGTGCATGCAATGCGATGCAATGTGATGAAAACTAAGTACAAAAAGTATGTGCAAGCACATACTTTTTGTACTGTGCGATGAGGTGCCGCGGGAGCGCGCACCTCAAAGCACGCATCGCACAGCCCGCATCGCAGCATGTATGGGCTCCTTCAGAGTTAAGACGCCCATACACTGTACAATTATTGTATACAATATCGCATCTCATCGCATTGCATAGGTTTTGCAATGCAATGAGATGAGATGAGATCTAGTACAAAAAGTGTGTGTAGCACATACTTTTTGATCTGTGTGATGAGATGTGTGACGGGAGCGCGCATCTCATCGCACCCAGCAATTGTACCGTGTATGGGCCATACACAGCCTCTATATTTGTTATTTTTCTGAAAATATTTTTTTTTTTTTACTTGAGATTGCAGAATACTTTGGTGGGAATACAATTATGTCAGAAATATTATAGCTCAAAAAATGGGCTTTAAAATGATTGTTTACAAAAAAAAAAAAAATTGTGCAATTTAATTGAAGCCAGATTTTTTCAGGTGAAAATATTCCTATTTTTAGGTGAAACCACATTGGGGGAAATAAATTTTAAGGCGTTCTATTTCACATGGGATGTTGCTATAGGCAACCAATTAGAATCTGCTTCTTATTTATTCAGCACCTTCTAGAACATAAAAGATAGTAGTATCTGATTTATTTCCCATAGCAACATGTGAAATATAACTCCCATCTTGGGGTGACCAGCAATATCCATATAAGTACTATAATATACTGTAGTGTACAGTTACCGAATTTGCTTTATTTCTCGCCGTATTCTCTTGGTGAGGGTAAATGTCTTCTTTGGGATTTTCTTTATGGCCACTATTCTGCCATCACTAATACAAACAAAAAGAGATCATAATACATTATCATTGTATTTGGCACAATTGTAGCAATTGTCTTGTTAAAATAGCATACTATCTAGTAACATTCATTATCTATATTGGAGTTATATATAAATTACGTTACCTTGTCATTTGTTTTTTGTGGCGCCTTATAAATAAACAAACTACTACTAATGGAGAATGAAACATCTTAATCTTATCAGCAAACCTGCCTTTAATCCAATACCCGGGATCCAAGCAGTCCCTGAACTACACACCAATACTGGCACTGGTAAACTTGATTCTAGCATAAGGTTAAAAAAATATAATCTGCATTCATCAGGGCAGCTGATTGGATGGTTACACTGCCATTCAAGAACCATTTAGTACAGCAATGTATGGTGCACTTCCATTGGTGAACGAGTAAGTAGCAAAGATAAATAGGTTTATTTTGAGTCACACAGGGCCTTATTCTAGTTCACTCTTTCTGACAAAATCCTTCTTAGATGGACAAAACCATGTGCACTGCAGGGGGGCAGATGTAAAATGTGCAGAGAGAATTAGATTTGGGTGAGTTATTTTGTTTCTGTGCAGGGTAAATACTGGCTGCTTTATTTTCTCCTCCCAGCAGCAGGGGACACTGCAGTCTACACGTGTGGGATAGTGTGGGTGCATTGGAGGAGTCGGCACTTTAAGAAATTTGAATACAGCTGGCTCCTCCCCCTGCTATCCCCCAGCAGACTCCAGTCTTAGAAAAAGTGCCCGGAGGAGTCGGACTCCCGGGCTATGTCTCCTAAGGAGACTAGGATTTTTGTTTCCTTTTTATTTATTTTTTATTTATACTTGGACACAGACAGGCTGGGAATGCCTGTCTGCGACGTGGGACCCTGGAGGGACATGGTCGGGCCTGCATGCAGCCTCCCTCCACTGTCCAGCCACCGGAGCCTCCGTTCCGGGGACCCGCCCGCAGCTGCATGCGGTGTGCGTCGCGGGTCCTGGGCTATCTCCCCCGAACTCCAGGGACGCCGGTGACAAGTAAGGGCGCTGTGCGCCAGACAGGGGGCGGCCATTAAGCGCGATGGTCGGTGGCAGAGAGAGAGCTGAGTCGCGGTGGTGACGTCAGCGCACCCTCCAGTATGCCGGCTGTTTGGGGCAGGGCTTGGATTTCGTGCCTCAGCATAAGAGAGGAGGGCGGAGCTTGCTTCTCTCTCTTCTCTCTGAGCTTTTGAGCTGTGAGGTGGCTTTTGTGGTGCTCTCTCTCTCTGCAGTTTGCTGTACAAAACGGGACCTCTGTTACCTGTGCAGCTCAGCGCTCCCCAGCGGACTACAGGGACACTGTAAGTCTTAAGGGGTACATTACACACACAAGAATCGGGGGTTATTAATTGGCTCCTCTTCCCCTGTAACTTGCCAGACTTCAGGGCTACTTTACTGGGTATTTCCCTGCTGTTGGGCTGTATTTTGGGGTGTTTCTTGTGTGACTGGTGTTGTGTGTCTGTCAGTATTGTTACATTTACTGGGCAGGATGGCAGGAAAAGCAACTTCATCTAAGGCTGCTTTGAAGGTTTATTCCTGCAAGAGCTGTAAGCAGCAATACACACAACATGTTAGAGGGTGTTCCCTCTGTGAGATTTGCTATAGGGCTTCTCAAATTACTGCTGCTCCTGCAGCACCTGTGCAGGCAGCTGCTGTTTCCTCAGAGGTGCTGCAACCATTGCTGTCTAATCTGAATGCTGAAATGGCTGCCTCTAGGAAGGATAGAGAGGTGTTTCAGACTCAGCTTTCTAGATTGACCTCTGCAGAGCCTGCTTGGGCTCAATCCTTAATTCAGTCAGTGGACTCTTTAACTCAGTCTATGGCAGGTCCTGCTAAGAGACCTTCGGCTGCTGCTGTAATTAAAAGAAAGGCTATGCCCTCTCTGTTTTTGGCTGATGATTCAGACCATGAGGATTATATTATAGAGGAAGGAGAGGTTCTTCCCCCTGTGGAGGATATCCAACCCTTGGATGTAGGGGAGGATGAATCACAGGGTGTGGAGGGGCTTATTAGAGCTGTTAGGTCCACTCTGAAATTAGAGCAGCCTGAGGTTACTCCCCAGGTGTCCATTTTTGGACGCTCTCAAAGACAGGAGTTGTGTTTTCCGGATTCTGAGGAATTAGACTCTCCTCTCCTCTCTATATGGAAATGTCCGGATAGGAAATTCCAGGTGTCAGCTCGCCTAAGGACACTATATCCTTTCTCTCCTGAATCCAGGGCCAAGTGGGAGACTCCTCCCACTCCGGATATCTCGCTATCCAGGCTATCTAAGCGAGCCACTCTGCCTGTCCCCGGGGTGGCCTCTTTGAAAGAGGCGCAGGATAGGCGTTTAGATTGCTCACTAAAGACCATTTATTCCACGGCAGGGGTCCTTTTGCGTCCTGCTTTGGCCTCTGCTTGGGTGGCCAGGGCTATGGAGCAATGGGCTGCTGAGCTTGTGGCTGGTCTGGAGCAAAATATGCCTGTGGCAGATTTGTTGCCTATGGCGGAAGGCATCAGGGATGCTTCAACTTACATAGGTGAGGCAGCGGCAGACATTTCGACTCTAGGAGCCAGAATTTCTGCGTCAGCTGTGGTGGCCAGACGGTCGGTCTGGTTGAGGTCATGGCAGGCTGAGGCTGAAATTAAAAAAGCCGTTGAAGCCTTGCCGTTCACAGGGGATATGCTTTTCGGGCCAGAGCTCGATAAACTTATCTCCCAGGCCACGGGGGGTAAGTCTACATTCTTACCTACAGCCGCTCCTCCACCTAAGAGGCGGTCCCTCACTCAGTCCTTTCGGTCCTTTCGAGGCTCCTCGGCCTTTAGAGGCAGGCCCAGAGGAGGTTTTACGGCCTTTAGAGGTCGCAGAGGTAGAGGGGCGGGAACAGCAGCGGCCGCTGCTGCCCCAGCACGTCGCCAGGAGCCCAAGGCTTCCGACAAGACCGTGGCATGACGGTCTTCCGGCTCTAGTGGGAGAGTCCAGGGTGGGCGCTCGTCTGTTGTTGTTCCCTCAGGTTTGGGAGACTCACTGCAGGGACGAGTGGGTCTTGCAAATTATTACAAAGGGATACAGACTTCAATTTTCAGCGCCACCTCCAGTAAGATTCTTTCCAATGGGCCTTCCAAAGCTGGATCAGACAAGAAAGGCCTTACAGGATTCAGTTCAAAAGCTTTTGGACGCTTCTGTAATAATACCGGTGCCAGAACATCAGAGGGGACAGGGGTTTTACTCCAATGTGTTCGTAGTCCCCAAACCGGACGGCTCCGTAAGGCCTATCCTAAACCTCAAGGATTTAAATCAATACATCTGTTACAACAGGTTCATGATGGAGTCCATACGGTCCGTGATTGCATCACTGGAACCGGGAGAATATCTTATGTCGCTAGACATAAAGGACGCCTATTTGCACGTCCCTATTTGGGAACCTCACCAGAGGTTTCTAAGGTTCGCAATGCAGGCTTCTCATTTCCAGTTCAGGGCTCTGCCCTTCGGCCTGTCGTCCGCTCCCAGGGTCTTTACCAAGATCATGGCCTGCATGGTGGCGGTACTCAGGTTACAGGGGATAACGATCATCCCGTACCTGGACGATCTCTTGATAAAGGCTTCTTCTCAGGACAAATTGATAGCAGACGCTCTGGCCACATGTTCTTTTCTGGTCCAAAATGGTTGGATCTTGAACTTCGGCAAATCTCAGCTCAATCCAACACAGAGGCTTCAATTTCTGGGCCTTATTCTGGATATGGCGCAGGAGGCGGTATTTCTTCCAATGGACAAGATCGCGGCGCTGCAGTCAAAGGTACGACAGGTCCTAGCTCCCGGCAGAGTTTCGATCCTGTTGTGCACCAAGATGCTGGGGATGATGGTAGCCTCTTTCGAGGCCATCTCGTACGGCAGATTTCATACCAGAACGTTCCAATGGAACCTACTGTCACAGTGGTCAGGGTCGCATCTACAGATACACGGGAAGATTACCCTGTCAAGAGCAGCTCGTCAGTCACTTCAATGGTGGCTTCACACTCCCAATTTACTCCAGGGCCGCAGTTTCAGTCCATGCAGTTGGACGATACTGACCACCGACGCCAGCCTCAGGGGCTGGGGAGCTTTTGTTCTCAACCAGACTTTTCAGGGGCGGTGGTCGGCCCAGGAGGCAAGTCTTCCGATAAATGTCCTGGAATTAAGAGCAATCAGGTTGGCTTTGGGTCAAGCACACAACTTGCTCAGGGGACGTCCGGTAAGAGTCCAGTCGGACAATGCGACTGCGGTCGCATACATAAATCGACAGGGAGGAACCAAAAGTCGTGCGGCCATGCGCGAGGTGCGTCCTATCTTGGAATGGGCCGAGGCGTTTGTCCCCCGATTCTCTGCGGTGTTTCTGCCGGGCGTGGAGAATTGGCAGGCGGATTATCTGAGCAGACAGGACTTCCACCCGGGAGAGTGGGCCCTTCATCCGGAGGTTTTTCATCAGTTGACGGTCCGGTGGGGCATGCCTCAGATGGATTTGGAGGCCTCCAGGTTGAATCGGAAGGTACCTCGGTATTGTGCCAGGTCTCGGGATCCAGAAGCTCTGGCGGGGGATGCATTCTCCATACCATGGGATTTCCAGCTGATATATGCGTTTCCGCCGTTTCCACTCATAGCAAGAGTGCTCAAGCGCATAAAAAGAGGGTCTGCTTCAGTAATTCTGATTGCCCCGGACTGGCCGAGACGGGTCTGGTATTCGGACCTCAAGCTTCTTCAAGCGGATGTGCAGTGGCGTCTCCCACTCAGACAGGATCTTCTACAACAAGGACCATTCATCTACCCCGGCTTAGAGTCTCTACGTTTAACGGCGTGGCTGTTGAAGCCGACTTGTTAAGGAGACGTGGAATACCGCAGTCTGTAGTTTCAACTATGCTGAAGGCTAGGAAGGAGGTGACCGCTTCTTATTATCACAGGATTTGGAAATCCTACATAGCCTGGTGCGAAGCTAGATCGGTACCAAGGGCAGTGTTTCATCTTTCCCGTTTGTTGGAGTTCTTACAATCGGGTTTAGAGAAGGGTCTCAGACTGGCGTCTTTGAAGGTCCAGGTGTCTGCCCTATCGGTGTTTTTTCACAGAAGGCTGGCTCTAATTCCGGAGGTACAGACCTTCTTAAAAGGGGTTGTTCGTATACAGTCTCCCGTTCCGCCTTCAGAGCCATGGGATTTGGAGTTGGTTCTGAAATTCCTAAGATCTGATACTTTTGAGCCCTTAGATTCGGTGGATCTAAGGTTCTTGACGTGGAAGACGGTCATGTTGATGGCGCTGGCTTCGGCCCGCAGGGTGTCGGAGCTTGGGGCTCTTTCCTGTCGTTCCCCGTTTCTGGTTTTCCACAAGGACAGGGCGGAACTCAGAACTCGCCAGGGTTTCCTTCCGAAGGTGGTTTCGGCATTCCACGTGAACCAGCCTATTGTGGTTCCAGCCCTTTCACGAGATATGAAGTCCTTGGACGTGGTGCGCGCTCTGCGTATCTACGTTTCCAGAACGGCATCGTGGAGAAAGACGGATAGTCTTTTCGTGTTGTATGGAGCAGGAAAGAAGGGTTGGCCGGCGTCCAAGCAGACGCTGGCTAGGTGGTTGTGCCTCACAATCAAGGAGGCCTACGCTAGGGCTAACCAAGTCCTTCCTTTAGGGATTTCCGCCCATTCAACAAGGGCCGTAAGCAATTCGTGGGCTGCGGCCAGAGGTGTTTCGCTCACACAGGTTTGTAGGGCGGCCACTTGGGTGGGTGCTAGCACCTTCGCCAAGTTCTATAAGTTTGACAGCTTTGCCAGTGAGGAGGCATCATTCGGCAGAGCTGTTTTGCAGGATTCTCAGCGCTCTCCCTCCCGGGTTTAGTGCTTTGGTACTATCCCACACGTGTAGACTGCAGTGTCCCCTGCTGCTGGGAGGAGAAATAAGGAATTTGGTACTTACCGGTAATTCCCTTTCTCCGAGGCAGCAGGGGACACTGCACGCCCTCCCAGCGCTTTATTCCTGCCATCTTACAAGTTGTTTTACTTTAACATTGAATGTTTGCCGATTGCAAGTTGTGAGTTCTTGTTATGAGTTATTCTTGCTAATCTTTTCTCTTCTGCGAAGTGTCTCCTCTGTTCCAGGGATCGAGCCCTGGCCCCTATCCTCTCTCGGTCACAGTTTCTAAGACTGAAGTCTGCTGGGGGATAGCGGGGGGAGGAGCCAGCTGTATTCAAATTTCTTAAAGTGCCGACTCCTCCAATGCACCCACACTATCCCACACGTGTAGACTGCAGTGTCCCCTGCTGCCTCGGAGAAAGGGAATTACCGGTAAGTACCAAATTCCTTATTTTACACTGCAATATAGATCTCACTTTGAAGTAAACCTCCACCCAAATCTAATTCTCTCTGCACAAGTAACATCTGCCCCCCTGCAGTGCACATGGGGGGTTATTTTGGTTCACTCTTTCTGACAAATTCCTTCTTAGATGGACAAAACCATGGTGCACTGCAGGTGGGCCAGATGTTACTTGTGCAGAGAGAATTAGATTTGGGTGGGGTTTTACTTCAAAGTGAGATCTATATTGCAGTGTAAAAATAAAGCAGTCAGTATTTTCCTGGCACAGAAACAAAATAACTCACCCAAATCTAATTCTCTCTACACATGTTGCATCTCCCCCCCCCCCCCCCCCCTGCAGTGCACATGGTTTTGTCCATCTAAGAAGGATTTTGTCAGAAAGAGTGAACTAGAATAAGGCCCACAGTGTCAATGCTGGAATCAGTTGGCTTATGTTTGTGCATGGATCCTAATTTGGATGCAAGGTCTGTATAATTCAGTGGTTGTGCTTTTGCAAGTAGCTGCAATGCGCATCCAAAGACGCACAGCAGATCGCACAGGAAGCCATGGACGGATGGAGAAACTTCAATTATGTTTCTCAGCAGTGGCAAAAGATGCTGCTATGCCTGTGTACAATTCAAAGGGATGAAATGTGGAGCTATACTTCTAAGGGGGAGACTAAAGCTGGGTACACATATGCATGATAACAATACTGTTAAAGATATTTTCGTGCATATTGGTAAATGTGTACACACAGTGGCCATTATTCTGGTTCACTCACAAAGGCAATTTCCTCAAATGGACAAAACCATGTGCACTGCAGTGGGGGAGATGTAACTTCTGTAGAGAGAATTTAATTTGGGTGGGGTTTTACTTCAAAGTGAGATCTATATTGCAGTATAAAAATAAAACAGCCATTATTTTCACTGCACAGAAAAAAAATAACCCACCCAAATCTAAATCTCTCTGCACATGTTACATCTCCCCCACACACTGCAGTGCATATGGTTTTGTCCATATGAGAAGGAATTTGCCTTTGCGAGGGAACCAGAATAAGGGCCTCTGCCATCTGTAGATGCAGCTCAATCCTGATTATAAAGTCAGCATGCTCCTGGATGTACTGTAGCCACTGAACAATATTGTTTACTGTGTGCCCTATATCATTTGTCCAGGAGTTCCTGGCAGTTTAAGTGCAATTATTAGCAATATTGTATCATTGGGGTCTATTCAATGCCGTGGGTGAGCAGTGACAGCCAGCAGGGCTTCCTGCTCGCTATCATCGCTCACCCTGTCAGTATTCAACTCACATCCCCCCCCCTCTCATACGCCAATTCCCCCTCGCTCCGTTTTTTGAGCGAGGGGGGATCGGCATATGCGGCTGCAGAAGCAGCGAGACTCGCGGCAAAATACAGTGGGTTCACTGCAGTAGCCGCGGGTCTCGCTGTTTGGGGGAATCCTCACTGTCCTGTGACGGTGAGGATTCCCCCAGAACGTTGAATAGGGCGAGCAGCTGGCGAGGGGGTAAAACAGTGAGGATCGCTGGTTTCTGTGATCCTCGCTGTTTAACCCCCTCAACGGCCGCAGCGAGCAGCTTTGAATACTGCCCATTGTGTAACATGTGCCCAGCTTTACAGTGTTAAACATGTTAAATGAATGCAATGTATAAATACTGTAGATTGGCAGTAGATGTAATGGTATTAGTCGCGGTGTCTTTATACTTAGGATGAATTGAAGTCCATGCAAACAATGAAGTAATATGTCAGCCAATAAAGGTGTTGATAGATGGTGAAAGACTACATAAACACGTGCAGTAAATCAAACCTACAGGCTTCCTGTATTTGTGCATTTATTTCAGTATCATTCACTACCATATGATTAATCTTGATAAAAAGCTTCTAATTTACAGAATATAAGAGACTGCTACATATGTGGTGATAATATACATACAGCTTTGTAGAGGTGTAGGACCCTAACTGGCATTAGAATTAGACAATGAAACATAAGTATAGCAAATGAGCATATTTGGAAAACTATAACACCTTGGTGCTAATGCAGTTGGCTCCCAAAATTGCAGACACAATTTGCACAACTAAAAATACAATAATTGGGGTAATTTACAAAATAACAACTAGATTCAGATGAGTACACATAGTCCATGTCACATGCACTTGTATCTCACTTATACCCCTGTTGTTTAACCATTTCTTTTATTTGCAACAAACCCCCTTTGCTCTTAGGTATCAATAAAACTGCTATACAATCTTCTCCATTATAACAGAAACAATTCCCATACCATCTCTGCAATGAGAAACAATTTGTTTAAACAAGTGCACAAACGTACAATACATGCCTTAGCGACTAAGATCACCATCAGTGTCTGTGGAGCAATTACAAATAGCCAGTCATAAGTGATTTGCTATTGCTGAGGACCATTATCATCCTCATCCTCACCAATACTAACTTTACAGTGATACAGATAGTGCTTTCTCAGGAACCATAGGCGAATCTTGGGGGTGGTCCGGGGGTGCACTGGACCACCCATTAGCCCATTTTGTAGCTGAGGGATGGGGCTTTCCAACCAGCCCAGTCCCGTGTTTCTAGCCCCCTGGGAAGCGGAGATACTGCCAGGCAAAGCTGGCACGTTTTCCCTATAGGATAACATAGGACCCGCTAATTCCGACCCCCACCCAGTTCAACGGCTGCCAGTTCCCCCTT
This sequence comes from Crinia signifera, assembly GCF_055691185.1. Taxonomy (NCBI): domain Eukaryota; kingdom Metazoa; phylum Chordata; class Amphibia; order Anura; family Myobatrachidae; genus Crinia; species Crinia signifera. The sequence continues at coordinate 275,341,532 of NC_139217.1, read as the reverse complement.
CGGCATCACTGAAGCTCGAAGTTGATCTCAGTCGAACGCAAATCGCTGGGCCTTCAATCTGATACCAGGCTGGATCCATATAGGTTAATTGGTTCCAGGGATATTGAGGTTAAACCGTTTTTTTCATTTCTTAAATGTAATTTCATGACTGTTTATGTTCTTTGAGGGCAGATTTCTCTGGAACCAAACAGCCCAGTTTCACGGGACCAAAATCATTCGAAGCCAACTCAAAAGTTATTCAACATAATACTGGTCTCATGTAAATGGGTCAATTGGTTCCGAAGATATAGCTGGTTGGTTAAAGGGGGCATAGGTGCCGATTTATGTTTTTGCTGGTGGGTGCTCTAGCCAAAAATATAGGGGAATGGCTTTATGGGAAAGGGGCGTGACCACAACATATTACTGATTTATATTACGCAGCAAGCACAGTTGTCTCCAATATTCAAATTATAGCAACAGTGCCAAATACATAAATGCCCACATAGTGCAGGTACAAAAATCCCCCCCACAGTGCCAAATACATAAATGCCCCCAGAGTGCTAAATACAAAAAATGCCCACACAGTACCTGTGCCAGCAACGAGGGATGTGGAGTGCAGTGAGACACGGGCGTGTGGGCCGCTGCTGAGCGGGTGGGTGCTCATTAATTTCCGTGGGTGCTCGGGCCCTCAAGCACCCACAGAATCGCACCTATGAAAGGGGGGGGGTAGGGAGAGGGTAGTGGTTGTCTCTTCCCCTCACATCAGAAAATGCAGGGACTAGGCTGGTGTATAAGGGGTCAGCCTGGGAATGTCCCTGCATGATCCTGGGACCATATTCCCAGGTAAATCCCTGCATCTTCTGTTGTGAAAGGGGTATTATTTCAAACAGCCGTGTCCTGCAGTGCTCTGAATAAAGCCGGGCAGCCCCCTGCTCTCTGCCCAGCTGTCAATGACTGTCACCCCTGCAGCTTCCGCTCCAATTCTTCTCCCCGCTTTCACCTCAGCGCGCCCCCCCTTTAATCATGTGTTGCCGGCGCCCGGCGTGCTCCCCCTGCACAATATTTAAAATGTCCACTCGGCTAGAGGGGACACCAGGAGGGGAGTGGGAGCGTGCTCTGCGCTCTGCTCCTCTCCCCATAGAAGCAGCTGCACCGCCCTCCATCTCTCCCTGCAGCAGCAGCGAAGGCTCATATAAAAATTTACAGTAAGTGGCACTTTTGGGGGCATTGCTTAAGGGACGCTACAAGTGGCGGTATGTGGGGACATTGCGCATAATGTGTGGCTTAATGTGTAAGAGGCATTACGGTGTGCAGCATCATGTGTAAGGGGCATTATGTGTGCAGCATCATGTGTAAGGGGCATTATGTGTGCAGCATCATGTGTAAGGGACATTATGTGTGCAGCATCATGTGTAATGGGTACTATGGTGCGTGGCATCATGTGTAATGGGTACAATGGTGTGCGGCATTATGTGTAATGGGTACTATGGTGTGCGGCATCATGTGTAATGGGTACTATGGTGTGCGGCATCATGTGTAATGGGTACTATGGTGCGCGGCATCATGTGTAAGGGACATTATGTGTGCAGCATCATGTGTAATGGGTACTATGGTGTGCGGCATCATGTGTAATTGGTACTATGGTGTGCGGCATCAAGTGTAATGGGTACTATGCTGCCATCAAGCAAGAACCCCCTAGCAATGAGCACATAGGTAAGCAGCACTTATGTGGCAAATATGTAATGGGCATTACGGTTTGTTATATAGAAGGTAATGGGCATCATGATGTGTGGCACAATGTGTAATGGGCATTATGGTGTGTGGCCTTATGTTTAATTGGCATTACGGCGTGTGGCTTTATGTGTAATGGTTATTACGGAGTTTGCTAAAATGTGTAATGGGCATTACTGTGTATGGTCTAAAGTGTAATACCACACCCCTTTTTGTGATACCATGCCTCCTTCCCATGAGGCCACGCCCCCTTTTTTGCCATGCGACTACACCGCGCAAAGGTCCCCCTGCTATTATGTCTAGATCTGGGACCACCCATTACCATAATTCTAGATTCGCCTATGACAGGCACATACCCATATACATCTTCATGCTGCCCTGCATAACTCCGCAACTGCTCAATACAACCTAACTGTACTTGGCTTGCATTAGAGTCAGGGGCTAAAGAAAAGTTCATCAGGCTATGGTGCAACCAAGCTGTGTGGGCCATATCCAATAAAATGACCCCCACCATGCCCTACCACCAATATGGCCATAGTGCTTCCCCATCATGCCACCTGGGTACTCACCTCCTGTGGCAGGCATGGTTTCAGCTCAGGACAGAGCAGCTTTCGAGGTTGACCCTGTGTGGGAGGCCTCACACGACCACCCCTATCCATACTTGCCTACCTGATCCTCTCCATCCCCTATCACCCACCCTTAATCCATCCCTGATTAAAGTGCCCCTATACTGACTAGCTAGGCACAACTTTGTGTAAGTGGCAGGATCACACAAATACTGTATGCATGGGCACATATGCTTATGCCCAATTTCATGCAATATAAGGTATACTTACTGGTGTAATACTGAACAAATGGATAACGCAATCCCGAGTATGCACTTCATAAATACTCAGGGGGATATCTGTCCCAAAGTGACATTAGCCCAACCTGTTATAACATTCAAGTTTTATTTAGAATAATGCAAGTGACAGTGAGGCAGTAGATATAAAAGCCTTACCTAGGAATATATGGAGACTATGCAATACATCCGTATAGACAATCCCTGTTACAATATTATTAGTATCAATAAGTCTCTAGGGACTTATTATTAATATTATCCTTAATGTATATTCTGGAGTGGTCACTGCAGTTTCAATAACCCTGTTCCCTCCAGAATACTGCAGTTTCAATAACCCTGTTCCCTCCAGAATACTGAGGGAGAGACAAGTACATTTACAGAGGAGAAAGTCCTCACAGAACTCTCAAAACTGAAAGTGGATAAATCAATGGGGCCAGATGGGATACATCCAAGGATACTAAAAGAGCTTAAAGGGGAGCTGGTAAAACCAATAACAGAATTATTCAACCAGTCACTAGCTACTGGAGTAATCCCAGAGGACTGGAAAACAGCGAATGTAGTCCCACTGCACAAAAGTGAAAGCAAGGAAGAGGTAAGCAACTATCGACCAGTGAGCCTTACATCAGTAGTAGGGAAATTGATGGAAACACTCTTAAAACAAAGAGTTGTAGAATATCTCAAAACCAGCAATTTACAGGATCCAAAACAGCATGGGTTTACTGGGGGAAGATCATGTCAAACAAATCTTATTGACTTTTTTGACTGGGTGACTAAAGTAATAGATCAAGGTGGGGCTGTAGATGTAGCTTATCTTGACTTTAGTAAAGCTTTTGACACTGTCCCACATCGCAGACTTAAATAAACTTGAAAGCTTGGGATTGGATTCTAAGATAGTTGAATGGATAAGAGCGTGGTTGCAGGACAGAAAACAGAGAGTTGTAGTAAACGGAGTACAGTCAAAGGAGGGAAAGGTTACAAGTGGAGTACCCCAGGGATCTGTACTTGGACCGGTGCTTTTTAATATCTTTATTGGTGATATTGCAAATGGAATTGAGGGTAAAATGTGCCTTTTTGCAGATGACACAAAGGTATGCAACAGGGTAGACACACCAGGAGGGGTAAAACAAATGATTGAGGATCTAGGCAGATTAGAGAAATGGTCAAGAGAATGGCAACTACAGTTTAATGCCAAAAAATGCAAAATCATGCACTTGGGTCTCAGAAATCCAAAGACTCAATATAGTATAAATGGCACTATAATGGAAACTACTGAGGAAGAGAGGGATCTAGGTGTCACTATTTCAGGGGACTTAAAAGCAGGTAGGCAATGTAACAAAGCAATGAAGAAGGCAAGTCAGATGCTTGGTTGCATAGGGAGAGGTATCAGCAGTAAAAAGAAAGAAGTAATAATGCCACTGTATAGGTCATTGGTACGACCTCACCTAGAGTATTGTGTTCAGTTCTGGAGGCCATATCTCCAGAAGGATATAAATACATTAGAGACTGTACAAAGAAGAGCAACTAAAATGGTGCATGGCCTACATCACAAAACGTACCAGGAAAGACTAAAAGATCTTAATATGTATACTTTAGAGCAGAGAAGGGAAAGGGGGGACATGATAGAAACTTTCAAATATATCAAGGGCTTTAACAAGGTACAGGTGGGAGACATTCTTCACAGGAAGAGGAGCAACAGAACACGAGGACATGCACTGAAACTAGAGGGAGGAAGATTCAGGGGAAATGTGAGGAAGAATTTTTTCACAGAAAGAGTAGTAGATAAGTGGAATAGCCTCCCAAGAGAGGTGGTAGACGCAAATACAGTAGTACAATTTAAACATGCTTGGGATAAGCATATTGATATCCTTACAAAAAAATAAGGATCAAATATGGTTTGAGGTAACATGTTTAAAAAAAGGGGCAGACTAGATGGGCCAAGTGGTTCTTATCTGCCGTCAAATTCTATGTTTCTATGTTAATATAAGGGCCTCCTACACACTGTATATGGTATGCTGCTTTACATATAACTATTGATCCAAAAATTGATACATAGTATAATAGCTTTTTATATGTTCATGTATATGAATTAACATTGTCATTTTGACCATGCCATTTTTTTTCTAACGTTTTGTCACTGTTATAATTGAATGAAGTAATTTCAATAAGTTAAATATCTGTAAATACAGTATATATTTCTGTAAATACAGTATATATTTATGTTAATTGTGTCTCAGGCAGTGGCGTAGCTTGGTTTGGAGCACCCCCCCCCCCCCCCCGCATCGCCGCAGGCTTACCTGTCTGCGCGTCCCGGCTTCAATTAATTCTATGCAGACGGGCCACAATAAAATGGCCGCCCCCATACCGCAGACAGTTTCATAGAACTGTCTGCTTTATGGGGCGGCCATTTTATCGTGGTCCGTCTCCATAGAATTGATTGAAGCCAGGAGGGGAGCCGGGACGCGCAGACAGGTAAGCCTGCGGGGGATGGGGGCATTACTATAGCACCGCAGGCCCCCGGCGCCCCCACATGCACAGCGCCCCCCCCCCCCCCACGACCGTGGGGGCTGCGGTGATATAGTTATGCCCCTGGTCTCAGGAAAATGCATGATAAACAGATATCTATCAAACCTTTCTCTGCGTGCTATACACTTCATTATGACTTTATTACTGCTTAATCGCTGGGATGAAAAATGCTCAGTGCATACACATTTTGGCCTGTCCAAGCAATTTTCGCGGGCGTGGATGGCTTTCCATAGCAGGACACTTTGTGTTTTGATGAAATGATCACAAACCAATGAGGCTGACAAGAAATGTTTGGTAAGTTTTAAAGGTTTGTGGGGGCATAGAACAAAACAAATGCACTCTACTAAGCAAGTAACCTCTACTATCAGATATATCAGGGGAAATTTACCAAAATGAAAAACCTAGTTTTTCGTATTGGTATTTCCCCTACGACTGCATACGACTGTTTGAGTCGTATGAAAAGTCGTGTTCCGGAGGGGAAATTACAAAGCAGTCAGATACGACTGCTTTGTAACCCTCCGATGGTGTAACAATTCGTATTAGCGGCACATATATACGGCCGCTAATACGAATTATTTGTAGCAGTCTGCACGGATCAGTCAGATCAGTGCAGGCTGCAGAGTGTAAAAAAAAATAGAAAAATAAATAAATTTAAAAAAAAAAACGGCGTGGGTTCCCCCCCACAGCCATAACCAGCACCAGGCTGAAGGAGCCGGGGCTGGTAATTAAAAATCAGGGAACCCGACAAATAGGGGTTCCCCGATTTTTAACAACCAGCCCCAGGCTCCAGGTCCGGGGCTGGTTCCCAAAATACGGGGGACAAAATGACTAGGGGTCCCCCGTATTTCAAGAACCAGTCCCAGGCCAAACCAGCCAGCAGGGTAATGTCACAGCCGGGGGGAGACTTTTTATACAAGTCCCCCCGGCCAAAACATTAACCCCCTGACCGGTCAGCCTGGCCAGGGGCCCTGGGGGAGTGGGGATCCCCCCTCCAGGACTGAAGGGGTCCCCCCCTCCAGGACTTACCTGACCAGGCTGAAGCCTGGTACTGTCCCAGATGCCCCTGGGCGGTGGGCATCGGGCTGATTATGGTGTAAAAAAAAGAATAATCTATTGTTTTTTACTGTGGCACTACAAGTGCCAGCAAGCCTCCCCTGCAAGCTGGGACTTGGAGAACCACAAGTCCCAGCCTGCTGGGCATTAAAGGGCCCGCTGGCACTTGTAGTTCCACAGTTAAAAAAATAGTACACAAAACACACTGACACACTTTTAAAATAAAACTTTAATACATACAAAGCCCACACATACTAATACTTACCTATCTTCTTTCCGTAGGTATCCCTGGTCCTGTGTCGTCTTCTGGTCCTCCTGTGTCGTCTTCTGGTCCATGTCGACGTCGCTGTCCATGTCGGCGATGGCGTCCCCGTCCGGATCCGACGAAATCCATGGAGGAAGCTGTGGAAGGAAACCATACTCACCTGTCCCAGCGCGACGTAGTCCAGGTAAGTGTCTTGGCAAAAAAACAAACCGAACACCCCGAAACCAGACCGGACTGAGGGAGCCGCACGGTGTTGGATTTACATCGTGCGGCTCCGCCTCCCGAATGCCGCTATTGGCCGCCTTGCGGCCTAGCGGCTCCTGATTGGCCGCATTCGGGAGGCGGAGCCGCACGATGTACACAGAGTACCGTACGGCTCCCTCAGTCCGATCTGGTTTCGGGGTGTTCGGTTTGTTTTTTTGCCAAGACACTTACCTGGACTACGTCACGCTGGGACAGGTGAGTATGGTTTCCTTCCACAGCTTCCTCCATGGATTTCGTCGGATCCGGACGGGGACGCCATCGCCGACATGGACAGCGACGTCGACATGGACCAGAAGACGACACAGGAGGACCAGAAGACGACACAGGACCAGGGATACCTACGGAAAGAAGATAGGTAAGTATTAGTATGTGTGGGCTTTGTATGTATTAAAGTTTTATTTTAAAAGTGTGTCAGTGTGTTTTGTGTACTATTTTTTTAACTGTGGAACTACAAGTGCCAGCGGGCCCTTTAATGCCCAGCAGGCTGGGACTTGTGGTTCTCCAAGTCCCAGCTTGCAGGGGAGGCTTGCTGGCACTTGTAGTGCCACAGTAAAAAACAATAGATTATTCTTTTTTTTACACCATAATCAGCCCGATGCCCACCGCCCAGGGGCATCTGGGACAGTACCAGGCTTCAGCCTGGTCAGGTAAGTCCTGGAGGGGGGGGGACCCCTTCATTGGGGGGGTCCCCACTCCCCCAGGGCCCCTGGCCAGGCTGACCGGTCAAGGGGTTAATGTTTTGGCCGGGGGGACTTGTATAAAAAGTCTCCCCCCGGCTGTGACATTACCCTGCTGGCTGGTTGTGCCTGGGACTGGTTCTTGAAATACGGGGGACCCCTAGTCATTTTGTCCCCCGTATTTTGGGAACCAGCCCCGGACCTGGAGCCTGGGGCTGGTTGTTAAAAATCGGGGAACCCCTATTTGTCGGGTTCCCTGATTTTTAATTACCGGCCCCGGCTCCTTCAGCCTGGTGCTGGTTTCAGCTGTGGGGGGGACCCCACGCCGTTTTTTTTTTTAAATTGATTTATTTTTCTATTTTTTTACACTGAAGCCTGCACGGATCTGACTGATCCGTGCAGGCTTAAAGCAAATAGAACAGGAAAATGGTGTTCTATTTTCCTGTCGTATTTGCGTGGGTGTTTCACACCACTTAGCAGCCGTATTATCAGTACGGCTGCTTAGTACATCAGGAATCACCATTCTTTTGAATGGTGATTTCTGTCGTATCCTATCGATGGTGTAGGACATTTGTATTTGTAAATACAAATACGAATGTTCCATCTTTAGGACTACGAATTGTTGTATTATTGGGATTGTAAATCCCGAAAATACAAATTCGTCAAAAAAAAGGTGTATTTCTCCCTACGAATACACCTTTTTTCTACAAATCCATTTTGGTAAATGTCCCCCATTAGGTCATGTACAATTCTGCAACTAGTTTGTAACAATCAATTCTCTATCCCAAAGCCCTGTACTTAAGGTGAGATATATATTTTATTGCACAATTTTGACTAAGCAATTTTGACTAGAGGCACAAGAGATTTTGACTAAGTGATTTTGTCTAACTAATGATCTAGTAAAAATTCCCTTGTCTGCAGTCGATCTATGCTAGGAGATACTGACTTAGTAGCGGTATCCAGGGCCAGTGCTAGGGTGTTTGGCGCCCTCCTGCAAACTATAAATATGCGCCCTCCCATACTTTACAAAGTGATCTCACAAGGAAGGGGCATGGCCACACAATAGTACTCCGATTTCGAATTTCACCACACAGTAGCACAATCATATTCACATTACACAGCACCAGTGCCGTAACTAGACATGTTGGTGCCCTGTGCCAGAAAGGGAATTGGTGACTGGCTGACCACCATACTCAAGACAGAAAAATATAGGAGCGTGGCTTTATGTGAAAGGGGCGTGACCATATAAAAGTACCAATAACACTGTAATGGCAGGGCTCGACAAACCCTGGGGGCCAGGTCGCCACGGCGACCAGATTCTGCTTCCCGGCGACCAGATTTTCTGAAGCAGAATCTGGTCATGGCCGGGTGCACTTGCGGTAACAGTCGGGCAGAGAGGCTTTCAATCTACCTGGCTGTATGATAGCTAGTTCCGATGTCCATCCCTAAGGAGCAGGTCCACCGCGGCATCGGGAGTCAATCAGTTTGCGGTGGGGTAACTGTAACGCTTTAGCTGCTCAGAGCCGCCCCACTGCCGCGTACCTGAGCCGCCCCACTGCCGCGTACCAGAGCCGCCCCACTGCCGCGTACCAGAGCCGCCCCACTGCCGCGTACCAGAGCCGCCCCACTGCCGCGTACCAGAGCCGCCCCACTGCCGCGTACCAGAGCCGCCCCACTGCCGCGTACCAGAGCCGATCCCACTGCCATCCAACAAAGCTCCCTTCCTCCGGCGCAACTCTCACCCGGACGCACTGACAGACACCCAAAGCCTGCCTGTCGGTGCTGCTCTCTCTGTCACTGCCTGCTAGAGAGAGAGTGTCCAGCACCCGGAGGCACAGACTGCACTGCAGGTCTGGGTCCACCTCCGCTCTGTGCTGAGCGCTGGGAGATCTCAGACATTCCTCCACTCCAACACACGGAGGCTGAGACTCCTGAGAGGAGCTTCTGCTGAGGGGACCAGGTACTAAGCACAGTGTGTGTCAGGGTCCGGAGGAGAAGCCCTGCAGGCTACAGCACGATATGTGTCAGGGAGAGGAGGCTCTACAGGCTGCAGCCTAATATGTGTTAGGGAAGAGAGGCTCTGCAGGGTGCAATTTCAACCCCTATCCTCTCTCACTGTACAGGCTGCCTGGCTGCCTAAAGAACGCATCCGCGTACAGCGCCAAACTAAGAAATAACCCATTATTCTAAATACCTCAGCCAGACTGGACAAACCACATCCTGTGCTGCAGGGTCCAAATAACACTTGGAAATGCTGCTTCCGGTAGTCTGGGGACCCGCTCATCCTCCAGGCCACTCGCAAGACAGAGGTGTAGGTATTGTTCATCAGAGGGGGAAGAGAGGGGAGTCAGGGACAGCAGACTCAGTGTGCCCCTGGTCCCTGCATGTGTGTGACTGGGAAGTGACCCCCCCTCCCCCAGAAGTTGCCACTGGAAGGAGAGAGCTGCATTAGTTGAGTTAAGAACTTGAAGTGTGTGAGCTGTGAGGGCCTGGGGGGGAGAGTAGTGTCAGGGTCAGAGCTGCATCCAGTATGGAGTAAAGGGGGGGGGGGCTGCATCAGGGGCAGAGCTGCATTGGGTATGGCGTCAGGGAGAGAACTGCATCAGGGGTATGGCATCAGTGGGAGAGCTGGGACAGGGATATGGCCTCAGCGGGAGAGATGCGTCAGGGGTAAGGGATATATAATTAATTTCACTGTTGCCATGTAGGGGGAGCAAAATTTATAGTTACGCCACTGCACAGTCGACCTGCTTACATACAGCCGGGTGGATTTATGACTTTTATGCCTGGCTGTTACCGTTACCATGGATGGTGGAGGGATAATTCCCCATAGAAACAAGAATGTTAACCCCATTGCAACTAGCATGTTAACCCCTGGCAGAGCATGTAACTCCTGGTAAAGAGCATGCAACACCTGGTATCAAGCATGTAACTCATGGGAACGAGCATGTAAGTAAGCAGAATGTATGTGGCATAATATGTAATAGGCATTATGGCGTATGGTGTAATAGGTCATAGGTATTACGGTGTGTGGCATAACGTATAATGGGCATTATGGCATGTGGTATAATATGTAATGGGTGTGTGACATGTGTAATAGGCATTACAGTGTACATTTTTGGTGCGTGGCTTTGGCACGCACTGTCCCTATTTTTAGTTTGTCTGGCTCCTACTTTTTCATCCTGGCTCCTAGATTTGAAAGAAATTTGAAAGCCCTGCATTACACATTATGCTACACACACTGTAATGCCCATTACACATTATACCACCCACAGTAATGTCCATTACACATTATGCCACACACCATAATGCCCATATGACATTATGACACACATTATGCTACACGTAATGCCCTGAGTACTCCTGCATATGCCCACAGTGTTATCGCTGCTTATACATAACACCCACAGTTGGCTACAGTAGCAGCACTGCTTATATATCGATAATGCCCACAATTACAGACAATAGTAGCACTGTTTATACATAATGGCCACACCAGTTACCAAAAGTAGTAGCGCTGCTTATACATAAGCCCATACCATCTGGTGACAGTAGTAGCGCTGTTTATACATAATTTCCACAGTAACCAACAGTAGTAGCGCTGCATATATATATATATATCTATATCCATATAGATATATATATCTATATATATATATATATATATATATATATATATATAGATATATATATAAAATCCCTACACTAGTTGCTGACAGTAGTAGTGCTGCTTATATATAAGGCCCACACCAATTACTGACAGTAATAGCGCTGCCTATACATATGCCCACACCAGTTGCTTACAGGAGTAGCGCTGCCTATATATATGCCCATGCCAGTTGCCGACAATGGTAGCACTGCCTATACATATGCCCACACCAGTTGCCGACAGTAGTAGCACTGCCTATATATATGCCCACACCAGTTGCAGACAGTGGTAGCACTGCCTATACATATGCCCACACCAGTTGCTGACAGTAGTAGCGCTGCCTATACATATGCCTACATCAGTTGCCGACAATAGTAGCGCTACCTAAACATATGCCCACAGCAGTTGCCGACAGTAGTAGCGCTGCCTATACATATGCCTACACCAGTTGCTGACAGTAGTAGCGCTGCCTATACATATGCCCACACCAGTTGCCAAAAATAGTAGCACTGCCTATACATATGCCCATGCCAGTTGCCAACATTAGTAGCGCTGCTGAGACATATGCCCACGGCAGTTGCCAACAATAGTAGCACTGCCTATACCTATGCCCATGGCAGTTGCCAACAATAGTAGTGCTGCCTATACATATGCCCACGCCAGTTGCCAACAATAGTAGCGCTGCTGAGACATATGCTCACGCCAGTTGCTGACAATAATAGCACTGCGGATACATATACCCATGCCAGTTGCCCATAGTAGTTGCATTGCCGATACATATGTCTACGCCAGTTGCCGACAGTAGTAGCGCTGCCTATACATATGCCTACATCAGTTGCTGAAAGTACTAGTGCGCCTACCTACACCAGTTGCCGACAGTAGTAGTGCTGCCTATACATTTGCCCATGCCAGTTGCTGAAACTATAAGTGCTGCCGATACATATGTCTACACCAATTGCTGACAGTAGTAGTACTGCCTATACATATGCCTACACCAGTTCACCAGTTGCCGACAGTAGTAACGCTGCCTATACATATGCCTACACCAGTTGTCGACAGTAGTAGTGCTGCCTTTACATACTGTATGTTCACAAAAGTTGCTGACACAGTAGTACACCTAGCTCAGGCTGGCAGCTTCCTTTTTTCATCAGTCTTGCTCCACATGTAGCTCCTCCCCTTTTGTTCAGTGTAGCCCCGCCTCCTAATCCATGTAAGCCCACCCCTTTTCGGTCCCAGACACTGACAGGGGGTTAGGAGCTGGGAGGGAGCTCTCTCTGTGCTGCCAGCGCCGCTGCCTGTCACACTCATGCTCATGATGACAGGTGCAGCAGCAGCCACAGAGGACAGCAGAGGATGCATGGCTGGGAGTGTAACTATTCTGCCTGGCGCCTACCTGCTCTGCATCCTCTGCTGAGTGGGTAGCGCCGGCCCTGGCAGTATCTAAGCTTTAGCAAATCTGGGAAATTTTGACTAACCTTTTTGGAGATTTTGACCATTTAGTCCAGTGTTTCCCTACCCTGGTCCTCAAATACCCCCAACAGTACACGTTTTCCAGGTCACCCAGCAGGTGCACAGATTATTCGGACACATTTTAAAAGATCTACAGGTGGAGCTAATTATGTCACTTGTGATTCTGTGTGGAGACCTGCAAAACGTGCACTGTTGGGGGTACTTGAGGATGAGGGTTGGGAACCACTGATCTAGTCAAATCTCCTGCCACAATCTCACATGTGTACTCCCCTTAATTATTACATAGGAGAGATACAAATTTAATATAAATATAGGATATATTTAATGTAGCCACACACATTTATAGCTTTACATGGTCCGGGTTATTTTGATGCTATTTATTTGTGCGTTACCTATTGTATTCCCAAAGTACAGATACTTAAAGTTAAACTGATTATTCAGATGTTATTATACCAAACCAGCATGGAACGAAAGATACTATAAAGCAGATTTAATAAGACTGATGTCTTTGCAACAAGAATGGGTTTGAACTGAATTACAGCAGGGAATGAGAGCGAGGAAAGTAAGATTGATAAGGACATACTATCTGCCAGTCTTGGTAAAGAATTGCTTTCTGGATGTGCTGACAGCCCCTGTGCAGGAGCTCAGAGTAGTGACACAACTGGCATTGGACGTGCTGGCAGCTTGGAGTGCGCTTCCTGTACGGTTCCGATCTGTGGAATGATCTGAAGATAAGAATACAATATTGAAAAAACGTTTCTTATAAGAGCTGTTACAAAGATAATGCCATTGTTTGTGTCCTCAGACTTTATGGCATATGTACAACCAGGGCTATTTTTGTGCAGGCTCCAGCAGGAACTGTGGCCCTTATTCTAGTTCACTTCTTCTGACAAAATATTCCTCAGATGGACAAAACCATGTGCACTGCAGGTGAGGCAGGTGTTACTTGTGCAGAGATAATTAGATTTGGGTGGGGTTTTACACCTGCCACACCTGCAGTGCACATGGTTTTGTCCATCTAAGAAATATTTTGTCAGAAAGAGTGAACTAGAATAAGGGCCACAGTTCCTGCTGGAGCCTGCACAAAAATAGCCCTGTGTACACTGCTAAATGATACATTCTCAAAGGGCTTTTTATTGCCTATAAGTGTAGTCTGAACATGGAAGGCAAATTGTTATTTGTGTCCCATTATAAGATATGTGTACGTGAAAAACATTTCATGTGCAGACCAGTCAGTGCTTTCATGGTGCTTACAGGAGGAGAGTGGCTGGATATACAGTGCACAGTATCCCTGATTTTACTGATTTTAGAGTGATTGATTTGATTTGTGACTAGACATTCCTAAGTTATGCTATTATGTAGGCCTTTAGTAAAATGTAGATAACCCTGTGTGATTCAGGTCAGTGTAAAATAGTGGTTCCCATATTTTCGTAAATCACAACACCGGCAGTGGTGGTGACAGCGGCAGCAGAGGGAGGGGGGGGGGGGGACATTGGGAGGAGGGGGGCTGCTGCAAACAGTAAGAGCCGCTACTGCTCACACCTCAGGCCAAAGTGTCTTATAGAGAAATTCAGAAAACAATATTAAATGAAGTAACTTGAGTTAACTATTAGCCAGTTTTGGGGGATTGGGTTGTGCTTCTGTTTGCGCACATGCAGTCCGTAGCATGGCTTTGATAGCGATCTGCATGTACAGGCAATGGAGGACAACACCAATAGTAAACAGAAAATAGGAATACAACTTATCAGGCGCTCAGAGTCTTGATTCCATCAGGATCCCTCCCGTGATATTCACATAAAAGTGAGAAATACAGTAAATGCATATAATGGTGAAGTACGTTTTTCACAATAACTTCATTTAATAAACTTCAGATAAAAAATAGCATAAAAGACATAAAATATCCACAATACACACAGCACTGTTTAAAGTGCATAAGCAAAAATCCTAGGTGAAATTGAGATTGAGTATTACCGGATGTAGAGGAACTGATATGCGAGCAGTTCCATACAAGCCAAGGCGTTGGTGATACTGTATATGGATTGGTGAAACAGACTGGAATCCGGAGGAGAATGGCAGGACAAGAAGCCCAGTGGCATACCTGTGCAGGACTGCTCAAACAAACTTGTATGGAACTGCTCGCAGTATTGTGGATATTTTATGTCTTTTATGCAATTTGTTGAGCGATCTGTCAGGGCCGGAGCGATGTAGGGGCATTTTGTAAGCCATCTAGTGAGACTGCTTAGAAAATGCACGGGAATATCTACGTGTGTAGGCTCCATTAAGACTTGTAAGCTCACCAGTTATCAGTGAGACTGTCATCATCCAGCCTAGTTTAATCGCATACTGCAGCAGCCAGTGTTTAGAGCTCTCAACAGTTCTACTCATTGATGTCATGAAGAAAATACATGAGCCCAATAATTTAGCAACCAGTGCTAATGGCTGCCAATTTCAAACATGTTGACATTAAAAAGCACAACTCTACACTACCACATAATTAAAACTAAGCATGACAGAATTACACTCGATGACCAAGCTGTTATTGTACAGTCTAACCAGTTATAAAGCAGATGCAGTGTCTCACTTTGGAGAGAGATAAAGTGGTATTTTCAAAGATTGTAGATTATTTTGTGTGCTATGGTGATTGTCTGAGCATCTTAACATGTGACAGAAAACTTCCCTTCCTACGGCTAGTTATCCCTTACAATGACGGACAGGTATAGAGGGAAAGAATGTGCTTTTGCCCCCACCAGGTAATACTAGCATGCACATCAGGGCTGGATTAAGGGGGAGGAGGGGGCTCAGTACATTTTTTTTTAGCTAAAGGTTTTGTGCATGGCAGTGGAGTAGTGCTGCAGCTTCATACATACAAAGTTTATATACCTTATATATACAGAGTTTCCTACCTTGTTTTATTTCATTATACTTGATGATCCAACTTTCATCCCAAAACATTTTTTGCCGTTGGCAGTGAAATCCCTATAAAAAATAAGCAATACAATTTTTTTTTTATAATATATTAATTGAATGTACAGGTATCAGATAAATTCTAGGGTATATATACCAAACTGTGATCTAATCAGTATAAAATCATTAGCTATTTATGACAGCAACGTGAGTATTTACTCACTACAGTATCTGAAAATGGACCTGTCACTAGTTTTCTTGTCCAGGAATATATAAAAACTGCTGATATTTTATGATTGCCCTTTGCTTAATAACTGCTTACTATACCTTTCTAGTTTATTGCTTACTCTAAATCTGACATCACATATTACTTGTAATGATTTAAGAATGAAAGACAGATAATCTTTGAATTCTAGTGTTTATAAAGAAATTCAGCCCTTGGCATTGCACAGTGGGGAGCTCATAGACTTGGTATAATTGTTATTGCATTTTATTTGTATCTATAAAACAGAGGCACTGGTACAAATACTTCTGTTTGGCAATCATAACAAAATAAATCAAATAATGTGCACTTCATGGGGGAAACTTAATAGGATGATAGATTCAGAAAGTGAGAGATTTGGCAAGAAATCTCCTGTTTTGTTAAAGCGGCAATCAGTTACACTGCAATTCCAGTTTGATTTTGAAGTGTAAATGATTGCTGCTTTAAAAAAAATTGGAGATTTCTTACCAAATCTCTCACTTTCTGAATCTCTCATCCTATTACATTTCACCCCATGTCTTCTCTGTGCATGCACGGATTGAGAGGGGGGAAGGTTGCATACAGGCCCCTCCCTCTAATAAAGAGTCTGTGTTCTGTACCTGTTATTGACCGTCAGTAAAGAATAGAGGTCAGTGAAATGTTGAAACCCTATGCTGCTAAATTGCATATGACAGGGGTTCCCAAACTTTCTTGAATCATGGTACCCTTGAGTAGTGATTCCCAAACTGTGCCTAGGCACCTCAGGGAGCCTTGGGACACTTGCATGGGTGCTTCGGGTTGAAGGTCAAAGACCAGATTAAATCATCTATAATCAATGGACTAGGCAAATCCAGTGTTTGAGACGTCTAATAAAATAAAATATGTGGACAACCAAAAGTGAATCCTGTCCTTCACCACATAATTGAGTCTACGGGTGACATATAAGCACAATGTACTTAATATGTTTTTTTTTCTGAATTGATCAATAAGAAACTTTTGGTCTAGGGGTGCCTTGAAACTAATTCTAATTCTCCAGGCTGCGGTTGTTCAAAACATTTTGGGAATCACTGCCCGAAAGTATTAGCATTAAGCTAGGATAAAAAAGTTTTATTGATACATTTGGAACAAAAAATATTAAATGCATTACTTTGTGTCTATCTGTCATCCTTAGGTTCTGTTGTGCTTCTGACTGTCCATATGATTGGCAGCCATTAGCATAAATAATTTGATTTGGTCCAGGACCACAAACCCAAAGCACAAGCCTCCCGGCACCTCAGGGTACCTATGCAGACATTTTGAGAACCACTGGCATATGATACTAACCAGCAGTAGTGTTAGAAAAAACTAGAAAATCGTTGCCCCTCTGCTAGAAGGTTTTCCAGCCCCCTTACCCCGGTACCTGCTCATTGTAGGGGATTCTCCTCCACCCTGTGGCCATTGGGGTCTTTCACTAGGGTCATTTTCACAGGGGGACAAGCCATGCAGCTGCATGAGGCACTGCACGGCTCATCCCGCTGTTGCCTCCGGTCTGTAAACCAGCCTGTGGAAGAGCCATTACAGTGTATGGTATAATGTGTAATGGACATTAAGGTATGTGGTATAACGTGTAATTGACATTACGGTGTGTCGTATAATGTGTAATGGGCATAACAGTGTATGGTATAATGGGCGTTATGGCGTGTGGTATAATGTGTAATAGGCATTATGGTGTATGGCATAATGTGAAATGGCATTATGGTGCACATTTTTGTCACATGCCTTCAGTGTGCACTGTCCCTACTTTTGGCACCAAAATGTCTAGTTAACTTATGCTGCTACTGGGCACTTTATGTATATAAAAGGCACTACTACTTTGGGCATTTTACACCCTTTTTTTCAGTGTGCACCTTCTGGAGTACACACTCTTGCCACAAAGCTACCACTAGACCACACCCCCTTTTTCTGGAGCGCGCTGTTTTTTTTAGTGTATAGGGGGGTGTATTTTTACCTGTTCTCACTGGGAGCCAAATATACTGGAAGCAGCCCTGTCTGTCACGCCTGCCCCCATTAACAATGTCCCTCCCAAAATGCCCTCCTCTAGCATCCATTAAAACTGTCTCCTATGAGTAAGCAGCCATTTTGGTAGGGACATTTTCATTGCTTGCAGCTACAACAGGATCACAGACAAGTATCTTATCTACGGTCCAGGCAGTGTTAGCAATAGTCCCCGCAGACCCCCAGTACCCACAAACACCTTCCTGTGTATCCAAGCCCCAGTGGCAGCTATTGCTATGCCACTGATAACTAGCCCGTCATATGGAATGTGTTTTTTCTGTCCTCTGCATCCTCTTTTGTTTTGCAGATTTTAGAAATACATAAGAAATGTTTAAGCATTTTTATACTTATAGTAACAAATCACTGTTAAGTCTAAGACCAGAAAGGGTTACTTATTATGGCCTCCCTAATGACAGAAGACTAGACAGCACAGCCAGCAGCAGTGTATTAGGTGTCAGGATATTACTGGGAGGAAATTATCACACTAGGGTAGGTGTATTGTCTACAATTATCATGTCTGATGAATCCAGGTACAGACTAGACTAAACAGCCTATCTTCTACATATCAATTAGGTAGTGTTTTACAAGCGTCTCATAATTCAGTTTATTAAAAACTGCAGGAGACGTCATGTTATTTTACGAAGCAAGCCAGCATATTTTCCCTTTGATAAATTACAAAATGACACTGTATGCAGAATTCATGAAAACTTGCAGTCGTGTAAACAGTCACTTCAGAATAAAACACATACTTACATACATATCACTCTGGTTATAAGATCTCTCTCTCTCTCTACAGTGGGCCTTATTCTGATTGAATAATGGGAGGGATAGTCAGTTGTGCGCATGTGCAGCTGCTTTGTGCGAGCGGCCACGGCGAATAGATTATTTGCAGGGCGCTCGCATACAACCGTGCGGGCGGGGGTTGCGGCCCGGGGGATTCGCCCATGGGAACACCCAGCTTTTCATGGGCGTTCCGAGCGATTGAAAAATCATTCGATGGTCGTTGACCATTGAGTGATTTTGTGCCCACCCGCAAGGCTGCAAATGGATGATTATGCAAATCATCCATTCGCATGCCTGCGGGTAATTGCACCATGCAAGGGGGGAGGCGAGCTGCTGTGCAGGCGGTGAGCGGCGACTGGTGGACTTGTGAGTCAACCAGTATAAGGGCCAGTATATATAATGTCAATTTGTTTTTGTTTTTTTCTCATGCCATGGAATCTAAATGGATTTATTTGGAAATCTCATTACTGGCCCCCTAACACTTTGTAACTTAATATCCCATAAAAAATAAAAATTGTCTGGTTGATTATTACTCTCCAAGTTATCACTTTTTTAAGCTTGTTACATCTGGCCCTTTGGGGATAATTCAGCTTGGATTGCTAATCTACAAAGTTGCAGTTGACTGAAAGTAGATAGCCACCACCCAGACAGAAGAGAATCAATTATACCCCTTTCAGACCAAAAATCTCGGATCAGACCCGACATTTGGAAGAAGGATCTAAGCCGGGTCGGATCCGGGATTTACTCCATTTACACTGCGGTGCCCACCCGCAGTGTAGATGGAGGTGGCGCTTGGAGATTACCGCGGTGATCCCCACCGGATACACCGATCTTCGTGCTGGGGGAAGCCCAGCACCAAGGCTACCCCCAGCCCCTGTGCACCCCCCCAGCCGTCGTCCGGAAGGTGAATGGATGCCGCACACAGGCATCCATTCACCTCCTCCGCTGTCGCGGCTGCTGTCTGAATAGTATAGTAGACAACTATGGGATCATTGCGTGTTTTTCTGAATCAGGCCCAGAGTCTGAGATAACCCACAGTTGCCGTGTTTTCAGAGCAGCGAATGCTCCTGACTTATGGCAAGTTAGTAAATACAAGAATAAATAAATCAGGCGCAATCAAAAGAAAAAATCCAGGGGTAAAGAAATATATAAAAATCATAAATGTATCAACAAAAAAAATCTTTTTTTTTCCTTTTTTATGCAATGCTCTAAGATTATTATTAGTATGCTGCTCCCAGAAATAGCTGGAACCCTACAAGTTATTAAAACAATTAATTGAGAGAGAGCACTGTGTTGATATGCAAATATATTTTATTATAAAAACCTCTATATAAATTAAGATATTGATAATGACAATACATACACAGTATAATAATTAATAATCATCACCAAGATACTAATCACAGAGGTATTGTATCCAACCTTAATTAACTTCTGACACGCTAAATATAAATGTTATGGTATATGCAGGGCTATTTTTCTGCAGGCTCCAGCAGGAACTGAGGCCCTTATTCTAGTTCACTCTTTCTGACAAAATATTTCTTAGATGGACAAAACCATGTGCACTGCAGGTGAGACAGGTGTTACTTGTGCAGAGAGAATTAGATTTGGGTGGGGTTTTACACCTGCCTCACCTGCAGTGCACATGGTTTTGTCCATCTAAGAAATATTTTGTCAGAAAGAGTGAACTAGAATAAGGGCCTCAGTTCCTGCTGGAGCCTGCAGAAAAATAGCCCTGGGTATATGTATATTTGAAGAAATAGTTAATCAGATATTATTGATGGTTATTTGGCACCAAACAAAGGTACGTTCCCCTGCTCTTACCCCATGAAGTCCATACAGCAAAGATGTTATATCCAATGTTTATAGATTCTTTATAATTAAATATATTTTCATATCAACACAGTGCACTCTCTCTCAATTAATTATTTTAAGTTAGTAAATAAATTTTGACTCCTGGGATGGAATGACAAAATGGTGAATACTTTCAATAGCCACAGTGCTGCAATTGTAAAAAGTTCCACAATAATGACATTATTTCACTTGAGATATACTGCCCTGTATGAAATGGGATATATTTTATGGGGTCATAACTAACAGATGTAATACTCCTTGTTTTATTCATGCCTAGACCTAATTTAATTAGAATCATTTAGATAGTTATTAAGAGGTGGGAATTTACCACAGCAAACAAAATAAAGCCTGCAATAATCACAGCCACGGGAATAGCAATGGCCATTCTAACATCAGACGGGAGCGCGCATTCCCCACAGTCTGCAGGACAGGAAGCACAGATCTCTTTTTCTTCACACACACCATTGCCGCACTCTAGAAGAGAACACACATAATTCATGACAGTGATTGTATTTCTACAACTAATTGCAGATAATTTCACCGTTATTCTGTAATTTAACTAGTTACCAAGCACTGGAGAGATAAAGCAGAGATTTAGCTCAATGCAACCAATCAGCTTTATCACTGGTCATCACCAGCCTAGTTGTATCTCATACTGCGACAGCTGGTGTTCAGAGCTCTCAACAGTTTTACTCACTGATATCATGAAGAAAATACACACAGTGATACATGCAGAGGACAACATGCAAGTCTCAATTCAGAGCCCTATCAGAGAGAGGGGAGGAGGGAGCTATTGATAAGTATTTATTTTTGGGTCTATATACTGAGCCTTGGAGACATACAGTATAAGATATAATATATATAATACACAGGGAAAAAGCACCAAACAGCCATAAAATGGCAGCTAGGAGTTGATTGGCTAGTACATTATCTCTGTCCGCTTCATGTCTCCCCAAGGCTTAATACACAGACCCCTACTAGTATAATACATTTGGACAACACTACCTATTGGTTCCAGTCAGTCATTGATCCTGTTCAATCAGGATAATTGTGACCTGTTTTACATAGCTAATATTTTGTCCATGCACTTAAGCCTACTGTAGTACTCTGGAGCACCTCAAGCCAGTGTCCCGGTACATGGTAATCTCAATCATTTTGCAGTACTCTACATGTGCTAAGTACCAGTTGAGTCAAGTTACTTTGACTTAAATTGTGCACGCAAAACTTGGAGTGAACCAGGAACTTGCAAATGCCTTAAGTTATATGGGGAAAGGAGGCTGCTAAATCAAAAATAACAACTACATGATCCTCTTTAAAGTGCCTGACATATTGTTGTCACTGGAGACCTTTACACGTATCAAAGGATAGAAAGAGGGCAATACATTTATTACATACCTGCAACAGGTAACACCACGGTTTTAGCCTCCAGTGCAACTTGCATTTTGCCAATCCTAATATGTGCGATTAACGAAGTCATACCAGCATGAACTAAGACAACCTGACAATAGCAATAAACAAAATTAATAGATAATGGTAGCATTAGAAGGCATTCGTTAAAATATTGTTTTAATTATTAAGCAAATGTATGTAAGTTAGAAATATAATTATACAAACTGCATAAGAACCCTATTCTTATGTCTCCATGTTCCTCAGTTTTCATGACATAAAAATGCAATTGAACTTCTACCTGTGTGCCTTGATGGTGAGTGGTGGAGGGGCGGTTACTATGCTGCATTTTGCTATCCTGTCCTAAAAGCCCTGTACTTTTCAGACTAAGGATGGTTTGTAATATAGCTGAAGGTCTCCAGGATGATCTCCACAGGGCTGTAGAGAGATGTATAGTACCCTGGTATTTTTTGGGTGCGTGGCCTACTACATGGAGGTGTGGCAATGCACAAGGAGAATTGCAAACCCCAACCAGGGGCAAATCTAGAGGCAGGGGACACTGCTGGATGACAGCATTAAGCAGTGAGAGGCAGAGGTTGACAGCAGATGGCAGATGCTGGGTGACAGGGAGAGGCAGAGGGTGATAGCATATTGCAGGGAGAGGTTGACATATAGAGAAAGACTGTGATAACAAAAGACAAGGGCAGGCAGAGGGTGATGGGGAGCAGTGACTGACAGGGAGAGGCAGTGGGTGGCAGGGGTACAAGCACAATGTCCTGCATAATGTGGAGAACAGGGGGCATTAGTCTATGAGCCTAGTCTGTATACTGAATATCGTTAATGACGAGCGCTCCTGCAGATAGTCTATGACCCCCTCCCTCATCCTGCATGTTCTGTGAGGTAGGTTCTTCGTTAACGACAGCCATGCTGCAGATGCAGATGCAGCATGGCCTTCGCTCCCCCTGTTGCCCCATTCCCCCCAGAAATCACTCCGTTACCTGCCGGCATCGGCAAATGTGTATGCTATCATCAATAATGGCACCCTGCCAGGTTCCCACCGCCACCAATATCGACCTCAGAGGTCATAGGCAAGTGTGTTTGGGGCTTAACCTTTATGCTCTTTATTGGGTACCCATAGTGCACAGTTGATTTAAATGTTTGCAGGCAGATACAAGGAACAGACTGATAAAAGCTTATATTTAAAAACAACTGAAGTAAGTACTGTCCAGCATTATACTGTACCTTTGCAGTCCAGTTCCCTTGTGTCATTTTTCCAGAGGTAGATAAGGTATGTGTGAATATCTGTCCATCGTCTGGTATCCAAGGACCACAAATTCCACCTTTTCCCTGTATTGAAAAAATCAATACACACTGTAACAATGTGATAAGGTACAGTTTGAAAATAGTTATATAAAGGCAAAAAGTAAAAATAATAAAGATATTTTTAGTAAGTTACCCAATTATTGGAAAATACTGTACAACATCTACAGTATATGCAACAGTACAATGCATCAGTGATAGGGGCGATATGTAATACTGCTCGAGTTCGGTGGCAGTGTGGGATACCAGACAAACTTGGACGTTTTTTAAAAGGGCCAAAACCATGCTTTGTAAGTAATTGCCCCTTAAAAATTATATAATTGGTATAACTGAAACACGGTGCAATGAGTCACACAATTGGGCTCTAAACATGGAGGGGTATACCCTTTTCAGAAAAGACAGGGAAAACAAAAGGGGCGGGGGGGAGTGTGCCTTTATGTAAAAAAGAACTTAAAACCATGTGTAAAGGAAATGAGCTCGGGGATGGATGATGATAATACTGAGGCAGTGTCGGCAGAGATAACGAAAAATAACAAAAACGCTAATAATATTATTTTAATAGGGGTATGCTACAGGCCACCTAACATTAATGAAAGGGGTGAGTCTCTACTTTTAAACCAAATAAAAAATCGTCAGATCAGGGGCAGGTATTAATAATGGGGGATTTTAACTTTCCAGATATTGATTGGACAAATGAGACAGGTAATTCAGCAAAAAGCAGCGAGTTCCTAAACTTACTAAAGGATAAGTTTATTACACAAACAGTTGAAACACCTACACGTAACAGGGCATAATTGGATTTACTATTAACTAACAATGTAGATTTAGTTTCAAATACCAAAGTCATAGAACATCTAGGAAACAGTGACCATAATATGGTCTCACTGGAAATCAACCTCTGTAAACTACAACATACAGAACCAGCAAAAATATTAAACTTTAGGAAAGCTAACTTCAAATTATTCAGGGAAGCTCTAAAAGAAATTGAGTGGGATGCGGTATTTGAGGGGAAGAATGCAGAGGAAATGTGGAATACAGTACACTAAAAAATGTGCTTGAATCATTAACTATTAAATACATCCCAAAATGTAATAAGGGTAAATTCAATAAGAACCATCATGGTTGGACAAAAAGTTAGGACAGCAATTAACAATAAGTCACAATCATTTAAATTTTACAAGGATAATGTGAATGAGGAGGCATTCAATAAGTACAAAGAATTAAATTAAATTTGTAAAAGGGTAATCAAAGTAGCTAAAAGGGAGAATGAAGAATGTATAGCCGATGAGAGCAAAACCAATCCTAAAAAGTTTTTCAAATACTGTACATCAATAGTAAAGGAATAATTAAAGAAAACTTAGGCCCATTAACCAATATCAATGGAAAAAGCTTTACAGATAAAGGAAAAGCAGAACTGTTAAACTAATTTTTCTCATCAGTGTTTACTAGGGATGAGCAGACAGAGGAGCATACAGGTACCACAAATAGGACAAACAAGCTAGAACTTAATATCGATTTCACGACAGGTGAGATAAAATCGCGGCTCAACAAAATCAAAACAAATAAATCACCAAGCCCAGATGGGATTCATCCTAGGGTTCTTATGGAATTCATGGAGGAAATAGCGACCCCTCTGTATCATGTTTTTGTGAACTCACTTTCATCCCTTTGGTAGGGTACCAAAGGACTGGAGATAAGCAGAGGTAGTGCCAAAATTCAAAAAAGGAAAAAGGGATGACCCAGCTAACTGCAGACCTGTGAGTTTAACATCCATAGTGGGTAAAATATTTGAGGGATATTTAAGGGATGGTATCCAAAAATCCAAGGATTCTATGAGGATGTCAGCAAAAACCTTGATAATGGAAATGCAGTAGATGTGGTCTTCTTGGATTTTGCTAAGGCTTTTGATAAAGTGCCACATAAGAAGTTGATAAATAAAATGGAGGAACTTGGACTAGGGGTAATAATTTGTAGATGGGTAGGGAACTGGCTGTGTAATAGAGAACAGAGAGTGATAGTAAATGGCACAGTATCAAATATGATACCAGTTCTAAGCAGAGTGCCACAGGGGTCGGTACAAGGGCCCATTTTATTTAACATATTTATTAACGATATTGGAGTGGGAATACTCAGCAATGTTTCCATCTTTGCAGATGACACAAAACTGAGCAGAGTAATTAGATCAACCGAGGATATCTCCACGCTTCAAAACCAGTAGCGCACGCAGGGGGGGTTTCTGAGTACCCAGAACCCCCCCAGGAGTCTAAGGGCCCTAGGCTGAAAGCTGAGGGTCCCCTCTTTCCATGAGTACAAGAATTTTTAAAATCGGACCTTGGGAACCGGAGATATCTGACTTCAAAGCAGTGGTCCCCATCCAAGCCTGTTAATTGCTCTTCCCAGTCAGATATTTCAGGTTCTGTCTGACTTAGAGTTTTTCTGAGGATATATTCCAAAAGCTGGGACTCTCCCCCTTTGATGGACACTAGTAGCTTGTCTCTCCTGTTCCCAGAACCAGAGACATCAGCCTTCCAGCAGCTGGTTACTGCTCCAGCTCCACACACCTGGTATGTAGTTTTATATACTTGTTGGCAGATTGCTCTGCCTCCTGAACTTTCATCCCCTAGTCCAGGGGTTCCCAATCTTTTTAGAATCATGGCACCCTAGAGCACCAGAATTTTTCCACGGCACCCCTAGGCCCAAAAAAATTATATAAAATGAAGTAGATTGTGTTTATATGTGCTTCTTAGGTTCAGTTATGTGTTAAAGGGCATGAGTTGTTGCTGATTGTACACATATTTTATGATTGGCAGCCACCAGCACTGTTTTTGTCCATAAATATAATTATAATTGATCATAAATAATTTGAATTGGTCCTGAACCACCAACTCGTGGCACCCCTGCAAGTGTCCCGAGGCACCCCAGGGAGCCACGGCACACAGTTTGGGAACCACTGCCCTAGTCCCCAGTACCATTTGGTAGGTGGGATTCTCTAGTTTTTAATTCTATTAAAATCTAAGTAATCTATTTCCGGGAACTGCAGTCAAGCAAGTTGTCCTACCACCAGAAAATGATGAATAATAAGCCCACTCCACTATACACCCCTCCTCTGCATATTAAACATCCTCTACCACCCTGGAAGTTATGTATCAGGGCCCCTTCATTCAGCCCAATGCCCCCTTCTCCCACCTCATCTCCCACCATCAGTGCAGTAAAGGGGTAATTAGTGGAAATTACTGATCCAGGCAATACATGCTGAGCAGTTGATATAATACCCCCTACCACCCGCGGGACATCAAAGCATATACTGGGTCACCTAAGTGTCCATTTCCGTGCTTTGCTCCGCCCATCTGGAAACCCCCTTCTGAAAATCCTGCGTTTGCCCCTGAAAACGATCTCAATAAATTAGATGAGTGGGCAAAAAAGTGTAAAATGAGGTTCAATGTGGACAAATGCAAGGTAATGCATCTTGGTAGACATAACCAGTGTGCTAGCTATAACCTAATCGGGGAGGCATTGGGTAACTCAGAAACTGAAGATGTCACCACGCTTCAAAATGATCTTGACAATCTAGATGAGTGGGCAAAAACATGGAAGATGAGGTTCAATGTAGATAAATGTAAGGTTATGCACTTACCTTATGTCTTTTAGATTGAAAAAGCAAATCTTTATTGTACATAAAGAAAGCAAAAAACAGACGATAACATTTAAACATATATACCGTGTCGCAGCAAAGCCAAAACACAGTACACATGCAAACAGTATAGTACATATTATAACATACAGCATGAAATGACACTATAGGCCAGGGGTGGGTAACTATTTTGGCTGGGGGGCCGCTTTACACTTCCAGTGAATATTCGAGGGCCGCACACAAAATATCTTGTATACAGATGGAGCCAACCTCATCTCGCCCTTTAATAAGATTGTGGGGGTTATTTTAGTTCACTCTTTCTGACAAAATCCTTCTTAGATGGTCAAAACCATGTGCACTGCAGGTGGGGCAGATGTTACTTGTGCAGAGAGAGTTAGATTTGGGTGGGGTTTTACTTCAAAGCAAGATCTATATTGCCATGTAAAAATAAAGCAGTTCGTATTTACCCTGCACAGAAACAAAATAACTCACCCAAATCTAATTCTCTCTGCACATGTTTCATCTGCCCCACCTGCAGTGCACATGGTTTTGTCCATCTAAGAAGGAATTTGCCTCTAAGTGTGAACTAGAATAAGGGCCTAAGTGAGTAATCGGATTTTTCTGCTAATCCCCTTCTCCAACTGTATGGTTCTATGTATTGTATTGCTGCTGAGAGGGCTAGATGAGGATGGCTCCATCTGTATATGCTGCTGTCTGGGTCCTGGGGGAGATGGGATGTAAAACGGAGGTAGCTTCTACCTCTATTTTGCATTCCCTCACCCCCAGGACCCAGCAGCAATTCTACCTTAACACAGCTGCCTCCGACCCCACTGCACAAGAAGCTCCGCCCCACCTGCCTCCTAGCATCTCAGCATGTTACTCACATCACAGGAGGAGGGAGGAAATATCCCAGCTCGCTTCATTGGCGGCTGTGGCAGCACAGGTTGGCAGGGCCATCTTAACAGCATTATGTGCCCCAGTGCAGTGGAAACCCTACCTACACAACCATGTGTGTGTGTGTGTGTGTGTGTGTATATATATGTGTGTATATATATATATATATATATATATATATATATACACACAAATAATGCAGGTTAGGAGTCTCTCAACAGGCTTGTATTTGTGCAGAGGGTTTTAATCAGGCAGCATAATGAAATTACAAATCATTATGCTGCCTGATTAAAACCCTCTGCACAAATAGAAGGTGAGTGCCAGTCATACAAGATACTGTATATTTACTCATTGAACATTGACTGCAGCAGCGCTTACTTTTAGAGTGGTGGAGTCTGCTTAGCCAGCCAGAGGGTAGTCAGGACAGGAGAATCCTGAATTTAAGTGCCTGCATTGCTGCTGAATAGTCCCGCCGCCGCCGATGTATGACCGCACCATCCCCGCTCAGCATTACTGGGAGTGTGGGAGGGGATGCGGTCACGCGGCAGCCGCCTCCCCGCCATTGGTTGGTGCGGAGGCCGCGTGACCGCATCCCCTACCACACTCCCAGTAATGCTGTGCGGGGATGGAGCGTCGCCGGTCATGCATCGGCAGCGGCGGGACCTCACCGTTCCTATCATCAATATTGTGGGGGGCCGCTTGTCATTGTCCTGGACTCGGGAGTGGCCCACCCATGCTATAGGCTATACTATGCACTATGCATTCTAAAGCTAACATTACAAAACAGTATACAAAACTATGGGTGTGGAGGGTGGTGGGGGGGGGGGGTGAGGGAGGGGGAATCACATGCCCGAAGCTTTATTGACCAGACAAACACATATAAGGGGAGGGCAATAAATAGAAAGATATCAACAAAACAACAGACATTGTGAAGTGAGGGGGAAGGGGCCACGGTCCCAAAGTCTTATAAAACAGTTCACACAAGGGGAAAGGCCCAGAAGAAGAGGGGTTTAGTCCTCTTCTTCCTCAGGGCTATCCGAAATGAAATAGTCTATGAGCAGGCTGTGAACCAGCCTGCGGCAGTCCTGAACGGACATTCTCTCGCTCTGCAATATGAGACGATTTCTGGCAAACCACAAAGCGTCCTTAACACAGTTTATAAGGCGCCAGGCTTCCTGGGTCGCCCCATACGTGTGGGTGCCTGGGAATAGTCCATACAGTACCGAAAGGTACGAAAGACAGTTCCTGGGCACAGAATCTTTAAATTCAGTCTCAAGGGCATCCATCAACAACTGTGCGTAGGTGCAGTCCCAGAAGATGTGCATGGAGGTTTCTTCATGCACAAAGCACCAGGGACAATGTCTATACCTACACAAGTTTCGGGAGTGCATGAATGACCGGTGAGGGAAGCCCCCCTGAATGGCCATCCATTGAATTGAATCTCTCATCTTAGTAACTAACCCCCTATGTGTCCAGAGCAACATAGGAGCTGATCATAAAGCAGGATGAGAGAGTAAAGGCCCATACACACTGGGCGAGAGTCACCCAGTGTATACAGACCTTAAGAACTAGTTAATAAAAGCAATTTTATGGACAAGGATAGATAAAGAATTGCTGGTTGCAGTGTCTGTAGCAGTGTTTAATGGAGCACCCCAATATTTTACAATTTACGTTATTTAAAAAAAGGTCTTTTTAATCTCTTCAACATATTTGATAAATCTGATGCACAAAAAGTAGATTAGCACAAGAAGTATTGCAGCAAATATTCCGTAACCCAGAGCAACCAACATAAGCCAAACATCATTTTTTTCAAGAAAAAACCTAAGTTGTGTTAATATTGGTTGAAGCACACTTTTTTTTTTATAATAAATGGAATACAGTATAATGAACCTTAAATAAACAACCTAGTCTATATATATTAATGTATTTGTAAATATCAATCTAGAATTCCCCTATAATATATCATTCAATAACAATCTAATAATGTAAAATGTTGTTAAAGGGTTAATAATGCTGTTAAGCTGAGCTTGTGAAAATATTGTAAAAATAAATGTGTTAAAAAGGTTTTAAACGCTGGAGTGCTGGTAATTGGTACATATCCCAGGGGGTCTGTTTCTTTTAAAATGTATTGTTCCCCGCACATTTCAGCATGTGTGTAACCATTTGTACCTACCATGAATGACAGTGGACAGGAATGGATATTAGCGTGATGGACACAACAGTTTTCCTGGTTCGCATCTTTCCAGTTGTCTGGACATTCATTTTCCTCACAAAATATTTTAGCTGCCTCAGCATCCCTTAGTCACACACAGAAAGAAATTGTTAATGCTATAATCCTTGGGGCTCCTTTGTGGTAATAGTTGATCTTTCAATGGGCCTGATTCAGACCTGACTGGTAAGACGAGAATTTGCGATTATCGAATGATTGCGCTTGCGTACCGTTTGTATCGCACATGTGCGAGAGGAAGTAGCGACAGAAAATGTATATGGATCATACACGGTTTGAGTTTGAGGAAACCGAATATTAAGAGGTGGTAACATAACCTGACGTTTTCTGGGTGTGTCAGAAAACTGCAGACGTACCTTTTTTTGAGGTGAGTTGGTGACGTCAACGATGACCACTTCCACCCTGTCTCAGCCATAGATTAGTGGAAGCATTAGACTTATTCACAGTTGCACAGATGGCAATAACTGTTCAAAGGTTTTGTGAATTGTGTATGAAATTGCGAATGATAACAATTAGTTATCCATTCACAATTCTCTCGCAATTTTGTAATGGGCAATTACTCTATTTGTCCGGGCAGTGGCTTTCTCCTTGCAGTCCACTGCGAATTCTCACATTAGCAGTTAGCATCTGAATCAGGCCCAATTTAACTTAACCATTAACTAAGACACATGAAAACCGGTGCACAGGAAAAAGCTTCTGTACCCATTGTCTGGAAGGCTAGGAATGCGGAAGTGATGGCCAGAGCTGCTTCTGAGTAGTACAGTATGATATGAGCAGACTATTAACAGTGGCTAGAAAGTGTGTGTGTGTGTGGGGGGTGTTTGCATTTGGTTTTTACTCTGGTCCTAATATGTAAAGGCAAACACACCCTTATATGCAATAGTATTCCAAAGAGATGGAGAGTGAAAGGTCGCTGTGTGAACTACAGTATGAGCAAGATGTACCAATGGTAACATTTTCTAGGGACAGCCATGTTTTTTTGTGGTTGTTTTGCTATCCCACCAGCGGTCAGTATTGCTCTGCGGTGGGGGGGACAGGTGGGAGTCCCTCTGTCACTTCCTGCACTGCCTAGCATTGCCAGCAGCTCACAGAGTGATGGTCATGCACCCAAAGTGAAGGCAATATGGGTGCACAGCTCGCAATCACCGCAAAACCACACTTTTTTTGCCAAAGCTCCTTTTCCAAGAGCCCATGGCAAACTGCATGCAGGAGGCCCGTTATCATATTTGTAAAAGTTGGAAGGTATGGGATAGATTAACTTATACCTGAAGTACTAACTCTGTCCCCTCACACCAGAA
The DNA here is from genome assembly GCF_055691185.1 of Crinia signifera. NCBI lineage: Eukaryota > Metazoa > Chordata > Amphibia > Anura > Myobatrachidae > Crinia > Crinia signifera. The sequence continues at coordinate 275,310,508 of NC_139217.1, read as the reverse complement.
AATGCAGGGATTTGTCCCCTCACACCAGAAAACCCAGGAATACGGTCCCCGGATCATGCAGGGACATTCCCGGGAATAGGGGCATTTTTTGGTGTGAGGGGAGAGAGATAGTCCGGCAGGTGCGGGGACAGCTACAGGCAGCGACATGCAGTGGTGGGGGGTGAGGGGGCGACAGGCAGTGGTGGAGGTGGGGGGGGGGGTGATGGGCAGCGGCGCGGGGGGGGGGGGGTGGGCACCCAGGACCTCCATGTACCAAGAGTGAAGGAGAGCAGCGGTGTGCGGGGCTGCTCGGTGTCCCTAGAGTGACAGAGAGCGATGGACAGTGGCAGGTTCACGTCTGGGACTTCGAAGCTGGGTAAGTACCTTTCACACCGGCGTGTATCCCAGGCTGGTTGTGGGAGCAACCCTGCTAGCTAGCAGGGTTGAAATCGGGCCCGGGAACCTTTCACGGCAGCGCTAGTCGGGCCCAACCCGGGAATATAGGCTGGTGTAAAAGGGGTTTTATTTGTACTTGTTACACTGATTTAGCTTAAATGAAATGAAATGATGTTGCTAAGGACACACATTGAAGAATGTTACCTTTGTGAAAGGATTCCATGTGCGACTGCATACTTATAAAAAGCATCTGTAGTAGACACAGAGTAAGTGACATCAAATGCTTTGCCACTGTATGCTCTGGCGGGAGGCCTTTTCACCCACATCATCTCTAGACCTGTAGGAAATGGAAGTTTAGTGAAATCAACATTTTTTAATTTAAGTTAAGGTGCGGTCAAGACAAGGGCCACTGATTTGGTGTATACAGCTATCTCCCTGTGTGTACTCAGGGATATAACACCATTTACTGTACTTGTTTCAATGATTTGAAAGTGGTCTTCTACTGAAAAATTTTATATCTGTTATTACAGCTGTAAGAAATTATCAACATTACTGGGGAGTTACTTATAAAAAGGTTTTTGTTTTTTTACAGATGACAAAACTCATTGGAGATACTATAATCTATTGCATCCTATCATTATTTTGCTTTTAATTTTATAAGCACCACCTTTTTCCTTTTTTAGAAATATGTTTTTGTGACTTTGCTTGTGGCTACAATGCATAAAATATGTGGACAGACAGAAGCCAATCTTGTCCCTCACCAGATAATTAAACCTAAGGATGACATACAGTATAAACACAATTAACTGAATCAAATATTTTTTGCAAATTTCTCACAAATAAACTTTTGGTCTAGGGGTGCCATTATTAAATTCTGATACTTTAGGGTGCAGTGATTCAAAAAAGTTTGGGAACCACTGTTGCTAAAACATTGGTGGATTATCTGTGGCTGACTATTCAAATTCCATCCAGTTATCCTTTTTATTGCGGAACGACCATTCAAGCCTCTGAAGACCATCTGTGCTGGACTCTACTCCCAGGACTTCCACCTACCCAGAGGTACCCCTTACTATCCATTTGGCTACAACACTTCAAGAGGTTCTGCATCCTCCATAAACGCTGCCATTGGGGTACTCTACATTTATCTATACAGCACCATAACAGTGAGGCCATATAAGAGACAGAATACTACCACTACAAAAATAAAACCAGCTGGTTCATTCAATACGGTACCGCATGGACTTATTTGATCAGCCACCATTACATTTCCCCTCCCCCTTTTTTAAAGCTCTTTTATTGGCCATAATATTGGCTTTATATTAATGTGGACTTTATATGAGTTTTTTTCTCTTTTTAATTTATCCCATTAATTATAACCATTAAATTATCTATTATTGGTACTGGCAATGTTAATTCATTCCTTATTTTACTAGCGTAGTCATTTTCTTATTTTTCTGTTGCTAAAACGTTCTCTGATATTCTATGCTGTAATGTTCCCTGATAGTCTATGCTGCAATGTTCCCTGATAGTCTATGCTGCAATGTTCCCTGATAGTCTATGCTGCAATGTTCCATGATATTCTATGCTGAAACCTTCCCTGAGCGCCGGCTCCCCAACACCGGAGCTACGCTGGTCGCCAGCAGACCGGCCACCACCCGGATCCATTGTGTCTGCTCCCGGTACCGGCTCCCACACCATCAGAGCAACACCGGTGGCAGCGGACACCTGGAAATAAGACCACCGCCACATCCACTCATTTACATCAGCCGGTAATATGCTTCCTTTTCTCCAACAGGAACATTGTTTCTAAGCTCAAACAGTTGTTACAACTGCTATTAAACCAAAAGGGAACTCTTGCATTGTTACCCAGAGGCAGAACTCTGGGAGGCAATGGAGTCATCTGCCGCCGGGCTCCTGCTCCCAAGGGGGCACATCTCCTTCCCTTTGAGTTTTGAATCAGTTAATTGAAAGCAGTTGATATTGCTAATGTGGCTTACTCCCCCTTCTAACATCATTTTTGCAAGTGTCATACCCTGTATTAGACCCATGACCTTACTGGAGACAGACACCTTACTGAATGAGCTATTTTGGGGGGCACCAGTACTTACCTTGCCTCCGGGCAACTGGGATGAACTTACGCCACTGTTGTTACCACCCAATTGGGAACTTTCTATAAATTACCGCTGACTACTAAAATACAAATTCGGCTCTAAGTGGTTATAGTCGGATGTTTAATTATTCATTGTATAAATGTATGTATTTTTATAGTTTTGATTTTATTGTGTATGTACTGAATGTAATAATTATTGAGTAAAATAATAACAAAAAAAAAAGATCAACACAGTGCGCTCTCTTTTATTCTTTTGTATTTTGTACTGCTATAAAGACTTATTAGTCTTTTTATGGGAGCAGCAATTTGAGCTGTGGATTGGAGATATAGTTATTTTTTTAAAATTTAATTACAGGTATTTGAATATGTTGCGCCTGATTTACCCATTTGGGTATTTTTTTGTTTATACCTGTACCGATTGCCAGTCTCTACTTTTCTCTGTTGTTTCATTGTAACAAGGGAGACAATTCTCTAGCCCAGTGATTCTAATTTACTTATTGACGGGGCGTGGCCTGGCCGGGACTGAGGGAAGCCGCAATTCTCAGCGCTCCCATAGAGTGACACTTCTGCCACCTCCTAAAAGCATTAATAGCCCACCAAATCGCCCCCACCCTGCTTACCTGCTACGCTGACCCCCTCCGGTGCCTGGTGGTTGCAGCTGCGGAGCCGGGGAACGGATAACTCAATTCCTGCAGGTTGCGGCCTACCGCCGACGCCAAGCCGGGGCCTCAATTTCTCCTGGATCCCGGAAGTGGGGCGCTCGTTCCCGGACCGCCGGACAGCCTCCCTGACTGCCCCAGAAGTGCCAGCCATAGCGGCCAACGCTGCTCAGACCCCCAGGTGAGCTCACCCCTTGCTGGGGGACTTGCCCAAGGGGTTTTCCTCAGCCCATCCACGCTGCAATAACCTGATAATACAGGCTGCGGCGGCCATCTTGGTAGAGGCACGCACACAGAAACAGACAGTGCTGCCCAAGAATTAATGCCAAACAGTAATAACACTAATTGCAACTCTCACCCTGACCCCTGCTGCCTGGGGAAACTCTGGGAGGGTGATCTTCCTATAGCTGAGGTGTATACACAGTGAGTGTACTGTCCCTGCTCTTTTGCAGGTTCCACAGACATTCTTCAGTAGCATATCAGTCCTGCATCTCTGGCACCTATTCCCTCTGTGCACTGCCCCAGGATCAGTCCCTGAATAACCCAAAGACTCTCTGACGTGCCCATCACAATACATCTCTATGGCATGCACCCCCGCTATTGGCACCACTATGTGATTATAATGCATCCCTAATGCCAGGCCCATGATATAGGGGAATGTGACCTCCATCTACCCACCTGCTAATGGTTCCGCCTTGCGAGATGACCTAGTCTGGAAACTTCACACACATCTAATGGGCAGAGGCAGGAAGAGTACGCAGGGTAAAGACTCCCGCTCGACACCTAACGCCTCGCAATCCAATCTTCGGTCTTATCTTTCCACCTCTCAGGTCGCAGATCGACTATCTACACTCCCCCCTGAAACCACTTCAGCGGACCCTCCCGAGATGGCCCAGTCTGCCCCCACAATAGATCTCCAAACTCAAATGTCACAACTGAGAAGTGAAATTGGAGAAGTACTAACGCACGTTCGAACGCTCCCTTCTAAACAAGACCTACAAGCACTCGAAACACGTCTGCAAGATTCCTTCCAATCTCAGATTGCTACAGTACAAGCAGATGTCACCCTCATGGGGACAAGAATTGCTTCTTTGGAGGAGGAGAGAGAAAATGACTCCGACCAACTCACTTCTATTAAGGAGGTGCTTTCACAACAAGCCGCTGACTTGAAAACAATGCAAGACAGGCTGGAAGATTTGGACAATCGAGGTCGTAGAAATAATGTTAGGGTGAAAGGCCTCCCGGAATCGGTCCCTCCGTCTGGGATCATAGATGCCCTCAACAAGATATTTGGAGAGATTCTGAGCCTGGACCCCGGAACACCTATTGAATTTGACCGGGCCCACAGAGCCCTTAAGCCTAAGGGCCCAGCATCTGAATACCCAAGGGATGTGATATGCCGACTTCACTACTTTTCCCAAAAAGAAGAACTCCTACGAAAGGTCCGACAATTAGATGCTGTCGAATTCAATGGAACTCAAGTACAGATTTTCCAGGATCTCTCGTGGCGCACGCTACAACAGAGGAGATTGTTAAAGCCACTAACAGATGCTCTACGGAAATCGAATCTCAAATATAGGTGGGGCTTTCCATTTTCTCTGCAAGTCTCACATGCCGGCAATCTAATGTCCCTGCGCTCTCCTGCTGACCTGCCAGATTTTTGCTCCAGTCTGGGTCTAGACAACATCTCTCTTCCCGATTGGCAAGCCTTCCACCTGCCGAATGCTCTTCTGCCCAACACTTCAAAAAGAGGGAGATGGCATCAAGTCGGCTACTCGAAGAAATCCAGAGGACCATCTTCCTCTCAACCACAAGATCCTCCTTGACTGGACTATGTGTGGTAAATATCAATGCTGAATTTCGGCACTTAATGTGCGTTTAGAACTGCTGCCTTCTACTACTCATTTAGATCCTATTTGTTATTCTTACACTGTACCGACCTTATTTGATTACGACTGTTGTGTGTTTATGTATGCACACGTACGTGTATATATAAATATATATATGTATATATCCTTTTCCCTGTTAGGATCTGTTCTTCCTCTTTGCTTAGGTAGGAGCCATTTGTTTTCCTTCCTTCCCGCCATTATCTGAGATACTTCCAGGTGGTTTGGCGGAGTCACGGCCCCCTAGTTTCCCCTACCGCTAAATGTGTTTCTTCCGTGACATGGATGCCGCTATGGCTATCCTTATGTCCGGACGCGGTTGTGTGTTTGTAGTTTTTGCCAGATGTTCATGGTTAAACTATGTTTTTCTTTCCTGTTTTAATGTCTTCTTCATCCTCCCTCCCCTTCTCTCTCTCCCCATTTTCATCCCGCTCTACTCCCCTTTCCTCTTTCCCTTCCGTACCTCTCTCTTTGATCCGATATCTCTTAATACGACCAGATGGCAGTAAACTTACGTATCATTTCTATCAATGCTAGGGGCCTCAATATCCCTGAAAAGAGAACACAGGCTCTCCATTCCTTTCATAGGGAAAAAGCAGACATAGTCCTAGTCCAGGAGACCCACTTCCGCCAAGACGAATCAGCCCCTCGTCTCAGTAATCACTACTTCCCCACTACATACTACAGCAACTATCCACACTCAAAATCCAAAGGTGTTGCAATTTTATTTGCTAAACACATACCAGTTACTGATGTTCAAGTACATATATTGGAGGAGGGAAGATGCCTGTTGCTTATCTGCTCTGTTTTTAATACAACGCTTACAATTGTCAATGTATATGCCCCAAACCAGGGACAAGCGACTTTTCTTGGGAAGGTTCTAGACGCGATTGGTTCACTTAAGCAGGGGATCTTAGTGGTGGGTGGCGACTTCAATTGGGCATTAGATCCCCTTCAAGATATTACCCCACCTCCCACCACCGCCCTGGGTCCCCGGTCCAGAAGGATAAGACGCTTGCTACACACTCACCAGCTGTCCGATGTATGGCGAATAGGCCACCCCACTGACCGAGACTTTACGTACTACTCAGTTCCACATAAATCTTACTCCAGATTAGATTACTTTCTCCTAGACCACGGCCACCTACATATGGTTCGAGACACCTCTATTGGCCCTATAACCTGGTCCGACCATGCGCCCGTTCTCCTAGATATCTCTCTAGAAGCCACAAAGCCAAAACATCGCTCTTGGCGGTTCAACGAGTCCTTCCTCTTTGATCCCTATTGTAAATCTCAATTGGTAGACACACTAGATCTATATATAGACCACAATGTCACCCCTGACGTTTCTGATTTGACGGTATGGGAGGCCCATAAATGCGTTGTACGTGGGAAATGTATCCAACTGGGATCGTACTTGAAAAAACAGAGGCAGGGTCAGATTGATGCCCTTCTCCACAAAATTAATTTATTAGAATCTACGCACAAAGCTTCCCTCTCCTCCGCCACCTTTGTGGAACTCACTGCCGCTAGATCAGCTCTTAATCAATTACTATTAGACAAAGTAAAACTGACATACAGAAAGTGTCGTAACCGATTTTATCGCTGGGGGAACAAACCAGGTAAAATGCTTGCCAAAGCACTCCGCACCCAGAGGGCCCTTTCCTTCATCTCATCCATTAAAGATACCCGAGGGCAAACAGTACATGATACAGAGTCCATTGCATCGACATTTTGCTCATATTACTCCTCTTTATATAACCTGCCCGCGTCGACAGCCTTTGCGAATGCTGAGGACAAACAAAGTCATATAGAATCCTATCTAACAAAAATTGGGTTCCCTGTTTTAACAACTGATATCAGGGATAATCTTGAGAGACCCTTCTCGGCCGCAGAGTTGGAAGAGGCGATTAAAACAACCCCCTCCGGAAAGAGCCCGGGCCCAGATGGTTTCACCATCTCCTATTACAAAGCGTTCAAGGACAAACTAATCCCCCTACTCCTACGGGCCTGTAATACAGTCTCAGATAACCACCCATTCTCGTCCCAATCCCTAGAGGCACACATTTCAGTAATCCCGAAAGATGATAAAGACCCCTCACTATGCCCTAGTTACCGCCCCATTTCCCTCCTTAATATTGATGTGAAGCTTTATGCGAAACTCCTAGCGAATAGACTTAAGCAATTCCTTCCATCCATTATTCACAGTGACCAAGTGGGATTCGTCCCAGGTCGGGAGGCCAAAGACAACACTTCTAAGATAATAAGCCTGGTACATCATCTCTCCTCAACTAAAACCTCAGGAATTCTCCTATCTACAGATGCCGAGAAGGCGTTTGACAGAATTGACTGGGGTTTTATGAAGGGTGTACTCAACCATCTGGGACTCGGTCCATTATGCTTACAGCGCATCTTAGCACTGTACGCCTCCCCTTCTGCCAAAGTAAGGATTAATGGCTCGTTATCAAACTCATTTATTATTAATAATGGTACTCGACAGGGATGCCCATTGTCCCCCTTAATTTTTATCTTATGTATAGAGGCTCTGGCCAGGGCAATTAGATTGAACACGAATATTAGTGGGATCTCTCTATCTGGACATGAATATAAACTTGCACTGTTCGCGGACGATCTTCTTGCCACAATCACAAATCCTGTAGTTTCCCTTCCCAGCCTGATGGAGGAATTTAGATCTTTCAGCGACCTCTCCAACTTCAAAATAAACCTTACTAAATCAGTGGCTTTAAACATCTCTGCCCCACCTACTGTTGTGTCAGGACTCAAATCAGCATTCCCCTTTGCCTGGCACACTTCTCATCTCAAATATTTAGGGGTCATCCTCTCCAACGACCTCTCGAGATTATATGACCTCAATTTCGCCCCCCTCCTTATTAAACTACGTTCAGATCTTCAGACTTGGAAATCGAAACCGTTCTCCTGGTTCGGCAGAGTGGGGATAGTCAAAATGAACTCCCTCCCTAAAATTCTCTATCTTCTCCAGACCTTACCGATAAAAATTCCCCCCAAATGGTTCAGAGATGTCCAGACCTTGATTAGAGACTTCATATGGGGTGGTAAGAGACCCAGATTGAAACTATCCCTACTGCAGAGACAGAAAAATGCAGGCGGTGTCCGTCTCCCAAATGTCCAGGGATACTACCAGGCTTGCCTGATGAGTAGAATACTAGATTGGTCCAGGTTGCACACCGTTAAACAGTGGGTCCAAATAGAGAGTCACTCCTTGCCCCTTCCCATTAATGTTGTCCCATGGCTCCTCCACCTCCCCAACTCATCCCACCCCACAGTAGGCCCAACCTTGGCATGTTGGAAAGCAGTCCGGAATTCTCCGTCTGTCTCCTCACCCTCATCCCCCTACATGGCTTTCCTATATGATAAGCGTTTCCCCCCGGGTTTAGAGGCCAATACATTTAGGCCGTGGTATAAAGTGGGTCTTTTTCGCATGGGACAGCTGGTGAGTGGGGGTAGGGTGGTTCCATTTGAGGACTTACGCAGGAAATGGAATTTACCGGCAAGTGATTTCTGGCGCTATCTACAAACCCGCCATTTTCTGTCATCTCTAGATCCCAATATCTCTGGATCCCCTTCTCCAACCCCCTTTGAACTTTTATGCTCATCTGAAGAGCCCCCTTCCCACCCTATTTCCAAGATTTACAACCTACTATTAGATGACGCTAGTCATGATCTCCCTTGCTTCACTAAAAAATGGAATAAAGACCTGGGGACTGACTTAACAGATGCCAAATGGGGAAAAATCCTCCACCTTGCTCATGCATGCTCCCCCAGCATACTGGTAGTGGAGACACAATATAAATTACTGTCAAGGTGGTATAGATGCCCCGACACTTTATCTAAGATGGGGCTAGGTATACCAAATATCTGTTGGCGTTGTTCCTCAGGCCCCGGAAATCCCTTCCACATTTGGTGGGACTGTCCCTCATTACAACCTTACTGGAATAGTGTCATCTCTATCTCCACAAAGATACTAGGTGAAACGGTACCCTCAGACCCCCTGTTTTGGCTGTTTCATTATTCGTCTGGATCTGTCCCAAGATACAAAAAATCCCTCTTATGCCGTCTAAACAATGCGGCAAAGGCAATTATACCTGTGCGCTGGCGATCTTCCTCTCCTCCAACAATCAAAGAGTGGTTCCATAGAATAGATATGTATATGGACATGGAAGATATAGTGTCCTCTGCTGCAGAAGGCTACGATTCCTTTAGAGACACTTGGGCTTCATGGTTAACCTTTAAAGAATCTTCCTCGTATAAGACAGCAATGGAATCTACCCCCCCCTCACTACCTTAGCGTCTTTCCGCTCCAATTACTATATCCCCAAGTTCTGACATATGTACACTATCTTCTTTGTATGTGATTTGATTGTAATCGCTGATTTGTATCGGATCTGCCCCTTCTCTCCAACCCTCAACTTTACCCACTTTCTCCTCTTCTTCTCCCTCGCCTCTCCATGCTTCCCTTCCTAGTATGTTTTTATGTTACATTACATGATGACGTTGATGGTATTATCTTGCTGTATCGTAACCTTGTTTCCTATACCCCAAAAATTTACAATAAACATATTTTGCTCTAATTTACTTATTGACATAATACCGTTATTCTGAATTCATTAGTTGGGGTAAAACTTTCTATTACCAGTTATCAGTGTAATAGCTGAACAGGAAAATGGGCGATACCACATTAGAACATTCATTTCCCATCACTTACAAAATAACTATCTTTATTGTGCTTCTCACACAAAGCTTCAGGCTGATGGAAGTACTTAGAGTAATACTGCTTTCACATTGCAGAAATAGGTAATGACACTGTATTCTTAAATGGGACTTTAAAACGGGTCTGAGCCTTGAGACCTTTCACATTGCAGGTGAAAACCGTTTTAAAAATCATTTAATACCATTCAAACATTCAACCCGTTTAACCCCCAAGGGACACGTTTCAAGCCATTGAAATAGAGCTGTTCAAACTGCCAAAAAAACGGCTTTAAAACGTGTAGGACTTTTTAACCGTGTTGAAATACCGGTTAACTTTAACCGGTAAATCAACTCTGGCACTTTCGCATTGCAGCCTTAAACGTTTTAAAATGGAAAAAAAACGGCAATATACCGTTTTAAAAGTGCGATGTGAAAGGGGTATAATTGTGATGAGAAGAAAACACTGACGGGCAGCAAAGTAGCACACAGTAATCAGGGCCAAACAGAACAGAGAAATATACAGTACATTCACTGCAAATGAGAACCATACAGAGAGAGCCACAGTATTCAGCGGCTTTGTTTTTCAGTTAAACTGGTAAAAATGTTGTTCTAGAAACAATGTATATTTGGTAGAAATACATATTGGGCCTGATTCAGGATCGCTCGCTAAGCAGCATTCTTCTGCAGCTAAGCACCGTCCACCGCCCCACCATCCACATCCCCTCAGTAACATGCAGATGTGTCCAAAAAAACATCCCCTCGTATGCCGCCGAAGGGAAGATAAATCATTCGATGGTCAGCGACCATGGAATGATTTCTCTCCCTTTGGAAATAAAAGTTAGTGAAAACTGACTTTTATTTCCACCTAAAATGGGGTGAGCACTGATGACCTCAGCCACCTACCCGGAGCAGGGAATGCCACACACGCGCTCTCAGAAGAACACCCATCATTTTCTTGGGGACATCCATAAAATGCTGGCCGTTCCCCTGATGATATTTGATGAAGGCGTTCGCACATGCCAAATATGCACATTCTGCCCTGTCCAATCCAAGCAGAATCACCCCCATTATATGCTGATCAGCCAAGTACCAATGCAGTTTTCTGTATGTTTGCACATGTGTGTAGGGGAAAGGAAGTATTGTAAATGTTGTCCCTTGCAAAGACGGATTGCTGGGGGATACTAGGACTTGGAGAGAGATACAACTGTGAGATTTTAAATACCAGCCAATAAACTTCTGCCTTACATATGACAGGTTGGGTTCAAAAAATAAGTTAGGAGTCAATTGATGATACTTTATCTCTCACAATTTTATCTCTCTCCCAGCTTTGATAAATAAGTGACAGTGTGGTGCATTAATTTACTCTAGTTAGTTGGAAAAAATGGACAAGGAGAGAAGAAATTCTCAATTAAGTGAGAATTTTATGAACCTTCTAGATGCACTTCACAGGAAAGCCCATTTCTAAGCAAACTACTTTACCACCAGTGTCATAAAAAAAACACATTTTTAAAACATATAAAAATGTAATTAAATCAACCATAATGTCCTGATAAGACTATACTGTATAGTAAATAAAACAGACTACAACAAGCAGAACTTTTAAAAGAAAAAAGATTCAATAAATGAAATGGCAATGGTGTTGAGGTAGTCAGGACTTTACACAATATTGGATTGTTTCTCTCAACAAAGCGCACAATCCAACAGAAGTACAGTAGGCACAACTTGCATGAACTATTGGGAAGTGGGTCTAAACTTCTGAATACAGTAGCTAACTACTTGGAGATTTTGCTCCAGAAATGCTCTTATTGTAGGGTAACCACAAAAATATTGTATTTCTGCTCACACCAGTCTTCTATGAAGGGTAAATCATCTGTTCAGGAAGGCGTTTGTGCATAGTATGAGTAATTACACAAATCTGCAGCTTCCACCTACTTATGTACAGTACTCAAGTCTTACCTCCACAGTCTAACATATTCCCTTCATCAGGCTTCTCCAGAGGCCAGCAGTCATATTCCGTGTTGTCCAAGTCATGCCATCCATCAGTTATTTCAAAGATAAAGATCTAAAGTGATAACAAAAAATGTATTTTAATTCAAAATAAAGAAGAGTTTTTTCTCTTTTAAATGCAGATAAATTCTGCTTTGAAATTGAATCAAAAATCCAATATTTGCAGATCTAGCAGACTGCGGTGATCCCCTTGGTGTATTATAGGATTATTTGTTGCAATAATGAGTGTTTTTCCTGACAGCAAGTTCAAGACAAACTGGAACATTTTGCATTAAATGAGGCTATTTTGGGTTATTTGTCAGCAAAATGGTAGTCAGCTATATCTGGATGTTGAGCAGACGTGAACTTCCAAAGCTGTAAATATGTATTGGAGATAGAACTGTGGTAAGCATAAACAAAGTATCCTACACAATTAGATAAGTTTCATATATACAAACATTGTAAAACATTCTAAAAGCATAACTCTGTTATTTTTTTTCTATTATTTTTTTTTTTTAATCTTATTCAACAAGTTGTTGGTTTGTATATTCGAGTGTGTATTTAAATTTTTGAATCCATTTGCTGCAAATAAAGTACACTAGCGGTATAATATATGCACCTACCATTAATCTCCCAATGAGATGCAAAAGAAACAGAAATGATTTGAAGCCTCTCATAGTAGAGCAGATTATTACATCCCAGTTCTAGGTATTTACTTTTATGGTCTCACGGGAGCTCTTTAGTAATGATGCTGTGCCTGCGATACACAGCCAGATGTGATACTGTTCTTGCTGTTGCTGCTGTAATTTCTCCCTTAGGACTGGCAATTGGATGGTATGGAGGGGAAAGTTGGATGTGCTCAGCTGGAAAATCAATTTACTTTCAAGGAATCATCTTTGCACTCTAACCATTCAGTTTGAGCTCCATCTAGTGGCTGTATGTAAAAATGCATGCAGCCCTAATTAAAATACAGGTATCACAAAAGGATAAAGTAGAACTATATTGATATTTATAGAGCATAGTACACAGCATGATACATTTTTAGGGGGTCATAACATGGCATGAACAAATTATATATAATCACATAAAATATGTACATGACAAAGATTCTGCAGCATTAGGCTTTGGAGCATGACTTCAAGAGTTCAGGAGAGATTGTGAGCAGAACTGAGGCACATTGGAGCTGGTGACCTTCAGTGGCAGAAAGCAGCTAATGAGCACAGTTCTATAGGTAGTACAACTGTAAAATTCTCAAGAAAGTGACAGGTATACAAAGTTACTTAATGTAAACCATAATATTTTAAGATGAAAGATCAGTGCATACATTTGTGTACTAAAAGCTGATACTCAATCATTGCCAGAGAATTTTGAAGTGCCTAGATATAATCCAACCTTGGCTACTTGTTTGAATTACACCACTAACAGAACTAACTTGGTTTTGCCTTGTAAATAATTGACACCACCTCTGGTAACTCAGAACCTTTTACTTTTACCCCAAAATGCCACAGCACCTTGCAATGGGCTTTTATTTATTGCAAGTGTGGTCAATACTGGTTTCCTTGCATGTATCCCAAAAATACTGGGCAGTTTTTTTTTTTTAAAACAGCAATTTAGAAATGAGTCTAGACCATAGTTGCCGACTTTTGAGGGCAGCCAGCTCTGTCAGGCAGGGGGGCGCGGCCAGTTCCTGGACTGGAAAAAGAGGCGGTCCGGGGGCGTGGCCACACAGATGATGCCCTGTTGGGGGCATGTCTACAGCATCACGGCATTTTAGCCCCGCCCCCCGCCGTGCAATGCCGGTATTTCAGTCATTGCACTGCGGGGGGCGGGGCTAAAATGCCGCGATCGCGGCATTTTACCTGCGGACCCCCCTGCCAAGGGACACATCGCAGTAGCTGGGGGGGATATGCGGGAGGATTGCCACCCTTTCCGGGGGACCGGGAGGGGGACCCGATTTCCGGGACCCTCCCGGCCATTCCGGGAGGGTAGGCAACCCACATGTGCCACATCCAACCGACCGCTGGGGATTCTGTTCCCAGCAGTTAACGGACAACCGGTACACCAGGCTGTCACCCTGATTTTTGGTCCAGGCGATTGCAATGCTACTGGGACTCCCGGTGGCACAAGTGGTTTCAGCTATTGCTTTTTATTCAAATATTGCAACAGCATTATATATATATATATATATATATATATGGGTTTGTTTTTTATATATATATATATATATATATATATATATATATATATAAAACAAACGCACGTGGGACCGGCACTCGGCGGACTTGAAATCAATTGCTCATACCCATACTGGCTTTTGCAACGTTTCAAACTCTTTAATTAAGTTCTTCCTCAGGCAGCGTACAAACGTTGCAAAAGCCAGCATGGGTATGAGCAATTGATTTCAAGTCCGCCGAGTGCCGGTCCCACGTGGGTTTGTTGTATGTTGTTTACCCAGACAGGGCACCCCGGCACAAAATTGCTTTGTATGAGAGTGCCTGCTAATCGGAAATATATCTCTATCTATCTATCTATCTATCTATCTATCTATCTATCTATCTATATATATATATCTATATATATATAGATATATATATATATCTATATATATATAGATATTGATATATATCTATATATAGGTATATATATCTATATATAGATATATATATACTGTGTATATTTAAAAATGTAGAGAAGGTCCCAATGCGCACTTTCACACAATATGAGCAGCACCTCTGAAAGGATTCCCTGTTAGACAGGATCCAATGTTTAGAAATTAAAGAGAAAGATAAAGCTCAGAGGGCACTAGATTCAAAATATAAAAAAATAATAATAATAATTAAAAATACCCTAAAGGCATGACATTGACCCTTATTCAGATCTGATCGCAGTACAAATTTGTTCTCAAAATGGGCAAAACCATGTGCACTGCAGGTGGGGCAGATGCAACCTGTGCCAAGAGAGTTAGATTTGGGTGGGGTGTTTTGAAACTGAAATCTAAATTGCAGTGAAAAAATAAAGCAGCCAGTATTTACCCTGCACAGAAACAAAATAACACCCAACTCCAACTCTCTCTACACATGTTACATCTGCCCCACCTGCAGTGCACATGGTTTTGCCCAGTTTGAGAACAAATTTGTACTGCGATCAGATTTAAATAAAGGTGCCCACACACGCACCGATCCCGGCGTGCGTTGTGGGCTTAACTAGCACACATAGCATCGCATCGTATGCCTTATGCATACGATGTGCATACGATGCGATGCTATGCTAGAAAAAGCTAGTACAAAAAGTATGTGCAGCACATACTTTTTGTACTGTGCGATGGGGTGCCGCGGGAGCGCTCACCCCATCGTATAGCATCGCACCGCCGGGATCGGTGCGTGTGTGGGCACCTTAAGCGCCATTGTGCATACAGATTTCAGCACAATTCAATGAATCATCAGTATGGAATCCTTTAGAATGTTGACATTACAATCATCAGTTCAACATTGTTATTCCAACGCATTGAAATTCGCGATGACTTCATTAGGGGAAGAAATACAATGGTTTGATTGGATGACCACACTTTCTGGTGTCAGGGATGTAGTTCCTCACAACAGGAATGTTGATCCAATGCATATACAGATGGAGCGCCCTTCATTCTTGCAGGGGCAGGCGATTGGATCGCCAACTACCAGCCCCCGGAATGGGATGCGCGCGCATCCCCTTCTAATGGAGCACCCCCCCAGGTCCCCGCCACCTCACCGCCAGTCCCCCAAGCTGTCCGCCACCTCCCCGCTCCCCCCCCATAACTCTGCCTGTCTCCTTGAAGCGGAGATGGACAGGGTTCACATCACCCACCGCATAGTGACGTGTGTCCCAGTCAGATGGAGTGCCATCTTGCCAGCGGGAGCAATCTGTCGAGCCCTGTCACTGGCTGAGAAGGGCTCCATCTGTATATCCAATGTATAATTTATGAGTTGGTTTTCCAATATCCACCAATGTTGGTTCCTCAAAATATACAGTACAAAAGGTCCTTCAAGTCACTAAGGATGTAATGGTTCAAATGGGGTGTGTGTGCACAGGTAGGTTCCCAGAACCTAGTGCCAATTCACCTAATATTAGTGAATTGAAGGAATTAATTTGTTGCCATGAACTGAGTACAATAAGTGTGGTCTCACCAATGCCTTTTAAAGGGGCACTGTCACATTGGTATCCCTTGAATCCATTCCCCTTTTTAATGCATCCTGTCCTGTTTGTTTTTGCTGCTGCACTTGAGCAGTGTGAACTATTACCCAATTTGTCATGTATGATGACCCCCTAAGTCCTTCTCCACTGCAGAATTCCCTTTATTAACTCAATTTAGCATAGAAGTAGCTTGTTCATTTGTGTTCCCATAATGAATTACTTTACATTTTTCAATGTTAAACCACAGTTTCCACCTTTTCTCCCACCTTTCCAATTTAACTACTGTAAGTCACTTTGTAGTTTATCCACATCCTCCCCTGAGTTCATTTCCTTACTCCATTTGGTGTCATCAGCAAATATTGCAAACTTACTCTCTATGTCACTACCTATATCATTAATACATTAAACAAGGTGGGTCCCAATATTGAACCGTGCAGGCCCTACTTTGGACCTTACCCCAGCTGGAATGTATGCCATTTACCACCACTCTCTCTTCCTGATTGTGCAACCAGTTTTTAATCCAATTACAAATTTTATCTCCTACCCCAAAGTTACCTAGTTTTATTAATAACCTTTTATGAGGCACCATGTCAAAAGCTTAATGAAATCAAGAAGTATTACATTAACAGATTTCCCTAAGTCCACCCCCTACTGACTTCTTCATTGAAGCTAAACAAATGAGTCTGGCATGATCTATTTGAAATTTTGGATACTATATCTTATTATGCCTTCTTAAAAACTTCCCCCATAATGAATGTAAGGCTGACTGGTCTATAATTTTCAGGGTTAACCTTTTTACCATATTGGTACAATGTAAGCTATACGCCAGTCCCTTGGTACCATCCCAGAGTTTATTGATTCATTGAATATCAGATATAACGTTAGTGCTAAGACAGAACTCAATTATTTTAGTTTCCTAGGGTGTATTTCGTCCGGGCCAGGAGATATGTTACTATTTAGGTCTATTTTTGACTATTTCCTCACTCAAAGGTGTTTCAGGGAGGGTGTGTGGTGTCAGCTCCGGCCTCGATCAGTCTGTCTCTGTCGCAAAGTTGTGAGTGTTGTTCAGTCAGAGTTCCACACACTTGCACAGACTGGGAAAATCATTTGAGTAAGTGAGTTACAAATGGATTTGCAGATCAGCAATCCATTCGCAAGTCAAGCGTAGACTTGCACGGAACGGGACTTCACTCTGCCTGGGCAACGGCTACCTGATCAATGTCACACAGCAGTGCTGAGATTTGAATCAGGCCCACAGTTCTTTCAACCAGCAATAACACTAGGCTCATTTCACATATAGCACTCAGGTGAGCAGATAAGCAGGTAAAAAATGCTGGTTGGCTTTAAGTCACAGTCCATTTATCCATCTTTGGTAATAGACCCTTTCTTATCTAGTACTCAGGTTAGCAGGTAACATGCTGGTTGGCTTTAAGACACAATTCATATAATCAGCAATAGCAATAGGCCCCTTTCACATATAGCAATCAGGTGAGCAGGTAACAAATGCTAGTTCCCTTTAAATCCAAGTCACTTTATTCAGCTTTAGCAAGAGACCCTTTGATATGTATCACTGAGGTTAGCAGATAACAAATGCTGGGTGTCTTTAAGACACAGTTGTTATAACTAGCAATAGCATTAGGTGCCTTACACATATGTTACTCAGGTGAGCAGGGAACAAATGCTGGTTGGCCTTTAGTTACAATTACTCTATCCAGCTGTAGTCCTTTAATATGTAGCACTCAGTTGAGCAGATAAGCAGGCAACAAATGCTGGTTGGTTGCGACCGGTGTTCAGTGCTGCCTGGTATCAGGGGCGTAACTAGATGTTCATAGGCCCCATAACAAAAGTTTGTAAGGGCCCCTATTTACCAGTCAATACTGATACATTTAGATAGCACATCTAACTTACAGAGGGAAGATGGGCCCCCCAAAACTCTGGGCCCCATAGCAGCTGCACCCCCTGCACCTATGGTAGTTACGCCCTTGCCTCGTATGCTGACCACCACACTAAGCTGTACTCTATGCTCATGGTCTTGCTTTCCAGTGTCCTTCTGTGATAATACTCTGGTCCTCTGCTGGGGGTCTGTCTCATTGGCAACAACCAATTAAACAGATTCACATGCATAGATTAATATGAAGAAGGGATTCTTTTGCATCAGTCAATAAGAAGACTTTTCAAATTATATAAAGGAGTAAATATAGGAGCAAAACCATCTTATACATCTAATACTACATGACATTAAAATGACTTGCAGCTCAGAAAGACTTGTTTTATTACATTTGTTCGCCCTCTGGTGGGGAAACACATGTCTTACATGCCTTTACTTTTTAATGAGTGCATTTAGTTTAGAGTCATTGCTAATTAAAATAAAATAGAGTGCATGGGCCAGATTTAATAGCCTCCTAGTCCAGCGGCTGTGCAGGATGCAAGACGAACTCAGACTTGTATTAAAGGGGCAATCATCTACAAGGCATGTTTTTGCCACTTTAAGCAAAATGTCCGAGTTCAGCCGGCATCCCGCACAGCTGCTGGAATCAGAATATATCTGACCTCTATATATGAATGACAGTTTTTGCTATGTTATGATGCTATGGGAGGCCTCTGTGCAGTTTATTACTGGGTTTTTGATAAACTGTTGAAAATTGAAAGATTTATTAAGTTTGTAGTTCTATTTGCCAGTGTTATTACGTAAATAATTACAGATAGAGATTTATTAAATGATCAAATAAAGTTGACACAATTGAACGGATGGTGTAATGGTTAGCATTACTGCCTAACTGTACAGAGTTTCTATATTCTCCCAGTACTTGCGTGGGTTTCCTCCGGGTGCTCCGGTTTCCTCCCACATTCCAAAAATATACTGGTAGGCTAATTGGCTCCCAACAAAAATTAACCCTAGAATGTCTGTGTGCGCGTGTACATGTTGTAGGGAATATAGATTGTAAGCTCCACTGGGGCAGGGATTGATGTGAATGTTCATATATTCTCTGTAAAGCGCAGCGGAATATGTGTGCGCTATATAAGAAACTGTTAATAAATAAATAAATAAATTGTCAAATAAAATCATATTTTCAATTTGTTCAATGAAATACTATTAGATTTTAGAGAAAAAATACTATTATGAATTTGATGATTATTTTATATAATATAGGAAATAAAAAAAATATATTGCTCTTTAAATACATATGTGGTATGTTTAAAAAATAGAGTGACTCTTAATAAAATGTATAGAACCTTCTTTCATTCATGCCTGTTTTATCAGTCCCAGGTCCCACAATTTCTGATGGCAATCCTGATTTGTGCATGTGTACTTAGATTTCCAGCAAAATACAAGGGATGCAACTGTGGGGGAAACTCCTAATCACGATTACTGGCAGGGTCAACCTCATCAAAATGATTGCTCAGCGTAAGCTGCTTTATGCTCTGCATCATTCTCCTATGTATGTGCATCACAAGGTTTTTAAAAGTATTGATGGTTTTCTTTTTTCCATCATTTGGTCTAGTCGGAGAGTATGGATTAAATTTAATACGCTGACATGGACACGCACTTCTGGAGGCTTGGCTCTTCCCATGTTTAGGCTGTACTACCTAGCGCAGGGGTCTTCAACCTTTAAGACAGCGTGGGCCACCTAAAAAAATCCAGTGAAGCCCGAGGGCCACTAAAATCGCCTACGGAATTTCGGACAGCTCCATAGAATCACAGCTCCCCTATAACGTCAGCACAGTCCTTCATAGATAGTTGGCACAGCCGCCCATACTCAGCACATAACCCCACACACACACACACACACCCTAATAGTTATCAGCAGCCAATTTGGGTTCCAGTGCAAACAGTAAAATATGTGCCCCCCCATATATAACGTGATATTAAATAAATTGCACGCGCCCTAGGCGCGCTCCCAAAAACGGGTGTGACCTAATTATAAGGGGCGTGGTCTAATTATAACGAGTGTGAACTAGCAGGAAAACAATTACCTGACACCAGACATTGGTTACCGCAGGAATGGTCATTGTCCTCACACGCTTAAGTTGACTGAAGGCTGCACAATGACATATAAACATGAAGGCCCACACAGTGAAATAGTATGCCTCACAGATCAAACCCAAACAATGAAAGGCTACTTAAATCAATATACACTGTTACTGTCCGTAATGCCCATTACACATTGTGCATCACACCATAGTGTCCATTAGACATTATGCCACACACCGTAATACCTGTTGTACATTATGTCATACACCATAATGCCCATTACACATTATGCCGCACCGTGATGCCCATTACACATTAATCCACACAAAATTATGCCCATTGCACATTATGCCCCACACATGCCCATTATGCCACAGACCATAATGCCAGCAGTACTCCTGCTTATACATATGATGCCCCAGCAGTGCCCCTCACCTAATGCCCCAGCAGTGCCCATCACACACAATGCCCCAGCAGTGCCCCTCACACACAATGCCCCAGCAGTGCCCCTCACACACAATGCCCTAGCAGTGCCCCTCACACACAATGCCCCAGCAGTGCCCTCACCTAATGCCCCAGCAGTGCCCATCACACACAATGCCCCAGCAGTGCCCCTCACACACAATGCCCCAGCAGTGCCCCTCACACACAATGCCCTAGCAGTGCCCCTCACACACAATGCCCCAGCAGTGCCCCTCACACACAATGCCCCTCACACACAATGCCCCCAGTAATGCCCCACACACAATGCCCCCAGTAATGCCTGCAGCTTTGCCAGGTCTCCTGCTCCCTGCCAGATGTACCTCCTCATCCTGCAGCTTTGACGGGTCACCTGCTTCCACCATCCATGCCTCCTCCTGCAGTTTCGCCGGGTCCCCTCCGCCAGCTGTGCCTCCTCCTCCTGCAGTTCCAGTGCCGGGTCCCCTGCTCCCGCCAGCTGCGTCTCCTCCTCCCGCAGCTTCGCCGGGTCCCAACTTCCCAGCTCGTGACCAGACGTGCCTCCTCCTCCCTCAGCCGCGCTGGATCCACTCCTCTGCCCTGCCTGCAGCCAATGGAAATCGGGTAGGCGGCACCCAAGGGGACTCCATTACACTGCCTCCCTCGGCAGCATTTTCTTTTACTTAAAAAAGAAAAAATCCTGTGCATGGCGGGCCGGCGGGCAGGGGGCCACTGAGATCAGCTCCGCGGGCCACTCGTGGCCCGCGGGCCATGGGTTGAAGACCCCTGACCTAGCGGCTCCACTGGCTCATTTAGTTGAATGGGTTGCTGATGGGTCAGACACTACTTTGCCATCCCTGTTAATGTCTGAGGCTCCTCCCAGATTTACCCCTCAACATTTAGTATTGAGTGTCAATGTAACTTTGCTAAAGCTACCAATAGTGAAACAGGCTATACTTTTGTGGAGGGGTGCTGCTGCCATTCTTCCTGGGATGGGTTGAGATCCGGATTCGCCCTTAGATGGCAACAAAGAGTTTGGGGAATTGTCTAGGCTACAGTTACGCAAGGTATAAGATAAATGGGGTGTAATTAGAATTGGACAATTGTACCAATATGGTATATTTAAGACACTCCAACAATTACAAGTAGACTTTCCTATCCCTAATGTTTATTTTTCAGATCTCCAACTCGGACATGCTTGTACAACTTTTATGAATGTATACAGGACTCAGCTCTTAAGAAATGATTGACCTCAATTGGCGATAGACAGCTGATTTCCATAATTTACTCGACACTACTTAGTGCATTACATGATGATAATATGCCACAATTTAAATTAAAGTGGAAGTCGGACCTTTGATAAAACCATTTGAAACGCGTCAGGGGGCCTGCTGCCCACATTTTGGACTCTGGATGGTTCTGAACCAGCACCAAACGTCTTCATCTACAAAGTACACATCACCCTTTGGAATGTATTCTCTGCCACCCTGCCTTGTGCCATTTGCTCATCCTTTCCCTTCACGGTGAACTGGTCTTCAAACAAATCTGCACACCAGCTTTCCCACTGAGAACAGGAGGTTACCAGGATTATCTCATCACACCTAAGGTGGAAGGTAATTCAATATCCCCCACTTGGCACTTATTCATTTATTTACTGGAGCACATTTAGGAACGAACAGTCCATTTCCATAAACTAAGAATTCTTCATATCACTATTTTACTGTGAACATATTCAAGGAAATGTGGTTTTATTTTTTGATCACGTATTTGTTCTTTTATTTTTTTATTAAAAATGTATGATTGTAAAATCAGTCCATCCCATTTTTACGTTAATATTTTAGTGCTGCTACCATTTTCTTTTCATTTTTGTCATATTCTCTCCGGGACTGACTATCTTGGATTACAGCAGCTGCTGGTTGAAACAGATCCTGTCAAGAATCACCTACCTTAACTTTATTTATTAACAGTTTTTATATAGCACATACATACATATTCCGCAGCGCTTTACAGAGAAAATTTGAACATTCACATCAGTCCCTGACCCAGTGTACTAAACCTAAAATGCAGTAAAACCCCCGTTTTACAGCATTTTCAAATTTACAAAGCCCGTCCGCACCGTCTTCAGCAGACAGGGTATCGCCACCGCAATGCAGTGGCATCGCGGCGGGGGCGTGGCAAGGGGTGGCGATGTATGTTCCTAATTATCCTATTGTTTTTCGTTCGTCCACCCCCCTCCTTTTAGTCTATTAACTCTTATGAGCAGGGCCCTCCTTCCTCACGTACTCACCCTACCTCTTTACCTCACCAGCGCTCCTGTCCTGTTCTTCCCTTTCTCTACTTCATCTTTAGTCTCCTTGACAATTTTGACACCTACTTAAGAACTGATGCATTTTATTTCTACCAGCTATACCCCTATTTATGCTGTATTCTATCAACACACCCTGTACGTTTTCTAGCACTCCGCCCCACATTTTTATGATTTTTGTAGTACATAAAGGACTGAGGGGGGGGGGACAACACTTGAGTAAGGGGTTTGGTCAATTGCAAAGCCTGCACACTTGTAAGCAAGGGCTCAGAGTAAAGCAAATAGAATACCTTTCCCTGCAATCAGGATCGCTCCATTGTCAGGTACTGTAAATTGTACAGTAAAACTATAGGATAAAAGTCTCTGCTACATTCATACATTCTGCATATCTATAAAAGAGACAATTTCTTAGGAATTGCAGTAAATGTATGTTTGTATTTTTGGATCTAATTGCAAAAAACAAGCTGGTAATTCTAGTGCATCTGTTTATTAGAGGCAGTGTTATATATTCTCTGACTAAATATCTCCTTAGGGATTATTTTTAATGGTTGTTTAGTATGATGTGCTTATAACATACACAGCCAATTCATGATTGAATCAATAATGCCTCTAATACTTGGTACACACTGAGCAATATATCAGTATATTGTGCATATTGTCTACTGTGTATAAATAATATCATTAGCGATGCACACTCCCCCCCCCCCCCCCATCATCTGTACATGCGGCACAATGTTGACTTTATCATCAGTGAGCACAGCGTCAATTCCCGGAGACAGAGGAGCTGGCGGCATGGCCAGTGGCTTTACAGCCCAGTCCAGCCCATGATGCAAAATGACGCGATTCACATCATTTTAGTCCCGCCCCCTCCCCAAAGAGCTGCAAATTCCAGAATTTGTTTCAGGGGAGCCGAGGGTTGGGGGAGCAGAGAGGGGGACTGATTTTCGGGAGCCTTCTTGCCATTCCGTGAGGGTAAGCAATTATGTATTTAATTTATCTCATACCTTTGGCTTTTCATTTCTAGCTTTATAATACAGCGACTCAAAATGGTTGTGTCAGAATCATGGACTATGGTGAGACATTTTGAAGGTGTTCCTAAACCAGAGGACTTCAAATTAATTGAGAAAGAGTTGCCACCACTTAAAGATGGAGGTAAGATAATTCCCGGGCCTTAAGTAGACATTTTGGCACACCAATCAAGAGAGAGCATCAGCACCCCCCACCCCATATATATTTTATGCCCACTACCAGGGCACTTTCTAGGGCCAGGCAATCCAGGCAATCACACGGAGCGCTGCATACAGTATTACATGGGGCCTGGCTTGCCACATAGAATATGGTGAAAATGTCTCAATTGTTAAGAATGCTAGAGAAAATGGTGGCCATTTTTGGAACAGACATTTACTGTGCTAACAGCAGTAACCACAGAGTATGTGGGTGACTCTCGCTTCAGTCTAACCCTCCGCCCCCCTGTTAAGTGCCTAAACCTAACTCTCCACCCTCCCCTGCTGCCTAACACCAAGTCAATTATTATAAGCAGCTATTCTGCTTATTATGCAATGTATTCTGCATCCCGGCAGGTGGTATGCCAGCAGCAGCAGTTACAATACAGATTCTAGCATCCTGACTACCGTAAGGAGACCAACGCCGGAATGTCATCATTGGTGAGGATAGTGGCACTGAAATTCTCACTGCTGACATTCCAAACATAAGTATGCAAAGGCAAGGCTGCCAAAAGCACCACCAGGACCCAGTAAAAAGGGAGGGCACAACCAACAGGGGGCATGGCCACGCCCCTTTAAAAAATCAATTTAGCAGGGGGTGTGGGTTGTGTACGGGTGGCCGACCAGGGAGAGAGAGAAAACAGGCTGAGAAAGTAAAGTTGCCTCTCTTCCCTACTCAACACATGGCACTGAGCAACATGTGTTGAGCAGAAGAGAGAGGCTGTGCCGCCCCCCCCCCCCCCCCCCCCCTGCGCTCGCCACACTATATAAAATCATTTCCTCGCCGACGTGGATAGTGGGGGTATGAAAAGGTCGGAGGACGCGTTCCGCCGCCGCTTGCCACGCTTCGGGCTGGCGTGGATAGTGGGGGTGTTTTAGGAACACATTCACACCAGCCATATCTTACATCTGAGACAGTAATGACGACATGTGTTAACAAAGAACTGTACTTTTTACTTAAATATATGAAAAATAATGATAAAGATAATAACAATAATGATTCAATAACAATAAAGATAAAAAAGATAAAAGATACTATCAATAATGATTAGATAAGAATTAATCGATTAAAACACTAAATCATTAATAAATCAGGAATAATTGACAATAAAAAGATAATAATTTATCCTCTTTAGGAAGGAGGGTCAGTGCGAAGAGCACTCTTTCAAAAGAGTTCTCCACACCCAATGTTTTCCTCCAAATATATTCTTGGAGGTACCGCTGCAACATGTGGCGTGCCGTACCCCTCTGACGCTTGTTGCCCCACTTGCATGCGCCCCACATGCGCTCGATATTCTGCGTATGCACGCCTGTTGAAGGATCGACAAAATTGTATCGATGGTTAACTTGGGCATGAAAATACCCTGCACGTTCCAGTTACTCTGTGGTGTAACCCCTCCAACAGTCACTATAAATAGTGGTGCCTGCCTCGATGTTGTCCACAATGCCACCATCAATGTGGCAGCATCTCTCCGAGGCACCATACACAGAGAACACTGGCCCGTCTCACAACAGATACCGCCAAAAACCCACTGCTGTGGGAGCATACGGCCAACATTATATTTCCTGCGGACAAACATGCTTTTGTCGACCTTGATGATCTTCCCTGGCCCTCACACGTGCAGGCCTCTCTCATCCATGTGTTGTATAAGAAGGCAGTCTTTTTGGACATATCCAGCTCGTCCTGACAAAACTGGATTGATGTCATCTCCTGGGCCCAGGCATAAATGACCATGGTGACGAAAGACAAGCGGCACCCCGGGAACTAGTGCGCCGCTCGCACACTCACCTTCAATCTGCAGACTTTAACGTGGCAGCGCCACAGGTTCTCTCATAGCGTGTCCATTTTCACACATCTGCGACACAGGAAGGAGGTTGTGCCCTTGGAAGAACACTATCGCCTCCTCCTTCGACTGAGGCAGCGTAAAGAAATTCATTGCGGATGCAGCCATCACAATAAACTCTAGAAATTTGTGATAAATCACTAAAAATCACTGGGAGCTCTGAGGTACACTTCTTGTCAAGACAGAATATCACCTCAGAGTGATTTCAGGGGGCGGGAATGTCAGGGAGCGGGAACAGGAAAATCGCATTGCATCGCATGGCATGCAAAAAGCGCATGCAATGCGATTTCACTACGTTAGCATACTTAGAAAATCTGGGCGCCGTGCTAGGAAACCCATACAGAGTACCCATACATCTGGGCCAGTTTAACAACATTCTTTAAGACCTTGGGGTGGATGCATCAGTCATTACATTTTTTATTTGAAACATTCTTCCACTGACCACATGCATATCAGTGTTAACTAATGTTGTTTCATGACTAAAGTCAAATTATTTATAATTTATATTTTAAGCTTATGGGTTTTTTTTGTTTTTTTTTGTTCTCCAAAATTTTTTTTAGAGATCTTGCTGAAATCTGAATTTTGGAGTGTAGACCCATACATGAGGTAATTTAACAAAACAGATTATCTCTTTCATTTTTCAGAGGTTTTAAATCTTTGATATTACACATAACATGGATGCCATAAGCGTGTATAAAATGTGAAATTTGACAAAATGAGCACCACAGATGCTCTATAAATGATCCATAAACTGTGGGCAAAATTTAATAGGGTGGGGGAATCAGAAAGTGAGAGATTTTGGGAGAGTTTTCCCATTTTTTATTAAAGTGGCAATCATTTACACTGAGAAAAAAAATAAGGTTGATTTTGCTATGTTATTGATTGCAGCTTCAAAAAATTGGAACACTCGCCCAAAATCGCTCACTTTCTGATTCTCACCCTATTACATTTGGTCTCATATGTCAATACATATTTTAGTCCATATCTGCAGCCCTTCTCCCTTTTGATTACATTAATTATGCAATTCATATAATCTGGGCCCTTTGTTGCTTGCAATGTTATTGCTGATTTAATACAAATATGTATAACTGTTTTTTTACTCTTAAGACCATACAGTAAGCGCTCATTGAAAGAAGGAGATGTCATAATGGGATCTCAAGTTGCCAGGTAAGATCAGTCTTGTAATATGTCCCATATGTTTCAATTTCTTGGGGCTTCCACCTCCTCCTCTGGGAATCAGATTTCAGAAACATATGTTACCTTATACTGCACAGTACTATATTGTATTTTCTAAAGTCTTTGCTGTTATTAAACTGGCACATTATAATGCATTGACTATATTTATGAAAAGCCCAGCAATATGGTGTCTGGCCACACCCCCTCTGTGGAATGATCACAACCATAAACATGGGCCCCTACCACTGAATTTCCCCAGTGGGCCCTTCATGGCCCAATCCAACCTTGTGAAAGTTGACCATAACCAGAAAAAGAGACCACAAACTCCTCATATGATGTAGTTCCAGTATTCAATCTAATATTGAGGGCAGGATGTATTAAAATACATTGCCGCCCCTCGCCACGCTACCACAGCCATGCTATGGCATATGTACTAACATATGCGACTAGCATTGCAAAGCGGTGACGGAGGCCTCCACGATACCTGTGATGTGGTGTGTGGGGGGTCTCCGTCACATACCTGGTCTCTCCCTCTTCAAGTTCTCCGGCCTGTATGGGAAGCAGCTGTCCCCGGCACCTCCTCCTTTTCCCTGCAGTCGGAAGGACCTCCGGCTGTGTTGCTAGGGGGAGGAGGAGTTTGACGGAGGTGTATGCCGGGACTCAGAGTGAGGTCGGCGGCGGGCAGCAATAAGAAGCCCATAGGTGAGGACGCGGTGGCCGGATCTTAGTAGAAAAAAAGGGTTTTACCGCATTTTTCCCATAGTACATCCTGCCAAGTGAATGGTATTGTGCACTGTAATGCTACCAATGATATGCCTTAATTAACAATCCAGTAATACTCTACCTCTTTGCTAGATAGTGTTGTACGTAACTGCTGCTACTGTCGGTTACTAATTCCTTTAGTCACCTGTACCATTTACACTGGTTCAGATAAATGGCCTGATTCAAACTTGAATTTGCAAATCAGGACATAATCGCAAATCGCATTACACATACGCAAGGGTGAATAGCAACAGAAAATGCTTATGAATCATAAGTACAATGTGGCCAACTTTGACTGACAGGAAGCCAGTATTTGATGGTGGAAACATGATGTTTTCTGGGTGTGTCTGAAAAACGCAGGCCTGCCAAAACGTTTTTGAAGAGAGTCTGTGATGTCAGCGATGACCCTGCCTCAGTCGCAGATTTGTGTAAGCCTCAGACCTGCTCACTATTGCACAGATGGAAAAAACTCTTTGATGGTTCGGGAATTGCTTAAGGTTTTGCGAATGAATACAGATTAGCTATCCATTTACAATTCTCTCGCAATTTAGCAAGGGGAGTTTATCTGTCTCGGCAGTGGCTTACTCCTTGGAGTCCACTGCAAATTCTCACAAAAGCAGTCAAGTCTGAATCACACCAAAAATATATTTTGCAGAACTGCCAGAAGCTCATGTCACAATATACTGTACACTAATTTACCTAATTAACTTATTGCCAAGATAAGAGTATAATAGATGATTGCCATGTAAGGAAGAGTATAATAGATTGCCAAGTAAGAAAGAGTACAGTATAATAGATTGCCAAGTAAGCAGTGGCGTAGCTATAGCACCGCAGCCCCCGCGGTCGCGGGGGGGCGCTGTGCATATGGGGGCGCCGGGGGGGCTGCGGTGCTATAGTAAACCCCCCGCCCCCCATCCCCCGCAGGCTTACCTGTCCAGTGTCCGCGCGTCCCGGCTCCCCTCCTGGCTTCAATCAATGCTATGGAGACGGACCACGATAAAATGGCCGCCCCATAAAGCAGACTGTTCTCTGAAACTGTCTGCGGTATGGGGGCGGCCATTTTATCGTGGTCCGTCTGCATAGAATTAATTGAAGCCAGGAGGGGAGCCGGGACGCGCGGCGGACAGGTATGCCTGCGGCAATGGGGGGGGGAGGGGGGGGGCGCCCCCCCATTAACGGCGGGGGGGCCCCAAACAAAGCTGCGCCACTGCAAGTAAGGAAGTGTAGAATATGTGTTTGCCAAATAAGGCAGAGTATAATAGATGATTGCCAAGTAAGGAAGTGTAGGATAAGTGTTTGCCAAGTAAGGAAGGCATAAGTATGTTGAAATGTTTGTACTGCTAGCAGTGGTACCGCAGCTCAATAGTACACGCCAGCAGATCTTACAAGAAAACACAGTGCTTAACCAGTGGAGTAGTTTATTTAGCTGTAGTGTGGATGTACAGCCTTGCACAGAGTTATGCATGTAAAAGACATGGATCAAGATGTACTAAACCTTGAAAAGTGATAAAATGGAATGTGATAAACCACCAGCCAATCAGCACCTAGCTGTCATTTTTCAAACACAGTCTGTGACATGGCAGTAAGAAGCTGATTGGCTCGATGTTTATCACTCTCCATTTGATCACTTTTCAAGCTTAGTACATCTGGCCCTCGTTATGAAGCAGAGCTTATACAGAGAATAGAGACACCACCCGGTAACTGTATGAAGGTTACAAGTGGCTTGGAGTGCCGTGGATTGCAATCTCACTAAGCTAAGTGGAACATGTCTGTCACACTGTGGTGCTCTAACTCAGTTACAAGATGGCGCCATATATGTATCAAGATGGCGCCATGCAACCAAGGGAGTAATTACCATAGGTGCAAGGGGTGCAGCTGCTATGGGGCCCAGAGCTGAAGGGGGCCCATCTTTGCTGTGTAAGTAATATGTTTTGCATACATTAATCACCAGGAGTTGCTAAATAGGGGGCCCTTAAAAAAATTTGCTATAGGGCCTACGAATATCTAGTGTGGAAGCCTAGGTACACACACGCCATTTTGTGATAGTATGGCCGCCATTTTGGTTCGCAGAGTTGCGCAAATAAAGTTTCCATACCCGAGTATGTGTGACAATGTGGACCAGAAGAGTAGACATACTATCACACATAAATTCATAATAACACACTTACACGAAATGATATATAGTTAAAAGGTTTAGAACGCCACACATAGCTTAGTTAGCCCTGCACACACCTGATTGTATCGTGTTTAGTACCGTTCCGTTCAGCTCATCATGCAAAGTATTCCGGTCATTGCGAATATTTCGCAATGTACACGGCCCGATAGTTATGGACAAAATCCATATTCCAGAGACAGTTTCTGTTGTAAGTAGTTAACAAAGGAAACTAGCTCAAACCGGTTCTTATCCTTGCTGACGCCGAAACCACCAAACAAAGGACTCTTAAAGTTCACTCCCCTGCACCTGGTCAGACCAGGTACAGCGTCTAACCTCCAATCACAGTGGACCGGACATATGATCTCTGACCAATGAGAATGGCCTTTGACCTCCCCTTTCTGACCCTATAAGATAGGCGACCCAGAGCAGCCAGGGTCTCTTCGGCACAACTACTTTCCCTGGACCTTCCTACCGGACTATCGCTCATTCCTGAACGATAGTGAGCTCTGACCGGACTGCTTTTCACATACTAGATGACCACGGTAAACGGTTGCATTTTCACGGTATTTATTCTTAAAGTATTGTTGGCTGATTGTGTTTTGTATTTGTATTCTTTCCCCTTAGCAGAGTTTGTTTAGTATTCATTGTTATTGTATTGTATCACTTGTTATACCTGTTTATTCTTATTTCTGTAACCCCCTTTTGTCCATTAGGGACTTTAATACAATCTTTTTACGGAGTTCTAACCTCCTTACTTCTATTCAGTGGTCGTGTCTAGTTATTCGCATAATAGCGATAAGGTACATTAAGGACTCTGTCCTTACATTGCGGACTCTGTCCTTTAAGGTATATTCGCACAATTGGAGACAAAGTCCTGCGAAAGGATCTCTTATTAAGGTATCGGTTCTTGGTGTATAACATACAATAGACTGTACGCTGCGCTGCGCTACGTTTTGTTCGCACGCAGTTAGGTATAAAGGGTACGTTGGTTGCGGACTTATTACGTAACCAACGCTTTTCACTTATCGTCACTCTGGTTATATTTTAATCACCATTAACAATTGGGGTGCTCGCCCGGTCGTTTCACAGTCCGGAACTCAGTACCAGGCGTGCGACTCGACCTATACCAGCAAAAGGGTGGAAGTATTTATTTGTTTCCATTGCTGGATAGGCCGAGTCCGCGGCGGTGCGGGGTTCGGGAAGTGCTAGCGCTGAACCCGGAGTACAATAAGTGAAAGCCACATGTTTTAAAGCATATCATACCTAAGTGTTTAGTAAACTGTACTTCTGCCTGCCACAAGTAGTTTAACGGGGTATAGTGTCTTGGGCTGCTTGTTTATTATAGTATATGTACCACGTGCGATAAGGTTCGCACACGTGGAATCTGTGTTTATTATAGTACATAGAGGATCCCCTCTGTGCAAAACTATAATTGTTTATTGTTAGCTACCGCAAAAACAGGGACTCCGCCACGTGGCGACAAGTCCTGGGCCTTTTGCAGTAACGTAAAGCGTCTATTGTGTATTACGCAAGGTGCGCGCGCACGTGCCCACATCGGGAAAGTTTCGCATCTTTGTACGTGGTTTACGGAATTAAGTGCGGGATTTATTTCGCATCTTGATACGTAACTCTCGGACAGAGTTAAGGGATTTATTCCACATTTAGGCGCAATTACTGCGTATAGCGAAACCCGAGCGCAACCTTGCAAATACACTATAGAACACGTGGGTGGCCGATTCATCGGCGGCCTGTGAACAAGCGCACGTACACACGTGGCTGTTCATTGGTACTGCACACGCAGCACACATAGGAAGAAGTGAACAGTATTTAAACCACTAGCTTTATTTAAACAGTATAGTAATATACTGCGAATGAAGCGGTGATTTAAGAAAAGAAAATAAGGTTTTCTTTTTGTTCATTTTCTCATAAGCAAGCAACTCAAGCATTATTTTAATAGATTCCTATAGCTTATTATAAGGGATTTATACCTGCATAAGAATCTAGTGAAAAGCTACCGGCCTGGGAAAAATTTTCTGTACAGAAATATTTCAAAAATAAGCATAAGACCTAGGTGTAAATAGCGCCCAGTGTGAAAAAGAACTGAGGCGGACGGGTGTGGGACGGACACAACCCAAGCGCAGTGTAATAGGACAGGTCCAGTTAGGACAGGGTGTACGTGCCGACGTACACATAGGAACTGCCCCTTCAGTGGAATTAATTCCGCTAGGAGGGTACAAGAAGATATATCGGAACGCACTTGTTTCCGATTAGCTACTTTAGAAATCCGATTTTTGGGGGTATAGGAAAACAAGTTTGTTATACCCTGGAAAAATTGTGCCGCATCAAGCAAGTTGGCTAGAAGTTCGCTGCTAGTTGAGAGCTTGGTGATTGAGTATAATACCTCGTATCCTTCGCACCTGCTTGACTGTGGGATGTTCTAGGAAGCTGTAGAAGTGAGTGTTTGGGGAGCTCTCAGATAAGTAATAACCCACCGATATCTATTAAGCTGTGAACGTTTATTCCTGTAACTATGGGTAATAACGGGTCACGCTGTGATAACGTGCATGTTAGGGAGGAAGCAAGCCAGCCAAAAGGATCGGCTGCTTTTATTATGTGCAAGAAGCACGGTGAACTCGCAGTTGTTTACCAAAATAAATGGAGAAAAATGACACAAGGCAGCAAGTTAGAATTTCCCAGTGTTGGTAGCTTCGATCCAGAAATCTTATCGGCAGTAAAAGATGAAATATGCCTACTCTCCAGCCGTAAGGAGAGAGTGAAGCATATAGATATTCTTAAATTGTGGCAGAAGGAAGGACAGGAACAATGGGGAATCAAAGGTCTGGCAATACCGGACACAATCAGCCACAATAAAAATGCAACCGTTGCCGCAATAGAATCAGCTCCCCCACCCCCATATGTGCCGAAGGGGTTAATGACTTATAAGAAAGACATAAGTAATAATGTATCCATTGCTAACTTGTACCCTGTTTTTACCCTCTATAAGCAAGATACAGATCCACAAGGGAGATTCCTGACATCAGCCATCCCTTGCGAAACTAGCGGAAAGGAGGGAGAGGCTGAGACAGCCCAAGCTGCTGCTGCCGTTCTGGTCGAGGAGATGGCTGATGCCAGGAACACGATTGGAGACACAGGTAAGTACACACAACACAGCACAGAGATAGTTGCTCCTGAGATGTTGTCCAATGGTGCAGGGGGGATACAGATCCGCCCTCTGCACACAGTGGAACCTCCTTGTGGACGGGGAGACGGGGATGAGGTAATGCCTGTAAAGGATAGTAACATGCACAATACATGGACACGATTGGAACGTCATTCAATCATCAAAAATTTCCCTGATCCCAGCAAAGATCTGGCAAAGTGTCAGAAATTTGTAAGGGAGCGAGGAAATTCAGATGAGCCCACCAATAAAGATTGGCGATACATGTTGAGAGCTTGCCTCCCTTCGCACATAAATGTCCAGAAGTTCATTCGAGACAGTGGTGTGGAGGGCGATAAGATTTTAACTGAACAGGGCAACCAGGAAAATATACGCCTAATAAATATACAATTGGGTGTATATTTCCCAGCGACAGTTGAAAATACCCTAGGGTTCACCATCACACAGAAAGATGGTGAAGTAACTAGCGAATATTTCAACCGGGGTTTGATGGCGATATCAAAATACACTGGTGTCTCTAAACCTAAGGACGACCCCCACTTGAGGGAGCTGATTGTGTCTGTGCTGGTGGAAGGGCTTAACAAAAACCTGAGAGCCAGAGTCCAAACTTCCTTTCCAAATTGGCGTGGAATGACAGTAGACGCCCTACGGAAATCTGCTGTGGACCACGACCGCAACATTAAGAAGCACAGGGAACTGCAAACTGACAAACTAATGATGGTTAGCATCCAAGCCCTTACTAATGCCCCAAACAAAGCTGCCTACCAACGAAACACCAGGGACACAGGTAGAAAGCCAATTATCTGTTACAACTGCAATAGGGAAGGTCACTACTCAGCTCATTGTAGGTCAGGAAACCCCAGGAGTTATCAAGACACATAAGCGAGAATGGGAATCTCACAAAGGTGAGACACGGAGATACCCAGCCCCTAGACAATGGGAGGAGACAGACAGGTCACGCAACATGCCTCCTCCCCATCTGATGACTGACACTGTGCTAAGGGCAACCCAGGTCAGACAATAGGAAGCAGGTCATACCTGCATCCTACAACCAGTTAGACTAACTCAATACCTTAGGGAGGAGCCTCAGATATGGGTAAGTGTAATAGTTTAAAAATAAAGTTTTTTTTGTATCAAACCTGTTAACAACATTCCCTCCTGGTCTAGGTTGTGTCAAGCAATTAGTAGCAGCAAGTGGGGTAACAGGAAAAATACAGCATTACCCACTGACAAAACCAGCAGATGTTACAAGCGAGCCTCTGCATACCAAACACTCTTTTCTGTTAGCTGCAGCGGCCCGACTAACCTCCTGGGTAGAGATTTACTATGCAAAATGGGATGTGTCATCTATTACACCCCTGATGGGGTATTTCTGGACACTCCTAGAAATCTTACACAAGAAGTGCAAGATATGCTGGACAGTCCTCAGAGGCTAATGTTGTATTCCACTGTTAGAGAGTCAAATCCATCTAAGGTAGCTAAAAACTACAGCACAAATACCGAGTTCCCTTTGAACTAAAGATGGGAAGGACACAGGATCAATGGCAACCATAGCTTCAATAGAAACCCTGTTAAAAACAGAAAGTATAGCGCCCCAAAGTACAGCTTCACCATTCGAAACCTGAGGTTGAGCTGAGAAAATACCCAGTGAAATAACAAGGTTCCCAAAAGAGAACTTTTAGCTAAATACCCCTAGACACAGCCCATAGTCACAACCACACTGGGAAACAGAAAGAAAGGGAGGGCTTATGAATCTGAACAGGAGTTGAAAAGGGTAAGAACCAAATAGTTGAGAGCCAATTCCCCCATAGTGCTAAATCCTGGCGTCCTCAAAATAAAAGAAAAATGTTTCTGTTGAAAATAAATGTACACATTACTGTCATAAATATCTTCTACCCTTTTTGAGTTTATCTCTCTCTCTTTTCCCAATTTTTTCTCCTTCCCCTACCCTTCTGTTCCAGAAACCCACAAATCATAGAAAAACAGTTCGAAGAATCTGTCGCACCCCCAGCAGAGAAATACCATTGTGAATATGCGGTACCCTGTAAAGCGAGTAGTCACAATATAGATATTTTTCAGTAAATCTTGAACAAAGTCCAAATAACTTTAAGCATTACTCCTAATGTTACCCAGGGCAACCACAGCCACCATCTTGTGAAAAGCAGTCCAAGTAATGCACAAAGCATTCCCCTTCTACAAAGAATGAAAAGGGTTGTAAAACGCATTTACATATAAATAGGTGCAATCACAATACCCATGTCTTCACAGACAGATGTGGACAATAAAGAAGGAGAAACAGGCCTGATTACAGCTTTTTGCCATGGGTAAAACTGACACAAGAGACCATGTGATTTAGAATATTAGACCTGCTGAGGGGGCGGCAGATATAGTGACGTAAGAAACCTGGTGATGCCAGCCTGACCAATGTCGTACTGCAGTGTACAATTAAACCCTATTACTTAAGCACTTCATATTTGTCTACACAGTGTAGTTGCCATAGCACTACTGGTAAACAAAACTGAGAATGTGGTGTTGGGGTGTGTTTTAACTATTTATGCTCCTCGTATAGTCTGGACACTCCTAAAATTCTGCCTAAACATGTGAAAAATATTCATCAGCCAAGTTCACTAAATGGGAACCTGCATTGATGTTACCAGTAAAAATGGGTAGTATTGTAAACCCAGCAACACTCTTACCAGGTGTGCCCACTAAGGCACAAAGGGTGGAGTGGTGCTGAGGTTGCTGGAATGGTGGAATTTAGTGGGAGCCGAGACGAATATGATTGCATGACATGTTTGAATCAGACCTTTGCAGCATGCCCCCAAAGGGTGGTAACAACCCATTGGAAGAGGTAATTCATTTTTTTTTCGTTCTTTCCACAACACCGAGAGGGAAAATTGTACACTGGCTATACCGTAATAGATGGAAAAGGCATAGTAGAGGCTGAACCCATTGGACGGCTCACTCAGCAACAGCAGTCTCATTAGTAGTACTGCGGGCTGAGAGGAAAACAGCCAATATTCATGCCGACTCCAAGTATGTTTGTTGGGGTAATACAGAAGATCGTAGGCCCTATGGCGCCTCAGATGTTCTGTTTCAGTAGCTGGCACTCCAGTGGCGCAAGCGTTGTAAGTTTAAAAGATTTCTGACAGTCACACAGCTGCCGGACAGAGTGGCTGTTATCAAGTGTAAAAACCACATCCTCAATGAGGATTCAGTGTCACTTGATAATGAACATGCTGGCAAGGCAGCTGGGTGAGCCATGCGCTCTGCGGATAATGTTTGTGGTCCCCCTATAAATGTCAGTATATTCACATAGTAATACAAGATTTGTGTCCCCTGCAGGAGAAGCAGTCTGGAAGCCGAAGGGATGTGGACAGGAATAGAAAGATGGACAAGGAAAACCAGTGACTCTGAGAACATGCCAAACTGTCAGGACAGAGATAGCCCATGGCCTGACTTGTCTTGACAGGGAAGGTATGTGAAAAAAAATTAGTCCGAAATTACTGGTGTGCCCACAGACAGGTAAGACGACAGAATCATGCCTTACTTGTCTGGAGGAAAGAAACTGCAACGGCTGTTCCCACAGAGCCATCTCCACATCCCTCCTCCAGCAGGATCCTCTGCAGGTAATACAAAAATTGGCTTTGCACAGTCCACTCTAAAAGTATATAGTTTTTATTATTATTTTTTTTATGTATATATATATGTATGTGTTGACGTTTGTGTGTATAGATATGGCAGCCCAGAAGCACCCTTGAGTATGCAAATATATATATAAAAGGTTTAAGTCATGTGTGAACCTTTAGGGACTGATGGTACACCCCATAATCTCTTTTTGTAGTAGTAGAATCACTCTCAGAACTCCACCAAAATTTGTCCCCATCGAAACTTTGCTTGGCGGGCAGCCACAGGTTATGGTAATCCCACAAGAAGATCCTAGACCACAAATGCAAGTGATGTATCCACACCTGGAAAACTGCAGCAAAAGGACGTTGTTGACACCTGTTGTGAACTATCATAACCATGAACCAGGAGATGTTGTTGTTGTTTCCCCTGCTTTGCCATATACAGGTTGCTTGATAGACCTTTGAAAAAAACCACCCCAAATCTTGTTGACCAGCACTACCTCAATAACAAAGTCGCAGAGAGAGAGATTCGGGTACGTTCATCCTACTGCCAAAGGAACTGAAAACCAGAAGGTCCTTACACTCGAGGGCGAAAGAAAGAAATCGCTAAGAGGCACCATTTCGGGAGGACTGGAGAGCAGCTAAGGTCAAGCAACCTGTACAAGCTACAAAAGGGACTGTGACACACCCCACTGGTAACAGGTTGAAAGGATCACTAACAAAATTTTTCCTTTCTCAGTTTTCTCTATTGTTGTGGGTCCTATTCTTGTCTCCCCCCCCCACTATCCGTTCTTATCCTCAAAAGCAAGGATACCGCCGCCGCCCTGCTGCCAGGCATTGGACGGACGATACAGAGTTCTGAGAGTGTGTTACCCGTCCCAGCTTAGGTTAAGGTAGAATCTATAAACTTGACACCTTACCCAGGACCGGATGTTTAATACCATCATACTTAAAAGCATACCAAAAAGAGAGACAACAAAGAGTTCAAGGGTCTGTTGTCACAAACAATACCTACCAAAGGATGCCATATTTGTGAACGTGTATATGTTGTAACCACCCCTGTTTTTATTTTTATCCCAAAA
This sequence comes from Crinia signifera, assembly GCF_055691185.1. Classification (NCBI taxonomy): domain Eukaryota; kingdom Metazoa; phylum Chordata; class Amphibia; order Anura; family Myobatrachidae; genus Crinia; species Crinia signifera. Next base: position 275,272,832 of record NC_139217.1, on the reverse strand, counting down.
TTGTACATTATCCTTCGTGACCCTGAGTAGATTGTTCGATAAATGCGGCCCATCGTTTATCCATGATCCTGGATCGGCCGAGAGCAGATGGTTTACTCCCCTTATATGTTTATTTCATGGATCCCAATTTCTTTGTTAGGATTATGAATTTCTGTATTGTCGTGTGAAATGTTTTTGTATTGTAACAGTTTTATATTTACTGTTAAAGGGTGGACTGTGGAAGCCTAGGTACACACACGCCATTTTGTGATAGTATGGCCGCCATTTTGGTTCGCAGAGTTGCGCAAATAAAGTTTCCATACCCGAGTATGTGTGACAATGTGGACCAGAAGAGTAGACATACTATCACACATAAATTCATAATAACACACTTACACGAAATGATATATAGTTAAAAGGTTTAGAACGCCACACATAGCTTAGTTAGCCCTGCACACACCTGATTGTATCGTGTTTAGTACCGTTCCGTTCAGCTCATCATGCAAAGTATTCCGGTCATTGCGAATATTTCGCAATGTACACGGCCCGATAGTTATGGACAAAATCCATATTCCAGAGACAGTTTCTGTTGTAAGTAGTTAACAAAGGAAACTAGCTCAAACCGGTTCTTATCCTTGCTGACGCCGAAACCACCAAACAAAGGACTCTTAAAGTTCACTCCCCTGCACCTGGTCAGACCAGGTACAGCGTCTAACCTCCAATCACAGTGGACCGGACATATGATCTCTGACCAATGAGAATGGCCTTTGACCTCCCCTTTCTGACCCTATAAGATAGGCGACCCAGAGCAGCCAGGGTCTCTTCGGCACAACTACTTTCCCTGGACCTTCCTACCGGACTATCGCTCATTCCTGAACGATAGTGAGCTCTGACCGGACTGCTTTTCACATACTAGATGACCACGGTAAACGGTTGCATTTTCACGGTATTTATTCTTAAAGTATTGTTGGCTGATTGTGTTTTGTATTTGTATTCTTTCCCCTTAGCAGAGTTTGTTTAGTATTCATTGTTATTGTATTGTATCACTTGTTATACCTGTTTATTCTTATTTCTGTAACCCCCTTTTGTCCATTAGGGACTTTAATACAATCTTTTTACGGAGTTCTAACCTCCTTACTTCTATTCAGTGGTCGTGTCTAGTTATTCGCATAATAGCGATAAGGTACATTAAGGACTCTGTCCTTACATTGCGGACTCTGTCCTTTAAGGTATATTCGCACAATTGGAGACAAAGTCCTGCGAAAGGATCTCTTATTAAGGTATCGGTTCTTGGTGTATAACATACAATAGACTGTACGCTGCGCTGCGCTACGTTTTGTTCGCACGCAGTTAGGTATAAAGGGTACGTTGGTTGCGGACTTATTACGTAACCAACGCTTTTCACTTATCGTCACTCTGGTTATATTTTAATCACCATTAACACTAGGTACACCTCTGCATGCAACCAACTGCGGCCATCTTGGTAAAGGATTTAATGCCTCCCTTCAGAAGCAGCTTGGAGACTGCGCAGTAGCACTCTCAATGTTTCAACAAAGGGCAAAAATGGTGGTATTTTGTAATCCGGCCTTTGCAGTCTAGGTTCTTTTACAGGACTGAATATATGAAGATAGTTACTAAGGAGTAATTATGAAAGCTGACTTAAGAATGACACCTGTCCTACTGTGACTTGAAGTCAATATAAATAGATTTACTACAAAAATCAACATGTTAAATATATAAATGCCATTAATCTACTGTTAAGAGGTACATTAGTTAGAATCACTTTTCTCCTTTAAAATCTCCATCTCTTGATCCAGGGTAGTGGAAAGTAAAAATTCTGGCTTTGCTACCGGGGACTATTATGTGGCACAAGCAGGATGGACAACATACTTCATATCAGATGGTAAAGACCTTCGTGCCTTACCTTCCAAATGGCCTGAATCATTGCCTAGATCATTGGCACTTGGAGCTGTTGGCATGCCTGGGTAATTTGCCTTAATGTTATATGTTGAGTCCATGAATTTATTTTTCTACTCTTTCTTGTTCCTATAGCAACACGTAATACAGTATGTGACACTCTTGTACAATGTCTAAGAATTTCTTACCATCCTCTTGTTGTGTCTTGCTTATGCTGAAGAATAAAAAGGGACCAAATGATATGTAATCTTAAGTTTATTTAGTCATTAAAATCCCCCCTGCCTGTATACTTTCTTTGGTTTGCAGTTAAATTGTAAACCAGTCATAATGAACTATTCCAGTGGCACGCAACTTGTGAGATTCTAAGGCAGGTGTACGCTCACATCCACTATCCATATGCACTGAACTGGAGACCTCTAAATGTGAGCAGACACATACTAGCAGGGCATAGTGTTACCATGATGCACACCGTGGCAACAATGGAAAGTGACACATCTGCACCTTTGACAAAGCTCTGCTCCCTAAACAGTGAAACACGTCAGTGGCTTATTTGGACCAGACCTACACACCTCGTATGCCCTTTGCAAGGATTTTGGGATCTTTACCAAGTGCTGTTCCCCTTATTGGCTTCTTATTGTGGCCTACTTTGGCTTTCTACTAGCTTGAAGAGTACATCAGCCCTTCTGACTCACTTTGGATTACAAATTCATCAACCAGATTTATTGCCGTAAGACTTTGAGGACAAATGCTGCAATGCTATCCCAAGGGATTGATATCCTCTAGCGGCGCTGGGTAATTATAAAGTCCAAGTGGGCACACCAAATACTATTACTGCCATCCCACTGTCACATTTTCAACAGACTAAAATCCAAGTCGGGACATTCACGTCTATTTTGACACATCTGTATACTTGCCAGAAAATGAGGCGCAAGGAATCTACTAATAATTATATTGTATTATTTTCTACACAGAATAACTGCATACATTGGGCTACAGCAAATCTGCAACCCAAAACCAGGTGAAGTGCTTCTTGTAAACTCTGCTGCTGGCGCAGTTGGTACTATTGTTGGGCAAATTGCGAAAATAAAGGTAAATGTTAAAATTAAGTGACATTTAAACCCTGTCTCTATGATGGTTTATGTGACTGAGGAACCCAAACAATTATGTTATCTGTGAAAAGTGAGAGATGTAGACAGGATGCTGAGAGTCAGAATACCGACGCAGGCATCTTTACTGATATTGCCATTTACTCTATATGAAAATATGAAACATAGATGTGATGTTAGGAGAATTGGTGAAATTATTGTCTTCAGGGGTTTTGGGACCTTCAGCAATCTGCCAATATCAGATTGAAAAGTCTCACCCTCGGTTGTAGTTCTGAGAACAAAACAAGAAAAAGGGAGAAGAAGGGCACCATTTGCTGATATCCGGGACATTGTTTCTTGTTACAGTACCTCCTCATGCTCTCTGCTTTTTTTTTTTTTTTTACCTGTGATGCCATTTCAAGATAACCTTCTGGAAAATCTCTCACAGAAACACTTTAATGCGTTTAATCACTATAGCTTGAGACTTCAACTGAAACCAATTACAAAGACCTCAGTTTTCATATATAGATGCTATAAAAGATGGCTTGTTAATTAATTTATCAATTGCTTTTAGTCATGCATTAGAGATTCTAATGCACATGTGCAAATTGCTGGGAAAACAGACACTGTGCCATTTCTATGGTGATTTGTGCAGTGCCGCCATTGTGGGACTCTAGGTAATTACTGAAGAACATAGGTGCACCCATTCTAGATATTCAGTATTTCTTTTATTTTCAGTTTCCACAGGACATTAGAATTCTTGGTATCAATTCATGAAAAAAAAACTTTTCTAAAAGTCGTGTTTATCCTGAAACAAAAAGTATGAAGGCCACTGTTCTTTTATCTGTATGTTGTCATTCTTGTGGGGTTCTCTGTACTTACTGTAACATATGTGCAGGTATGTAGGTTGGAGATTTTCTGTTTTCATCCCCCAAAACCATTTATCATCAGGGCTGTAAAGTTGTTGGATCTGCTGGTTCAGATGACAAGGTCACATATTTAAAAGAAATTGGTTTTGATGAAGCATTTAACTACAAAACTGTGAACTCTTTTGAAGAAGCCCTGAAGAAAGCCTCTCCAGAAGGCTATGACTGTTACTTTGAGAATGTAAGTTAGTAAAGTAGTTGTTGTATTACTATTTGCATGCACATATTAGGGGAGCACTGGTAGCAAATATCCCATCATTTCCATTATAAGCATACTTGTACATATTATAATTGCAGTTATATGGACCACCCCATATGTAATATATAGTCAATGGGATTAGGTCCATTTGATTTCTATTTACTTTTATGAATTACCATATATAGAATACAGATACAATCCAAATAATAATATATGACCCAGACAGTTGATCGAAATCAGCCTGCCTGTCATGTATGTATGACAGGAGCAGCAGCAGCCGCCCTGCAGCAGCCACAGAGGTCACAGTAACAGGTCAGCAGGGGATGCAGGACTGGGAGTGCACCCTCTCCTGCCCGGTGCCTACCTGCCTTGCATTCTCTGCTGAGCGGGTAGTGCCCACACTGGTAAAGGGGCATACACACGGAGTGATTTTGTGCTCTTTTCTAAGCAATCTGACAGAATCTGACTAGATTGCTTAGAAAGTAGGCACAGATCTCTCTGTGTGTATGCCCCAGAGCGATCACGATGCACGGTCCCGCACATTGCTAACGCCTGCTAACTAAGTCAGTACATGCAACCAAAATCTATTCAAATTGCTTAGCAAGTGACTGCAAATCTCTGTGTGTGTACAGAATGAGAGATACTGATCGAGATCTCTCATTCTGAACAAGTACCCTGCCTTTTTTTGCTTAGGCAAAATTGCTTAGCACAAATCACTACATGTGTATGTGCTCTCCATGGGCGATTTGGATGCAGGGAAAAAGTTTAGCACACATCTCTATGTGTGTATGCCCTTTTACTCTCATTTCTGCTCACAGCTTTGTGGCCAACTGAATTTGCCTCTATATGTACAGTACGGTACTTGTGTAGTTTCACAGCGGCAGGCTACACTACGTTTTCAGTGTAGGCTAAGCTACGTTGTCTGCGTAGCCCAACGGCTGCCTAGCGTAGTCAGCGTAGTGTCCCCGCGGCAGCCCTGCGTAGTCAGCATAGTGTCCCCATCAGGCAGGGTAGTCACCGTTATGTAATATAAGATACAGATTATTAGACCGTGCGCTGATAAGCAGCTAGTGAAAACCAAACAAAAAAGTGAAAAGCCACTTCACACGGGATGCGGTCATTTGGTCTACTGCATTATGGTCGACAGTCATTAGGTCGAATCCATTAGGTCGACATGCTAAAAGGTCGACATGACTCTAGGTCGACATGGGAAAAGGTCGACATGATTCTAGTTCGAAAGGTCATTAGTTCGACAGGTCATTAGTTCGACAAGGTCATTAGTTCGACATTGTCTATGTCGACATTCACAAGGTCGACATGGAGTTTTTCACTGTTTTTTGAGCCAACATGTGCCGACAGGCGGTATTTCATGCCCTACCATCCACTAGGGTGTGGTGGGAGAATAAAATAGTGTGCCGAGCGTAGCGAGGCACCGTGCCCGACGCATAGCGAGCGCAGCGATGCAGTGCACTTTAAACTGTGTCCATGTCGACTGTGTTGACATTCAGGTAAAAAAACAGTGAAAAACCCCATGTCGACCTTGTGAATGTCGACATAAACAATGTCGAACTAATGACCCTGTCGAACTAATGACCTGTCGAACTAATGACCTTTCGACCTAGAATCATGTCGACCTTTTCCCATGTCGACCTAGAGTCATGTCGACCTTTTAGCATGTCGACCTAATGGATTCAACCTAATGACTTTCTACCATAATGCAATAGACCAAATGATCCCAACCCCTCATATGGGGTGTACCCAAAAGGAAGAAAAAAGAAGAAAAAAACAATAGTGTGATATTGTTTCTAGGTTTTTCAATAAAACAGTGTAGTACGCCTTTAAATGTAGAAAACTCGTACCAGATTCTATTGTCTACCTGGATATCAGTAGACAACAGCGTTTTTGGTTTGAGGGGGATAAAACACCACCAGGGGATCCACTTTTGTCTTCTATTTCCAATGTTCCATTAAACTCAGAGGGATAAGAAAGACATCATGGTGCAATACGTTTTTTAATGTTAAAATTTCTTTAAAAATGTACACGGAAGATATAAACAGAGGACTCTCACCATGTGAATATGTCCACAATGCAATTGTAGACAATCAGAGCATTTGAGCATCAAGCCTTGAAGAAGATACTTTGTATCGAAACCGGTCGGCTATTTGAATGCTGAGGAGGATTGCAGAGGCTCTGATCATTGTGAAGGAGTTTCCAGGGATGCCTGTTCTTTACCATCAAATGCTCTGATTGTCTACAATTGCATTGTGGACATATTCACATGGTGAGAGTCCTCTGTTTATATCTTCCGTGTACATTTTTAAAGAAATTTTAACATTAAAAAACGTATTGCACCATGATGTCTTTCTTATCCCTCTGAGTTTAATGGAACATTGGAAATAGAAGACAAAAGTGGATCCCCTGGTGGTGTTTTATCCCCCTCAAACCAAAAACGCTGTTGTCTTCTGATATCCACTAACTGCATAAGCTCCGGTTAGGCGCGAACGTACACACAGTCGCAGACACAAGCTGACTACGCTGGATGGCGGGAACACAACGCTGATGCTGACAGGAACACTACGCTGACTCTGTATTTTGACAGGGACACTATGCTGATTACATAAGTGCCACCGTGAAACTACACAAGTACCTACAGTACCAGCAGATAAGGTAAACTGCAATGGTTGGGAGCCAGATGACATTTGGGGTGGCAGACAGGACATTGGTCAAACTTTACAAAGGTCAGAGACAGTCAGAAAATGAACAGCAATATCAAACTCCCAATGCACTGACAAATATGGCTTGCACAGGGAATCATTTTAATGGTGAAGTGAGAACACCTCCACCAACTTAATTAAAGGCAAAGTCCATGCAACAGTGACACTCTTGGTCAAGACCCAGAAAGAGGTATCGGGACACAGTACTATATATCCATCAAAACTAGATTTCCTCCTCAGAAGAAAGAAGTGTCCGACATGTAATCTGAGTTTGAAACCACTTCTGCTGCACTCCCATAATATATTCATGAGAAGGAAGATCTGATTGCATCTGAATAGCCACCTTCCAGGAACATCCAAAATATCCCAGAGACTGGTCCTGAAACTGTGCGCAGTTGCCAACTTACATATACAGTAGTGTAGCATGTCTGGTTTTTCTCTTTTGGTGTGTGCATATAGGTTGGAGGGAAGTTTGCAGATGCAGCCCTTCAGCAGATGAACGATTTTGGAAGAATAGCGGTGTGCGGTGCCATCTCCATGTACAATGATTCTGTGCCTGAAATGGGTAATTAAAGTTTTTCACTTTAAATTTGGTGATGATTGAGAAGCATTGTCATCTACTGATAAAGTGTGGAGAATGTTCTCCTGGCTCAATAATTATTATTATGATACTTGATATAGGAAGTGATTCTGATTGATTCGGTCCCTCCCCCATTCGCACGCGGGACCGATGGTTTTGTTGTGCACATGCGCATAATAATTTATGCGCATGTGCAGGGTCCATGGGTGAACGGCTTTGGCGACTTTCATAGTCACCGAGCCGTTCTCACGGAGTGATGTGGGGCGGTGGAGTCTGGTGTCCCCATGAAAATGCTGGGCGTTCCCATCGGATTGCGGGCTGGACGAGGTGTGCCAGGGGCCGCTGGCTGACAGCACATGATGTCAGCTGCCCACCCTGTCTTCGTTCTCCTGCCCGCAAATATAAGTCAGTCTCCACTGACTTATGTTTGTGAAGGCAGAAAAAATCATTAGATGGTGCCGACAATCAATGATGATTTCTCCTGCTGCGAGCATATGCGAGGGGATGTGTCTTCGTGAAACATCCCTTAGCTTGGTTGCGAGGGAAAACGGCAGCAGGGGGCGTGCATTAGTCAGGGTGGCGTCACAAGGACTCGGTACGCTGCGACCTTCTGCAGCTTACCGAATCAACTAGAATCACCCCCATAGTGCTGGTCGCTTCAGTTGGTGCTACAGTTCTTACAGTACATGGGTTTATAATCTGATATTTATTCAACTGAGACCAGGATTGTTGTTTATACAGTTTGTTATTTAGTTTGTTCTTGAGTTTTGTACTAAGCTTGTAAATTTAGGACTATAAAAGATTACAGTTGTATATTGCAATATTAAACATCCTAGCATCTGATGTGTGTGACCCCTAGCATGTATATACATCACATTTCAAAACTTACAAACTAAACCTGAAATAAAGACTCGGAGACTTAGGTTTGGCAGAAATTGTTAGCTGATTTATTTTAGCACTTTTAAGCTAGATAGATTTATTAATAATTAATTAATTAATGGTGGCCCAGAAAGAACGGCTAATTAACTAAGCTCCACCCACACAATCTGCTAACGTAATGAAGCCTACCATAACAAGCGGTATCTGCTCGACCTACTGCATTGACTACCCACCCATCCGGATGGGGTCGCTGACCAACAGCGGGTGATCAACCAAAGGCCTAAGCCAATGAGAGGCGAGCGAACCAAAAAGCAAACAGGTACTTATGTAGTATCTGGGCTGCCGATTTTCTGATTGTATGCCTTACCTTAAGGCATACAATCAGATGCGATTTGATGCGATTTTCGGCAAAATCAGATCGAATCGCATCCGATATCGCATGCGATGCGATGTGATTTTGCATAGGATTCAATGTTAACAAGGTCCTGTTCATTTCCCCACTATCCAAGTGGGCATAGAGTTGATTTTATAAAGCGTGGCGAGCGCAGCGAGCCACCGAGCCAGAAGCGTGGCGAGCGCAGCGAGCCCCGCGAAGGGACACGGAAAACATTTTACATAATCCGCAGCCGCTCGCCACGCTTTATAAAATCAACTCTATGCCCACTTGGAAAGTGGGGAAATGAACAGGACTATGTTAACATTGAATCCTATGGAAAATCGCATCAGATCGCATGTTATATCGCATGCGATATCGGATGCGATTCGATGCGATTTTTCCGACCCGATTTTAAAATCGGGCACCCAGATACTACATAAGTACCAGCAAACATATATGTAGCATCATCATTTGAATAAGAACTAATTTTATTAACCTGCCGTTCTTTGCCGCCAAAGTGGGGACTCTGAACCCAGAATCCTCGCTCCTCGCCCCCAACCTAACGCAACTGAGCTACAACCAGAAACAGATCCTCCAAGAAAATAAACAAACTATTCCTAACCAAATGCACCCCGTCAGGCTGGAAGAGACGATGGCACCAAAACCTAATACTCTCTTGTAGGACAACAGCACCTCTGGCAGCTAGAACCCACCGTGCCACAACTGAGTTAAGCTGCTTCCAAGCCTCCTCAATCAGCTTACAATTCCTAGCATTTCTTGAACAGCTTCGGGGAACAATAAATGACCAACCAAAGTGCAGAAAGGCCAAGCTGTATCAATGGCTGCAAGATCACTCAAGATCAAAACAACTGAAACCGGTGGAGCCAGCAGCGTCAGTAAACAGCTGTAATCCGCGTTATCAACTACGGGAGCCAGCCAGATCCTCACCTCGTTAAAGTCCTCCAAAAAAAGAGGACCAGACCGACAAGTCCCGCCTAATTTCGGCAGACAAGCGAATCAGGCGGTGAGATCTGGCTACACTCGCAGTGGCCACTTCTAGCTTATGGAAAAACAAACGCCCCATAGATATTACCCAGCATGCAAAGTTAAGCTGTCCCAAGACCAACTGCGCCTGCCGCAGCATAACCTTCTGCGCTTCCCTGCATATTGCAATCGCATCCTTGAGCCTGGACACTTTGTCCAGGGGAAGGGAGCATAGACCCTGCGCCGTGTCAATCTGGATACCCAGAAATGACAGGCAGGTAACTGGACTCTCCGTTCTATCCTCGGTGATCTGCACACCGAAATCACCGAAGACAGAACGGAATCTACTCAGGAGACCGGCGCAGCGCTCAGAATGAGCCGGCCCAACACACAGCAGGTCATCGAGGTAGTGAACGATCCCGCTCTCCCCCTGATCCCACCTCTACACACCAATTTATGAAGGTGATGAACTTCTCGAAATATGCGCAGGATACAGAACACCCCACCGGTAAACAATTGACGATTAAATATTCCTCACTTATGCGGAAGCCCATGAGTCAGAATGCGTCCGGGTGAAGAGAAAGTAGCCGAAAGGAAAATTCCGCATCGATCTTTGCCATGAGGGCCCAGGACCAAACGATTGCACCATGGCTAACGCATTGCCAAATGACTGATAAGCCACCGAACAACACTCCATGGGAATACCGTTGTTGACCGAGAATTCTGAGCACCCTGGAATGGGCCCCCATTTGTGCCCCCTGGGACCATTCCCTAACTGTCTGGGACCCTGCTGTCCCCCGGGGCAACGTATACACAAGGGGCGACCAGAGCCCCAGCCATGGAGGACAATGCTGCGGACAGCAGAGAGGGGTCAAAGGAGGGAGTGGAGACTCTAGCTGCGGTTGCACCACCAGACCCAGCCATGGATCCAGAGCACACCCCGCCGGTGGAAGCCTGCCATCCGCTCTGACTCCATCCCCCCGGAAGCCTGTGCAGATGTATGTCCCCTAGGTGGCAGCCCCCAGGAGGGCATGTAAATTCTGCCCGCACTATACCTGGCCCACGCTGCCTGACCCCTAATGTCCGCAGCCACTTAGCGCTCACCTCCTACACCGGGCCTTGCTACCCCACAGTGTCCCACCACCTGGGGCCTAAGGCCGGAAGCAGGCCACAGCGCAGGAGCCTCCAAGGCTTCACCTGCAGCCGGGCGTCTACCACCAGCCCGCCCGCGAATGGTGACCGTAGACGGGGATGATGCCACAGCGTCTATTCAGTCCTCCTCGACTTCGCACAGAGTCTATTCAGCATTGCAGAGGGGGGCCTAATCGCAGCTAATTCGCTTATACCAAGACCTAATTATCATAGACCACGCCCCCTTTTAGGGCGCTGCGAAAGTCACTTTTTGCAATCTTCAGAAGTTGGGAGGTATGCATGGCATGGTACTAGTCAGGGAAATTACAACTGAGGCAGCAGAGCAATTTATCAGCACTTAACTGGATATGGTTATACACTAACTGGGGAGCTCAGGGGCACAGGTCTACTCACCAGAAAACCTTCAGGAAAGAGAGGAAGACTCCTCCCTTTCCTGCACTGATATCCCAGCTAACACTGCCCTTCCCTGAGTCCTTATTGGACCCCCGAGTCACATGCTTCCCTAGGTCACACAACAGCCGGGGATGTTTAACCCACTCCATGCCTATTGCAGACATTACATTAATTAAATAGAATACAAATAGATAAGGAAATGAAGATTAATTCAAGAATATCCAGATTGGTTGGATTGTAATATATTCATATAACTTTCATTTGCATTTGTGCATTTACCACTGCAATATTTTTCCCTTAAAATGTTTGCAAATACATTGCTTTGTTTTAAAAATGTAGACTGTGATATCATATACAGGTAAGATCAAGGATGTCATTAGGAATGCTTGGGTTCACACAGACAAGTTTTTTATGGATAGTTATTGTTAGAATCCAAAATTAGAGAAAATGTTTTTTCAATTATTGTATTCATTTCAAATCTCTCATGCCCAGGTCCATATATACAGCCATATATTCTATTTAAACAACTGCGCATGGAAGGGTTTCTGATATTCCACTGGGAAGATAAACCTCTTTATGGAGAAGCCCAGAAACAACTTTTGGAGTGGATTTTAGAGGTATGTATGTACAACAGTACACTTTTTGTAGGTCCATAGAGAGCTTTTTCCCAGGCACCAGTAATGGCATAATCAGGTGTGGACACACCCACTTTAAAAGACCATACACTACCGTTTAAAAGTTTGGGGTCACTTAGATATTTTCTTCTTTTTGAAAGAAAAGCACAGTTTTTTTTAATGAAGATAACATTAAATTAATCAGAAATACACTCTATACATTGTTGGTGTGGTAACACTTCAAATGTCAGGATTTTAAAGGAATCTCTACATAGGTACAGTAGAGGCCCATTTCCAGCAACCATCACTCCCTGTTTCTAATGGTACATTATGTTTGCTAATCACGTTAAGAAACTAGATGGATGATTAGAAAACCCTTGTGCAATTATGCTAGCACAGCTGAAAATGTGTTTGCTCATTAGAGAAGCTATACAAATGGCTTTCTTTTGAGCTAGTTGAGTATCTGGAGCATCACATTTGTGGGTTTGATTATACTCTCAAAATGGCCAGAATAAAAAGGAGTATCATATGAAATGCGACAGTCTATTCTTCTTTATAGAAAGTAAGTCCATTCAATGTGAGAAATTGCCAAGAAACTGAACATTTCCTACAACTACTGTACTACTTCCTTCCGAGAACAGCACAAACAGGCTCTAACTGAGTATAAAGAGAAGTGGGAGGTCCCGGTGCATAATTGAGCAAGAAAACAAGTACATTAGAGTCTCTAGTTTGAGAAATAGATGCCTCACAGGTCCTCAACTGACAGCTTCATTAAACGGTACCTGCAAAATGCCAGTGTCAATGTTTGGAAACGTGGGGCCTAATTCAGGTCCACTCTCTAAACAGCGTACAGGTAAACGCCACCGGACAAGTATATCCCCACCTACATGCAAATGTATGTGTACTACCCACCCCGCGGTGCGTGAATGCCTCAGTGAGTGTGATATTCGCTGAAGGCATTCGCACATTGGGTCTGCACATTTGTATATTTGACGATACAAATGTGCAGACCCGAAACATTGGTCCTCATAGTGAATTCTCAGGGGACCGAATGAAGCAGAATCAGGCCCCTGATCTGTTAAATGTACTTAAGGATAGAGTTTCGCCACCCCTCGAGTATAGTTATAATGTGTTCAAGCAAGTGTAACAAACCCTCTTGAGATTTGATCTTAAAAGACTGGAGTGTCACCAGAAAAGCTTCCTACACTGACCAACAGAGTCATTTTTTATTCCAACGAAATAGTAATTTTGAACAAAAATTGCTCAGTATATGGCCAGCTTAATCGATAGTTGGAACTTCTCTCTAACTGAATTGTTTTAATGCTAGTTAAGTACTGTAGGTGGACAGTGTACACTAATACTATATGTTGTGAAAACAAAAATGTAACCAGCATTGCTGTTTTAAACCTGCATATCAGGATGTCACGAAAATCATCCATGATGTCCAGGGTAGCTCTGTTCTTGGAATCTTCAGTGCTCCTGATGTTTGTCTCTGTGCAGTATCTGCATCCTGCTGCACAGCCCGACTCCCTCCAGTGTCCAGTGTCAGGACTGGAAATTACCTTGGTTCTAGCCAAGCCTATTTACTACCTGCATTTGCTTCATCGGTTATCTGATCACCATTGCAATACCATTGTTCATCATCACTCACTGTTTACATCTGCTACCTGCTTGTTTGCCCAGTACCACCCAAGTTACCAGCCACCTTCTCAGAGTGTCAAAATCGATATTACCACCATTGGTGTTTTAACATCAGTCATCATTGGTGGACCTCTCCTGTGCCTGTGTTAGTGGTATATGCCTGAGCTCTATAATTATCTGCAATGCTCCTCTGTGTCCCTCCACCATTGATAGTCAACATAGTTCAGGTTTGACTACAGCACCAAGAGGCTCCAGCGTTGTATCTTTCACGATACTTACCTGAATCCCCTCAGGGCCGGCGCCACCACTAGGCAAATCTAGGCATTTGCCTAGGGCGCCGGCCACTGGAGGGCGGCATTTTGCCCCCCCCCCCGTGCCGCCCGGGTACCTGTCCTGCGGCACTGTGTATTTAAAGCTGGCGGCGGAGGCAGCGGGGGTCCCTGCAGTCCATTAGAAATAACAAGCGCTATCCGCCGGGCTATGCGGAAGTGCTTCTGTTGTGAAAACACTGGCAGCACGGCGCACGCTGATCTCAGCCAATCAGCGTGCTGCCAGTGTTTTCACAACAGAAGCGCTTCCGCATAGCCCGGCGGATAGCGCTTGTTATTTCTAATGGACTGCAGGGACCCCCGCTGCCTCCGCCGCCAGCTTTAAATACACAGCGCCGCAGGACAGGTACCCCCCTCCCCCAGCACCGGACAGCGCCGCAGGACAGGTACCCCCCCCTCCCCCGGCACCGGGGCGCCCCCACCCCGACTCGCCTGGGGCGCTCCGGTGCCTTGCACCGGCCCTGAATCCCCTGGTTCCAGCCCAGAACTGTCTCCTTCCGGCTCCATACATATTCATTAAGGGTCTCCCTTTATGTGAACCACGCTTCCATTACATACCAACTCCAGACCAGAATTACTCCTCAGATGTGACGCAGGGGAAATAATCTAAGGTCCCCCCTTGATTTCAGGTTAACCAGTACTGGACTTTGCTAGCCCAGGCTGTGGAAAGCATAGAAGGGTAGCCAAGTTGGTACCAGAGTTAGTTTCCCAAGGGGAGTCAGGCCTTGTATCAGTAGTTCTGGTTCAGTTGGGACCTGTAGTTCATTAAGTAAAAAAATTCATAAAGCCTGAGTTTTAGACAAAAAAATACTTTATTAAAAACACACACATTTTCAGGTTTTTTTTTAGTATATCTATTCCAGTTATCCTAAAGTCGTTTAACCCTTTCAGTGCCAACATCTCTGTGAGAGATGTGCAAAATATCTGCTAAAATGCTATTATTGCTCACATTTGTCATATAAATTTAAATTTAAAAAAATTGTGTTAAAAAAAAAAAAAAAAAGATTATACGTATTACCTGTAAAAGGTAAACATTACAGGACATTATGATGTTTGCTTGCCAATTTTCACACCTATTTTGACAAATTCACTTGGCACTCAAAGGGTTAAGAGGATCCAACAAAATAAACCTCATGCTGTATTTGGGTAAGATGTACAGTAGCTTGCTGAATTTTGTTGATATACACATTTATCGTTTTATAATAAACTTTGTTGCTATACCTGTAAATTTTTTCCTGTATTACAGAACAAAGTGAAATACCATGAACATATCACTCACGGTTTTATGAACATGCCCAATGGATTCATTGGAATGCTCAATGGAGAGAACATTGGGAAAGCAATTATAAAAGCCTAAAGTAATTGAAGAATATTTTGATTTAGGAGATAAGGAGACCGTGTACAAAGTAAAACTCCTACATGTTTTGTGAAATCCCCCCCCCCCCCCTCCCAATCTGGTCCCTAACCTCATATAATAAACCAAATGACATATTTCTAAACCGTTATTATTTTCTACATTTGTCACCATTCAGCTTCACTATTCTGCTCTTTTATAAATCTGAGTGTCGAAGAGTGATTTCTGTTACTTTTGGGTGTTGAGTTTTAGGAATCATATATCTCTCTTATCCCAATAATAATTATTGAGAGTGAAATATTATATAAAATATATTTATTATATCTTGTATTGATATAACATATATATTTGACATCTGCAATTATATTCTAATAGACTTTACAATACAATATGCAGAGTACCTGTCATAACCTGATTCCCAGAATATAAGAGTTCAAGACTTGTAATTTTAGCTCAGAAAGTCTGATATTTATTTACAGGCAAAACAAACCATTACAGAATACATTATCACAGTAATTGATGTATATGCTATTATATATATATATATATATATATATATATATATATATATATATTTATATACGCCTCCTTGCTTATATTACATAAAACGACATTAAACAATTGGCAGACAGACTGCTACAATACTGACATAACTTATACCTATACCCATAAACGAACATTCATAACTACCATATTTACTGTTAGTCTCTCACTCCAGCCCATTGCTTCGGTTCCGTTCTCTCTCCTGCTCGTGTCTCACATCTCTCCTCCTGACTCACTGAATGGGTTTCTTGCTGACTGTCCGTGTGTGTCTGTGAGTGTGTCAGTGTGTGAGTCTGCTCTATCTGTCTCTTTCCTTATATCACCAATTCACTGATTGAAATTGCCTGTTCCCATGGGATAATGTTGGTTCCCAAGACTCAAGGTGTCATAAAATCTAGTCTTCCTTTGAAGTACCCCAGTTTAAACGGTTGTATCCTGTCCCGCAGTATAACAAGACAATAGCTAGTTTGTATTTGCTAAACCTACATAGTCTGTGCTAATTATATACAAGTTTGACTGGGGGTGAATCAACACATCTCCATCTGCTAGCCAGCATGCCTTAGACATTTTGTCTCCTAAATGAATTCAGTTGCATTTGATATGTTACAAAGTGGTCATTCATATTATTTAGTAAAACAAGCTAAATTACAATGTCTAAACATAAAACCCTGATATCCTATTTATTAAGCTATTCCTGTTTTTATCTACACATACATAATATATACTATGGTTAAAATCACATTACATTAATGATGGTATAAAACAATATCTATATGCCTATATGGTAACAGTCCCCCGCTTGTGACCATGAGAAATTATTTTGATTGGTCACACAGTAAATTACCATATTGTTTCTTATATATTTCCAAACATTTCTTTTTCAAACTATCCTAAACATAAATTAACCATTGGTATGAAATATCCTTCATTTAATTAACCTATTTTACCCTATAATAACTAAATCTGACCAGGGACAGAGGTTATTTATATTCAGTATTCATGAGGAAAATATTTTCATTGCTACAGACAGTTATATGCCACGCCACAGCTTGCCTTGTCGATCTTGTTTGGTCGATGAGTGAGGACACTTTCCTTGTATTGTTGCTCACAGTGATTTCATGGCTGAGTGCTGTCACCTGTGTGGGTTGCAGTTCTTGGAGACACTTTACATTTGCAGTATGGTGGACGTAGAAGTAGAATTCTTCATAGACGCTGTTGACTTGCTTGCCATGTTGCCATGTATAGAGGGAATGGGTGGCCCTTGGAGTGCTGTGGTCTTGATAAATTTCTTCACCACAGTTTTGCAAAAACACGGGGCCTTTGATAGGCCTCATTAATGCAGTCCTTAGCAAGCTCGCTTTGTGCGTCCTTTAAGATTATCGCGCTGCAATCATGATAAGTGTCCATGTCTCTCTTTAACCCCAACCTCGTTGTGTTGAACAAAACAGTTTGTGACGTTGAATACAGCAGTTGAAACTTTAACCAAGTATTTTTCCTTTACTTGTTGATAAGAACATTTATCTTCCGGCATTGGCAGGTAAATGTCTGGGGTAGATTCTCAAGGATCCACTCCATTTATACTAAATTTCCTCACTGAATAATAATTTACCATTCAGTCTCTGATCTCATACCTACCTTCCTATATACTATCTTATCTTAAACTAAAATAACCATACACCAGCTAAATCCAATAACTAACAATAATATTTTGATTTGACGTATCTATGAAAACATCCTATCAATACAACAAATGACTATGATTTTGCTACAAACAAATATTAGATATCTGTTAAGAATGGGTTTGACTATATCTGATTCCTTCCAGTGTTGTGTGATATGCAGCCATGTGCATAGACAATAACTACAATATTCTATCTATGCTATTATTCATTCTCTTAGACTTGGTTAAGTCTGTAGTAAGAGAATGATCCATCCCAACGACTAACAAAACATTTTTCTTTTCCAATTTGACGTAAGGCATACCATTCTTTGTCTGATATTTAAATTAGTTTGAAGCTTTTTAAGAAGGAAGCGTATATATATAATCAGCATATACTCATAAGAAGAAGAAGAAGAAGAAGAAGAAGAAGAAGAAGAAAAAGAAAACAAATAGTTACAAGGTATATACAATGACATAAGAATGAAGATCATATGTGTGACCAGATCAGCGATTAAAAACGTCTGTACAGTACAAAAGGATTCTGCATGCTTGCAGGGGTGAGATTCACACTGTAAGAGGTGTGAGCATGTGTCCTGACAAACACACAAACAATGATTGCTGTAGTGAGGGGGTTAACGAACTTCTCCTGAAGAAGAAAAAAACTTGTTTGGGGTTGTCCATGTGTCAGTCCTTTTAGAGCAACTGTGGATTCTCCTTGGATGACAAACACAAGCTGTGCAAGGTACTGGCTCTTTGCATAATTGCAGCAATAAAAGGTTTAGTAGAGGTTGTTGTTGCGACTTGGGGCTTTCTTTAAAACTTTGCGTCCATCATTAATAAGGCTGCTGTGCAGGACTAAAATTGAAACAAAAAGAAATACAATTGCTATGCTATTTACATACTGGTGTGACATTGCATTGTGCTATCTGCTGGTCCAACATTGCTGGCCATGTTTTCTGGTTTGTACCATTTCTCTCCTCTATGTAATAGTATATGTCACTGACAACATAAACTTTGCTGCAGGTATGATGCAGGTTACATTTAATCTGGATCTTGTATCCATTTAAACATGTGGCAGTCCCTTACACCACCCAATAACTAGATTTAATCTATAAAGTAAATGAACAATACTCCCTGTTGTCATTGCCAGGATGCATCTTTTCTCGATTTGCTTTTGGTGGTCCTGCGAGTTTCTTCAGTCTGGAAACTTGGAGCTTCTGAAAAATATACTTGTGGGGCGAAAAACTGGTTAGGCTTTGCCAAATATGCTTGGTATGACTCGGAGCTTCATGTTTGACCAAACCTAAAATAAAATGGTTAGGACTCCAGGACATATAAACCTTCTCATCCTGGTGATGCTTTTTAGCATTCCTGTACTTCTGTGTGGTGTTCACAGATTGCCACTCTGAATGTGGTCTCTCTGAGAGATTGTGGACATCACTAGATGTCGCTGGGTGCAGTGTGAGGGAGGCAAATGTATTGTTACTTTGGGAGTTAACATGCACTCCTAAATTCATGCCATTGCTCAGCTCAAACATATTTGTGGCTGAATACATTCGCTCTTTTAACTCTGTGACAAGTTTACCTACAACTGGTGTGTATGTACACAAGGCTATTGTCTGTTCCCCTTTCCCTGAGGGCAACACAAGTTTCTTTGTCACAATGGGGGCTGTGAGAGTGGATTCTGCAGAATCACTCTCCTTCTCAATGTACTGATCTCCCACCTTAATCAAAACAATATTACTTTCTTCCTCTAGCAAAGAGGCTGGTTTGTTTATGGTGTGTGTGACCATAACAGACTCAAATACACCTACAATGCTTTTATTTGTGGTGTTAAGTGTTTCTACGATCTCAGCTTGCTCGCTGGGTGTTTCTGATATCTCTGCATGAGAGATCTTGCCAGTTTGATTACAAACTGCCAGGCTTCTTGCGTTTGTTCCTATATTTTCCTGTTTGGTTTTCTTCCCTTTAAGGGACTTTAACAATGAATGCATTTTTGCATTCATTTTCAGGCATGCGCTCTTAAGGCGTGAACCTGATTTCTCTTTAGCTCCTAAAGTAACAGTTTTGGGCATTTTCCTGAATGCTACTGCAACTTTATGTAAATTCAGCATTGCACACGTTTTGCAATGCTATATTTATATTTTGTACACAAGATATCCTCCCAATGATAGTGTCCGGATTCTCAAAGTTAACTCTAATATCTGGTACTAATTCTCATTTATTTGGAAATGCTCATTTCCATTGTTTATTTATTCTAGGCCTTTACAATTATGAAGTGCCTATTAGTAACATACCCCACTGTGGTCTTGCAATGTGTCAGCAGGCTAACCAACCCTTGTGCTGAGCCTAGTAAATATAGTATTAGTTAAAAATATTGCTGAATGATGCCATATATCAATATCTAAGCGTGCACTCCCAGATAATGGTAACAATGGAATATCAGTTCTGTTCTACCAATACGTTATTCTAGGTCTACAAACAATGCAAGATAAAAATACACAATAGTATTACGTTTTCCTAGATACATCCTCACTGTGATTCTGTAGGTTAGGTAGCCAGCTTCACGCATCTGCTACTCCTTATAAATATTATAATCATACAATCAGATACCAAAATGTACAAGTCCCTTCCGTGGTCGCCATTGTTGAGTTTTAGGAATCATATATCTCTCTTATCCCAATAATAATTATTGAGAGTGAAATATTATATAAAATATATTTATTATATCTTGTATTGATATAACATATATATTTGACATCTGCAATTATATTCTAATAGACTTTACAATACAATATGCAGAGTACTTGTCATAACCAGATTCCCAGAATATAAGAGTTCAAGACTTGTAATTTTAGCTCAGAAAGTCTGATATTTATTTACAGGCAAAACAAACCATTACAGAATACATTAACACAGTAATTGATGTATATGCTATTATATATATAGACTTGGAATCAGAGGCAAGCACATTCTGTTCATCAATGAAAAAAAGTATTTTATATTTCATTAAGCACATGGACAATCCATATCATCAAAAGGTGCAGTCAAATACAGCGGAATCCATGATACAGGTAGTTACAGGTATACCAGCATAGACAGCAGCACAGGATGGACGTCCAAAGGTAGATTATTCATGCCCGACGGCCGTTTCGGTTGTATGTCACCGTCGTCAGGAGCATGAATAAACTGGTCCCAGGATCAGATATATATGGCATAGACAATCAAGCGAAAACGGACACACCTGCTCACCTGTCCACCCAGCGACGTACTCTCACCTGTTCAATGCAAAGACCCAGGTGCACATGGATGACATCACACAGGAGCCGGATAATGCCGGTCACCACGTGTGTCTCCAAGGCAAACAACTGGGACGTGAACTGCCGGCGTCATCACCAATAGCCGGAAGCCAACTAGGGAATAGCCCCAGCCAGCGTCCTCTGTCATGGTAACAGCTAGACGGCATCTTATGATGCAGCAAGTGATAGCGCTGTAGATATGGCGGAAACCTGAATAAATCAGGAACCACCAATCCAGCATTGCTAAAGCACTACCGCACAATAGAATCGCAGGTTATCACAAATGGTTACCGATTTTCATCGGATCGCCAGTGACCACCAAGCGAAAAGAAAAAAATAAATGAAGAGGCATTGAGTATGTAGTCACCTGGTGTGGGCGGGAGGTGTGTCCATTACATGTCATCGCATTACTCCAATGTCAAAATTTAACCATACACATCATATTATGAAATATATCGGACCATTACATGAATACAGACAAACATAGAGCAAAAAAAGTGAAGATAATAATAAGAATATCAAAAAAATTTCAGAAAAAGTACAGATCATAAATAACTATGAAATGAATGATCTTCATTTAGTCCTTTGGGGGAAACACAGTCCAACTGGTGAATCCAGTAACATTCCCTTTGAAGTAGGAGGTTTCCACGGTCTCCTCCCCTTCTCAAGGGAGGGACATGGTCAATAGGTAGGAATCGAAAATCCTTCATTGTATGCTTTGAATTGAAAAAATGCCTAGCCACCGGGGGGGGGGGGGGGGGGGGGGGTGTTGGCATCAATTGTGACAAGTGCCTTTTTTATCGAAGAGCGGTGCATTGAAATCCTCTCTTTTAGTGTCCGTATAGTTTTCCCTATATAAATCAGCTTGCACGAGCAAATAATTGCATACACAACATAGCGAGTATCACAATCCAGATGGTATCTAATTGGGTATGACACTGCTGTAATAGGATTTTGCAAAGCATTGGTAACAATCACAAATTGACAGTTGACACACTTAGCACATTTAAAACTCCCATTTTTTGGAGACAACCAATTTTGATGCTTTATAGGTAACAAATCTGATCTGGCTACAACATCTTTCACATTCCTACTCCTCTTGTAGCAAAACATAGGAGTGTTTTGACAGAATTGACCCATAATGTTATCAGACTGTAAAATGTGCCAATGTTTGAGCACAGTTTCTCGTATTCGTGTAGAGGCTGTCGAATACGTGCTCACAAAATTCATTCTATTAGGTTCTTGCTTTCTAACAGTAGCTGAGAGGGACTGCTCTTGGGGAAGATTCATGCAACGTTGTATGGCATCACAAATTTCATGTTGGGAGTATCCCCTCTCAAGAAATTTGTCACCCATTTCCAATAGTGCAGCAGATAGTTCATCATTGTTAGATGTTACTCTTCTCACCCTCAAGAGTTGCGAAAAGGGCAATCCATGCTTGAGGGGAGTCGGATGAAAACTATCTGAGGCCAATAACGTGTTTTTATCAGTGGGTTTCCTGAAGATTCTAGTCACAAATGTACCCTCTGTAATACCCACATTAACATCCAAAAAGCTAATTTGCGACTCACTATATGCCATAGTGAATTTTATTGGGGTGGGCAAGGCATTAAGATAATCAACGAAATCTGCCAAGAGTTTGGCTCCACCAGTCCACACCATGAACAGGTCGTCTATGTAGCGAACATAAAATATTATAAATGATGAAAAAATGGAATTTGACATAATGTACTTATTTTCGTACATGTGCATGTACAAATTGGCGTAGGCTGGGGCCATATTGGACCCCATAGCCGTGCCTTGGAGCTGCAAATAAAAAGCATTTTCAAACAGAAAATAATTCTTAGTAAGCACAACCTCCATCAATAACAAAAGAAAATTTACATTCGGACCTGCATAGTGTGGACTGGTGGACACCAAACTCCTGACAGCATCTAATCCCTCCTTGTGTACAATATTGGTGTACAGACTTGAAACGTCTAGGGTCACAAGAAGTGCGTTAGGGGGTATGGTGCCTAGTTTTTTCAATTTAAGAATAAAGTCTGTAGTGTCACATAGATAATATGCAGTGTTCTGGACAACTGGCTGTAGCCAGAAATCTATGTACTGTGACAACGGTTGACAGATAGATCCACAAGAGGAAACAATTGGTCGACCGGGGGGCTTAACCATGGTCTTGTGGATTTTGGGTAAGACATATAGGATCGGGATACGTGGATGTGTCTGAGTCAAAAACTCAGCTGTTTTTTCATCAAGCCAGTTATTACCCAATCCTAATGTAATGATGGAATCAATTTCTTTTTTATATTTGTAGGTGGGGTCGTAGGTAAGGACTTTATAGCATATGGTATCAGTTAATTGTCTCAAAACTTCTGACACATAATCTGATCTATTTAAGACCACTATCCCGCCCCCTTTATCAGCGGGGCGGACCGTGATAGTGTTATTGTCCCTGAGGCTTTTTAGGGCAATACTTTGATCTCTAGTCAGATTAGAGAAAGACTTTTTTTGTTGACGCATATATTGCAATGTGTCTCTCTTTACCAGATTGATGAACACATCAATCGATGAGTTAGTACTAGGAGGGTCAAATGTACTATGAGGTCTAAATTGACTATCCTGTTTGTTAATTTGGGGGTGTCTAGAAAAAAAGTCTTTCAATCTGAGAGAGTGATGGAAACGATATAGCTCCACTTCAAAATTGAACGGGTGTTGTCTAAACGTCTCAACAAAGGAGAGGCCTTTAGACAAGACCTCCAACTCATCTTTATTGGGTGTATAGTCAGATAAATTAAAAATTACTTGCTCGCCTTTTTGTTTTTGCCCCCTGCCTGCTTTCTTCCTATTGACTCCACCCCTTCTGCAAGGTCTTCTGTGGGGTTTGCTTTGTATTTTGACCTGGTCACACTGCCTCTGGGAAAAACCCGTTGTTGCGATTGATCCGAATCACTCGCAGAGGTATGCGTATCCAGGTCAGAATAACCCTTGTCCACCCTTCCTCCACGTCTTCTACGTGATCTAACATTGTCCCTCCAATTGGTTCTATTTTCATGGCCTTGTACCCAGCTATATACCCGCATCTCCTTGTAATCTTCCTTCACGACTTTATATTTGCTTTTTTTAAAAGTTAGCAGCTCAAGTCTAAAGTTGTTAACTGTCTCCTCAAGTTTAACCAGTAAATCCCCATCTGGACTAGTAGATAACTGTTCTATACCAGTTTTGTCATAAGCAAGTATTTCATGCTCTAATAACTCTAAATCCGTGTTGACCTGTTCAATAACCAACAAAATTAACTGAAATGAACATTCATTAAGTATTTGGCACCATTGTTTACAAAAAGCAAGATTGGTTCTGCTCACCGTGGGCTGATTGCGTATGCGGAACCCCCGCGGTATGATTATATATATTTATATACGCCTCCTTGCTTATATTACATAAAACGACATTAAACAATTGGCAGACAGACTGCTACAATACTGACATAACTTATACCTATACCCATAAACGAACATTCATAACTACCATATTTACTGTTAGTCTCTCACTCCAGCCCATTGCTTCGGTTCCGTTTTCTCTCCTGCTCGTGTCTCACATCTCTCCTCCTGACTCACTGAATGGGTTTCTTGCTGACTGTCCGTGTGTGTCTGTGAGTGTGTCAGTGTGTGAGTCTGCTCTATCTGTCTCTTTCCTTATATCACCAATTCACTGATTGAAATTGCCTGTTCCCATGGGATAATGTTGGTTCCCAAGACTCAAGGTGTCATAAAATCTAGTCTTCCTTTGAAGTACCCCAGTTTAAACGGTTGTATCCTGTCCCGCAGTATAACAAGACAATAGCTAGTTTGTATTTGCTAAACCTATATAGTCTGTGCTAATTATATACAAGTTTGACTGGGGGTGAATCAACACATCTCCATCTGCTAGCCAGCATGCCTTAGACATTTTGTCTCCTAAATGAATTCAGTTGCATTTGATATGTTACAAAGTGGTCATTCATATTATTTAGTAAAACAAGCTAAATTACAATGTCTAAACATAAAACCCTGATATCCTAATTATTAAGCTATTCCTGTTTTTATCTACACATACATAATATATACTATGGTTAAAATCACATTACATTAATGATGGTATAAAACAATATCTATATGCCTATATGGTAACATGGGGACATCACCAATATTGCACATTTCCAGCATTATTCCCTGGGTACTACAGATGGAGTGCACTCCATCCAGTGGGGGTCTGGTGGTCAGATCGCCAACCGCCAGCTCCCTTACAACGGAGCTCCCCACTGGTCCCTGCCGTCTAGCCAGCGTTCCCCTTCCCCCCTCCCCTCTCCCTCCCCCCCAACCGTCTTTGGAAACGTGCAGGGTTCGCGTCCCTCGCCGCCCGGAAACTGGGACACACATGCGTGTGGGAAGCTTACACGTCCCAGTCAGATAGAGCACCATCTCGCCAGCAGGGGCATTCTGGCGAGATCTCTCCATCTGTAACTTTGTTATATGGGCATTCACCCCGAGACAAATATCATGTAAAGAATAACGCTTTTATTTACTACTCAGGGTTGAATTTAGGGGTGAGGATTCCCTGCCTAGGCACACCAGTAACTTCTGCCCTTTTTGCCTAATTTTTTTATTTTTGTTTTATACTTAATTTTATTGGAAGACTGTAATTTGGCATACATTTTACAGTAATGATTTCAGATCTACATTAGACAAAGATTACATTATGGGGGTTATTCTAGTTCACTCTCTGACAAATTCCTTCTTAGATGGACAAAACCATGTGCACTGCAGGTGGGGCAGATGTAACTTCTCCAGAGATAATTAGATTTGGGTGGGGTTTTAATTCAAAGTGAGATCTATATTGCAGAGTAAAAATAAAGCAGTCAGTATTTACCCTGCACAGAAACAAAATAACTCACCCACATCTAATTCTCTGTGCACATTTTACATCTGCCCCCCTGCAGTGCACATGGTTTTGTCCATCTAAGAAGGATTTTGTCAGAAAAAGTGAACTAGAATAAGGCCCTATGTTACTTAAATTAATGAGAAAACAAAAAGAACATACACAATGAAAAGACTAATGAAGGTTTAATGTGCATGTTGCGCAAAACCTAATCAATATTCCAACTAGACTGGAGAATCATTAACAATCGCATTAAGGGCTTGCAAAAGCAAAGTCTCTCTCTAATAGACAAAACCATGTGCACTGCAGGTGGAGCAGATGTAACATGGGGCAGATGTACATGAGTTATTTAGGGTACACACCCGAACGATCATAATCATGAGCAGATCGTTAGACAATCATACGATTGTTGCACGATCTGTTGGAACACACGATCTGCACACAATCTGCATACGATCCGATCCTGTTCTGTACTCAGTTGCAAGGGTCATTTTCAAATCCTGACTGCAGCATGTACAATCTACAAAACTACCAAACGACCAGCGGGGATGAGCATCGGATTGGAATTGCATCTAAAATATGCAAAAACATGCCCAATTTACATACAGATGTAGCCTGCCTAGTCTTTGCAGGGGCTGGCAATTCTATCGCCAGCCCCCGCCAGCCACCAGCTCCCGCCAGGGGGCTCGCACGCATGAGATGCTCGCACACCCCGTGGCAACGGAGCTCCCCCCCGGTAACCGCCGCCTCCCCTGCCGCCGATGGTTCCCCTCGCCGCCCCAATCACCCCCCTAACCCTGCCCATCTCCCTGAAGCGGAGATGGGCAGGGTCCCGACGCCCAGCCGCCAAGAGACTGGGACACGTGTGCGGCCTAGTTTAATGGAGTCCCTCTCTGCCGGCTCTCGCCAGCGGGGACGGTCTAGCGAGAGCCAGCCAATAATGAGAGGGGCTCCATCTGTACAATTGGTCGAGATTGTATCGAAATTGGGGGAATTGAGGCCAAATCATTCTGGTGTGTAATCAGCATAAAATTTGGGTGGGGTGTGTTCAAACTTAAATCTAAATTGCAGTGTAAAATTAATGAAGAAAAGTGCTATATAAATATCATTCATATATTATTATTATTAAATGTAACTCTCTCTGCACATTTAACATCAGCCCCACCTGCAGTGCACATGATTTTGTCCATTAAAGGAATTTGCTTTTGCAAACCAACCAGAATCACCCCCTAAGTATCAGGAGGTTGATGAAAAACATTTAACAACTAGTTGCTTGTTCGGGATGGAAGGGTTGAAATATTACTTTCCAAAAGTTTAAAGAACTTTGGGCTCTTCATCCAGGGAGACCTCTATCCAGTCCATTAGAAATACATTTTCTTTGAATATGTGTGTGTGTGTGTGTGTGTGTGTAGCACCTCAAGAGGAGGGATCATAAGGGAGGAGGCTGGGCCCTGCACATCAGCAATAGGCTGCATTACTTCTAAAATGGAAGGGAAGAAGGAATTGTGCTACAATCATTGTGGTTTATTTCTTCAACTCCATTCCCAGACAGGCACCCATGACCAGCATGTTTCATTTAAAAAAAAAGATACATATTTGCCAGCCTTCTAGCGTATCAATATACTGACTGGCACTGCTCTCTGAAAGGTGCCAATTTCAATATTTCTTTAGTGGAAGGAGTAGTCATGCCTTCTGCACCCTTCCCCCCCTCCTTGGCTGCACCACTTACCAGTTCATAAATAATCTTTTTTCCATATAGTACAGTATGTTACAGCACCTCTAACACCTGCAGAGCAAAAGTCCCTTCCCCAAAACCTACAGTATCAATCCATCTTCTCTGATTCCTATAGCCAGTGGCAGATTTAGGTGCTGCAAAGTCTTCGCTAGCCGTTCACATCTATTTGCACAGCAAGTACATTATTTGCAAGGTGAGATTTCACTATAGCGGGGCGGTGTCCACCTGTTCATTGGCTGCTGCTAATTGGCATAGTAGAGATCAGGACTGAATCGGACCCTTTGTGGTGCTACTCTTGTGGCCACTATGTGCGTAAACAGCGCTACTCCTATGAGCATTCAGACCTGATCACTGGGCTATGAACCACCCCGCCATGGTTTCCCCCCTGTTCCTGTGTATGGCAGCAAGTACCTTCACATTTGTGCACAAGGTGAAAACCATTTGTAATCACTCACCATTGATTGAATTTCCCTGTTTGCAGTCGCCAAGCCAAGTATGTCTAGACTTACTGGGCACTGTGAGGAGAAGGAGGTCGCTGCTGACTAATGTACACTGCCTAGTGAACGGGTCTAAATCAGATCCTATGTGTGTAAGCGGCACTACTCCTGTAGGAGTATTTTAGTCCATTTGCTCCCCTGCATGGTTGCCTTTGACAAAGCTATTCTGCGAAGCGTACGCCGGCTAGTGGTGTGCTTGCAGAGTGGACACTGTGAACCCTATTATGTGTTGAAATTGTATATTATTGTGATTGATGTGTTAACTGTGATAGTAGCTCTACAAAGGAGAAAGGCACGGGATATTAGTGGCTAACTCCGCATTTAGTGCGAGCGTGTAGCACCGTGCTGAGTGAGAGAGGCAGGGAGACAGCGTGCTAACAGCACTGAGAGCTGTGTTTTAAACACAGCGTGCCTGGACCTAGTTACCGGCTGCGAGACCGTGTACATTATCACGGCTTGCAACTATCCGGGTACTGATACACACAAAGTGAATGAATTGTACCTTACGGTCTAGGGAAACTATTCTAGCAAATAACTTATATAAGGATTAATTTATACCCTAAGTACCACCTGTCTGCCAATTACTGGGCTATTAATCCCTATAAAACCTCCATACAGACGGATAACGCCACAACTACTGGGATTCCTCAGTGAATGGGATGCCCTGCATTACTCTCACTCTTAGCCACCCACTGCGATACATGGCAGCTTTGATAGCATAATCTCAAGCTATTTCAATGACTGCATTGTACACGACAGCTTAGTGTCATTAGTGGGTTAAGAAAAGGAAAAAGGGAATATCCATGCGATATAACCAGCCAACCTCTCTGTAATTAAAGTACCAGTTGGAGTAAATTTATTATTACCCAATTGCTACAGAAATGGTGGCAATCCAGCATCTACAATCATTTGTATCCAATCTCCTCAGTAGCAAAATAAGCAATGAAATGAAATAAAAAGTTTCAAAGCTATACAGACAAATCCCAGGCTACATAGCCTTTATTAAAGGGAACACGTCTGGAAAAATCATGTAAATCTTACAGTGAAACGCACTCACAACTGATAAAGAACATATAAAAAACATTTGCAAATTAATAGTGGCTATCACAGTGTGCCACCTGCTCGCCACCTTATTTTAAAACACCTATTGTCTTTGTCATATTTTCACTTGATGTTGAATGTGTTTTTTCTTTCTTTTATATTTCACAGCCTATTTTATCATTATCTAATAAAAGTTAAATCTTAATTCAAATCAGGTGCACCACACCAAGGGACATACTCTTTTCTCTTTCTTTTTGTACCTTTTGTGGTGCAGACAGCACTCCAAAAATGTGTTTTCTTATTTCTGTTATTTACTAAGGTACAGCACCTTAGTCCCAGGAGCAGCCTGCAACCAATTAAAGGGTCAAAAGAGTCTAGTGCTCATTGGAAGTTAGATTAGCGCCCCCATTTGTACATATATTTTCTATATACATATGACTGGTCTATTGCCTATTTAATTTACACAAATGTGCATTCTTCAGTCAAAAAAATTGTGGGGTACATGGAACATGATATTAAGTGAGGACTAGTTCTGAGTCATAGCATAAAAACAGACATGTGATGGCTTTTTACAGGATACATAATATTGGCCTTCTTGATTTCTCTCCGCACATGTTTTGTTTTCCAACTTACCAAATACTGCTCCAAACTCTTCAATTCACAGTTTTTTAGTATGTAGATCACATTTCCCATACTTATAAAGGGAAATGTGATCTGGCTAATTTTACTAAAGCTTCAGCTGGCAAATCACAGGGCTCAGATGCAAATTGGTAGCTTCAACACAGCTTTCTTTGCTCCTAGGCAGAAAGCTGGGCAAGGACGGACCCTTGTGCAGTAAAGTGATGCTACAAAGTGGCAGACCACTTTACAGCACCATGGATCACAGGAGAAGGAAGTCCCAAAGACCGGCAGAGCTGCAGGAGCCGATTCCCTGGGGTTGGTGAGCATAAATCTGTGGAGGGCGGTAGCACATGTGCAGTACTGCATCAGGATATTATTTGTGAAAAAATATCCTGATGATGCTGCGAGACCCATCGCAGGGACAGAGCTTCATCACAAGCTCTATCCCTGCATATGATAATTCATACATCTGGATTGGATTGTGATAAATGGGCCCCTAAGCCCCTCATTGTGTGTTGTACCTTAATTTCGGAAAAAAATAAAATTCTTCATAGGGAATATACCTTGATACAAAATGCAATTTAAATGATACAGTTTTTTTTGGGATCATTTCAATGAATGATCATAACAGGGTTAAATATCACAGGTGTTTCCGCTAATGTTTATAGCCTCCCTTTCAGCATGCCACAATTTTAATAAGCATTTCTCTAATTAATAGATGCTTTTGATCTGGCTGCTATACTGTATCTTGACGTCACTGGTAACTGACCTGATTTGACTGACCACACCCTGTAACTCACCTGGCTCCTGACTTTGACTACTCTGGTCACTGTGTGGAGCAGCTGGACCCTTTCATCTCTTCTCTGCCTCATTCTTTACTTCTTCCCAAACTTGTATAGAGGCTTCTGAGCTCCTGCATCAACATGGGTTTCACCAGCACTGCATAGGCATGTGCAAGGGATGTGTATGTTAGCATACCTCCCAACTGTCCCGATTCCCGCGGGAACGTCCCGATATTCGGGGACGTTCCCGCGTCCCGCCCGGGGCCGCCATTGTCCCGCGGTGGGGGGGGGACAGTTGGGAGCCCCCCCAGCTTCCCGAGAATAGACGCTGTGCGCATGCGCACAGCGTCTATTCAGCGCCGACGAGCGGCGAAAACGGGGGCGCGGCCGAATTTCGCGTCACCCCGCGAGGCCACGCCCCCTTTCCGCGAGGCCGCGCCCCCTTTTCGGGAGCGCGCGCGGCTTCGCCGCGCGGACGTCCCGACCTCCCAACTTCGAAAGTTGGGAGGTATGTGTTAGGCACACCCTAATGTCCAGACCTGAATTAGGCCTGCACACTGACCTGCGAGTATTCGGAGCCCAGTGAGCCGATAAATGCTGGCCCGCCTGCCTTGCCGACCACCTTCCCCGCGAATTAACCTTCTAATGATTTTCTCCCTTACTCATATAAGTAGCCCTCCATCTCAATTACCAGGTTACGCCTGCATTTTACGGGACACTGCCCGAAAACACCGGTGTTATGCCCTCAAACGCCCGGCGCCTGTTAAATACCTTGCAAGTGGCCACCGTATGCACGATCTTACGATAATTGGCAGCCCTGCCTATAGTTCTGAATCGGACCCAGGATGCTGG
The DNA here is from genome assembly GCF_055691185.1 of Crinia signifera. Taxonomy (NCBI): domain Eukaryota; kingdom Metazoa; phylum Chordata; class Amphibia; order Anura; family Myobatrachidae; genus Crinia; species Crinia signifera. The sequence goes on along the minus strand of NC_139217.1, from coordinate 275,241,769 downwards.
ACAGGAGAGGCGCTCTCAATGCTCTGCACCCTGCTGCTGTCCTGTTGCTGCTGGTGCTGCGCCTGTCACACTGTCTGACAGGTAGGGATGGCCATCGGCCATCGACGATTCAAAAACCAGATGCTTTCCCTCCATCGATGGAACAGCAAAACAATGTTTTGCTTTTTTTGTTCAAAGTGCCGGGACACGGAGCATAGCCCCGCCCCCCAACACCCACGAAGCCCATCCCCTGTGTTTTGATTGGCCCACATGCCAATCAATCAAACACAATGGATGACCATTGATATGTAAAAATATCGATGGTCAGCCATTGCATAGTTTAGCACTATCGATGGCCAGTTGCGGAATTGCCATCGATGGCAACCATCGATGGCAATGGCAACGATGGCCATCCCTTCTGACAGGCAGCAACACTGGCAGCTAGAAGCTCCGCGCACCCCCCCATCCTGTGTCATTGGATGCTGGTAAGGGGGTAGAGCTATTTGCGGCAGAGTAAGTGAAGATACACGGGTAGAGGGCTGCTTTACAGTATGTCAGAAGATCTGCAGAAAAAGATGTGGTGAGTATTACATGGGGCATTATGTGTATGGCACTATGGTGGGCATTATTTATTAATACCACACTACGGGGGGCATTACATATATGGCACTATGGTGGGTATTACGTGTAAGCATCACTAAAATATTATGGGTGGGCAGGCAGACACAATTCTGTTGTTACGCCACTTCCCTTATAGGGGTCATTCTAATATGGTTGGTCCCGGCAAAATTGCACCATATTTGCATATGCGCATGTGCAGGGCTGCTGTGTGGACGCCTTTGGAGACTTGGGGTGGCTAACGTCACAGGTCATCAGCTGCTTGCCCCGTTCTCAAACCGAATGCCGCAAGACTGTCATCCCAGACTGACTTAGATTTGTGAACAGGGTAGAAATCATTCGATGGTCATTGCCAGGCCATACACATGCTGTTTTGAGCAGCTTTCAGCTCAAAGTCGGCCTTTAAATTGAATGAGTACTTTGGGGCTGATTCAGACCCATTCGTTTGGATTTTAATTCAGCCCATTCCCTGATGTTTGGGGTCTGAGCATGCGCAAATATGCGCATGCGCAAACCTCGGGTGCTAATGGCTTTGGTTTGTTTCAGACTCGCTGGGCTGTTCACTCGAGGAGGGAAGGGGGCGTGCAGCAGCAGAGGAACGCATCCCATAAACGCTGGTAACTCCCCTACACAAGTGGGACATCACATGCTGTTAGCACCCGCCCCCTTTGCTTACACATCCCCTCTCATGCTAGTGAGTTGGTTGGGGCAGCAGGCTTATCTGTTTGCTAGATAGGGTTTTTGGGGGTACAATCGCACAAGACTTTATCATTATGAGTATATCACATTGAATTAGGCCCCCTGCAAGTATCTGTATTGTTGGTTATCCAATAAGGATGCAGGGGTGTGCGACCACGGACAATAGTTAGTCAGAATAAAGATTGGGAAAGGGTAGGGATTGTCACAGGTGTGGTGCACCAAAAGAGAAATTAATTTAGGACTCGTAAAAAATACCTTTTATTAGGTTCATTTAAAACTGCGAAATATACAAACTTAATATAAAACATTAAACGGTGAATACAGTGATTTAAAAGATGCACGTGCGGTTTAACACGCAGTACCTCCTATTCAATTGATCACTTCTCCTATTATTACCTCTTATTTATCAACCCTTAAACCGTCTCTGATGGTTTAAGATGGCCTGTATTACAGGAAACGGCGGGTGGGGTTATAATACCTCGATAACCCCACCCGCCGTTTCCTGTAATACAGGCCATCTTGAGCCATCAGAGACGGTTTAAGGGTTGATAAATAAGAGGTAATAATAGGAGAAGTGATCAATTGAATAGGAGGTACTGCGTGTTAAACCGCACGTGCATCTTTTAAATCACTGTATTCACCGTTTAATGTTTTATGTTAAGTTTGTATATTTCGCAGTTTTAAATGAACCTAATAAAAGGTATTTTTTACGAGTCCTAAATTAATTTCTCTTTTGGTGCACCACACCTGTGACAATCCCTACCCTTTCCCAATCTTTATCTGTTTGCTAGGCTGCGAGTATCCACAGCCTAGCGAACAGGTCTGAATCAGGCCCTTTGTTTCTGTGCAGGGTAAATACTGGCTACTTTATTATTACACTGCAATTTAGATATCAGATTGAATACATCCCACCCAAATATAATGCTGGATACACACTAATAGATATATCTGAAGATCAGTTGATCTACAGATATATCTACAAATGGATCGGGCAGCATGTTCTCTATACATGCTGCCCAATCCATCAGGACTGACATCCCAAATGGGCAGTCGGCGGCTCACCCATACACACAGCAACAGCTCATTACATATGCATGGGGCGGGGACTCACTCATTAAATATGCACTGCACTGGGTCCCCGCTCATTAGATATGCACGGAGCAGGACCAGCTCAGGGCTCACTGCTGCCTGAGTCATCTGTCAGCTCAGCCAGCAGTGCCCGTAGTCCATGGCCTCACCCCTTCTTGGGGGGCAGAATTTTTTGGGCAGGGGGAGAAAAATTTCTAGCTATGCCCCCAGGGCCGGCGCAAGGCACCGGAGCGCCCCAGGCGAGTCGGGGTGGGGGCGCCCTGGTGCCGGGGGAGGTGGGGGGGGGTACCTGTCCTGCGGCGCTGTGTAGTTAAAGCTGTCGGCGGCGGCAGAGGGGGGTCCCTGCCGTCAATAAGAAGAAATAACCAGCGCTATCCTCCGGGCTATGCGGAAGCGCTTCTGTTGTGAAAACACTGCCCGCACAGCCAATCAGCGTGCGGACAGGGTTTTCACAACAGAAGCGCTTCCGCATAGCCCGGCGGATAGCGCTGGTTATTTCTTCTTATTGACGGCAGGGACCCCCCGCTGCCGCCGCCGCCGCCAGCTTTAACTACACAGCGCCGCAGGACAGGTACCCCCGCGGCACGGGGGGGGCAAAATGCCGCCCTCCAGTGGCCGGCGCCCTAGGCAAATGCCTAGATTTGCCTAGTGGTGGCGCCGGCCCTGTATGCCACTGACCAGCCCTGCACTGCACAGCACAGATGCATCCTGACCTTCTCCCCAATACCAGCTATACATGTTGCACAGGCAATTCCCCACTTGCCAGTTACAAACTGCACAGTAATGCTGCCTATGCAAACAAAACATGACATAGATACTGTATAGTGCATTTGCAAGACATATGTTTCAGATAAAACCAGGACCAACCATATGATGCACAAATATCTTCTTATTTTGCCTTCCACGAGCCATACTCCCAGGGGTGTATTTATAATCGGTGCACGCATTTATTAATGTTTAACCTCAGTCAGGAGTCCACCTACGTTTGTAGCAGCGCAGAGGAATTTGCAGGAAAAATGTCCGCCGCAGATATCCATCCATGAAGAGCCCAGTTTGAGGGCTCTTCACTGAGAATGTCAGACTTTACTATAACAATGGAAGTCACTCTGTTGTGTATTTTTAAAGGCTGATTCTGGTTGACACGGTAACCTGCGAACATCGTAGCTTGTGGAGTGCCAGAGCTGCCCGCCCCCGGCACACATCGGCCCAACCGTATTTCCATGGGAACACCCAGTGTTTTCATGGGGACGCTCATGAAACGCTGGGCATTCCTATGGGCTACACCCATCGGTGCACGCCCCCGGCCCACCCCACTCCCTGTGAACAGCTTGGCGACTATGCAAGTACGCCAAAGTCATTCGCAAAGGGGAACTACACATGGGCATAAAAGACCATGCGCAGTCCCCAACCATAGGTACGGGGCCGAATTCGCCAGGTTCCAAAGGGACTAGAATGACCCCCTTTGACCACCATTACTAGGTTTGTACCAGTGCTTTCTAGTTTTAGTTGTATCACTGTCTACTAAATGTTCAGTTTACATTTCAGACTAAAAATATATATTTTTTTAATGAAAATGTACTAATAAATATAAAATGTAAAAAGGCAGTGAGTGGTAAGATATCCCAGATTGTCCAAGGTTCTAGAACATAGGTAGGGGTGGTTAATGTTAGCGCTATATTAGAAATGCAGACATGCCTGAGGATTTGCGTTGATGGCTATTTGCTAAGAAACCTGCTGATGCCAACACGATTCCACTGGGTGTGTAGCATCCTTTGGCACTAACATTACTAGTCTACATCCCATCACAGATTACACATAATAAAAATATAATACTAAGAATTATTATTTTTATATATAATATATATATATATTCAGCATGTTCAATTATCTCTTTCCCGTAGATGCAGCACTTCTGGATCCAAAATGCCAGAATGACAGTATTGTGAGGGAACAGCCGTGCCCTTAAATTAATGCTGAATTGAATAAATGGAATTCTCCCTTAGGGAATTCCTGAATTGGACAGAGCCAAACTTCCCATTAGGCACATGAGGCAGGTGCCTAGGGGCGGCACATGTTTGGGGGCGGTACTTAGATGCTTGTGATGGTACTGTCAGTCTGAACTGTACCAGTAACTGCAAAATATTCCCACTGTCCTATCCATTTACATTATATTCAAGATAGAATATGGTACAGTAAATGGATAAGACATGCAGATATTGCTATGTTAATCTATCCTACTGAATATGTATACATAATAAAAAATAAACAAATTTCAAGGTTAGTGGCTTTATTATTCTATGAAATGGGCGATCATCAAATGAGGGCTTATAACTAATCAATAAAAATAATATAATTAGGCAGGGGCGGCTGCCATTATTGTTGTGCGTAGGGGTGCCCTCACCCCTAAATCCACCCCTAGAGTTGGAGGCATGATGTTTGAAGGGCTACACCTCAAAAGTGGTTGGATGTACTGAGCTGGGTTTTGGCAGGGACGTGTAGAACTGTTGCCCCTTGCTGCTTGGCAAAAACATAAAAAATGACCATTGGGAACTATCTAAAGTTTCAACTGTTAAAGGGCCTACACACGAGGAGATTTGCTAAGCATTCTCAGTGATGCTAGATTACTCAGAATGCTCAGCAAGATTGCTCAGGGCCGCAGTTAGCAGTGGGACTCCCAACTGCCCCCCACTGCAGGACACTGCTGGACCTGGGAGGTACATGGGACAGTCCCATGAAAATTGGGACAGTTGGGAGGAATTGTGTAGGGCTTTTGGATTTAAGTTTTTCCAGAGAGCTACAGTTTTTATTTAATTCAGTAAAACTTTCCCAATTATAAAGCTAGTGTAGTCGCCACCTGTAGGGCGGCGGGGTGGCTTACTCGCCACCCTGCCGCGTCCCTGCCCCACCCCCAAGAAAGAGGCAGAGCCTTTAAAGCTTTGCATTGCCGCAGCCTATCACCGAGCCCATTGTCTTCTCCCTTTTCACCCTTCCAGTGCTTCCCCAGCATCTTCACCAGGTGGACAGTGGCTTTTAAGCTCTTTTGCATGCCGCTGCCCATCCAATGATTTCTCGGCATCTTCTTTCTTCAGAAGCACTTGCTCACTCATTCTCCTCCATCGGACTGTCGTCCCTGTCCTAGCACTAGCTAATATTAGGCAACACAAGGAGGTTGGGACAATAGCCATTTTAGATTTTTTTTTAAATGGTGCTTCGGCACACCAATTGGTGCCCATACACTAATACGGTACCCAAATTCATCAAGTTGTGAAAATATAATTTCAGAACTTGACAGCAGAAACCTTCACCGGAGAACTTGCAAACAGCAACAAAAAACTTCGGGCCTGGAACACTTTTACCTCTGGGGCCCATCCTCCCCCTAATGCTGAAACTGAACCCATGAAAGGTGTGGTGCATGAAGAAGATGTATGAGGTGCTCAAACACTACTGAGCTACAGTATCCTGCCTTTTAAAAAATACATCTAAAGGAGCCCATACACTCTCCGTTTTGGCCGGCTCCGTTCTGTACTATGCGATGCGCGCTCCCGCGCATCACATAGTACAGTACAAAAAGTATGTGCTGCACATACTTTTTGTACTAGGTAAACATCATATCGGATCACAGTGCATGCACACTGCATGCACAAGGGATGCGATCCGATACGATGTGTGCTGTTTCAGCACAGAACGGATCCGTTAAACGGACCGTGTATGGGGGGCTTAAAGCTGTTTTTATCTGCTATCTACTGATTTACAATAATTTTTTCTTGCAAAAGAGGTTTTTGAACCGATTTGTTCCATAATTCTGTAAAGCACTCCAGCCACAATCACTTCAAGGAAGAAAAACCAGTATGATCCTATGTGAGCCATCTTTTTACATAGAAAAAATCTACAAATTATGAGTGATCCCTGTGAGATACAAAGAAGTACCCCTGATGAAGTCTTTATTAAGAGGAAATGCGTTATTCTGTGGATTTTTTCCGGGTATTTTTTTCCATGTACTTTTCCATGTAAATTTGCTTCTGCACTTTATCCTCGTAACTATGGAATATGTACTTTTCCAATGTAAATTAGTCTATTAACCCCCTGACGCTGACAAAGATAGAATGGTCTGCCATTGATGACATCAGTACATATGCACGAGGTGTTCTTCACTGTATAAAAACTGTACTGTAACCTGTAAGCTTGTTCCTAAAGACAATAATAAAATCAAAATGTTGAAATGCAAACTAGCGTGTTAGGAGTTTCGGTACTTGTTTCCTAGAACGGCCACAATCGCGGACATCGTGTACCTTAAAGTTAAGGTACACGATGCCCGCGATGGACCCGATTTCCTTTGAAATCAGGTCCATTTTACCGGCAAAGGCAAAATCGCGGGCATCGCGTCGGTCGCGTGCATTAACATGGCCCCCGACGCGATGCCCGCGATTTTGCCATAGGCTTCAATGTTAAATTATTTTTAACATTGAAATCGGGAGCATCGCGTCGGTCTTGTGCCATTATAATGGCACAAGATGAGATGGACTTGATTGAGTCCATCTCACATAGGAAACAATGTGAAATGGGCCAATATGACCCATTTCACATTGTATATGGCCCCGTCGTCACCCCACGATTGACGCCAACCCGAAGGGTGGCGAGCGCAGCAAGCCCACGAGGGGCGGCGGTGCGCGTCCTCCGACCTTTTCATACCCCTACTACCCACGTCGGCGTGGAGTTGAGAATATAAAGTGTGGCGAGCGCAGCGAGCCACGGAGCCCGAAGCGTGGCGAGCGCAGCGAGCCCCGTGAGGGGCCGCGTATACCTGTATACCTGTGTACCTTATACGCGTCCCCTCGTGGGGCTTTATATTCTCAACTCCACGGAGGAGGTCGGAGGACGCGCACGGCCGCCGCTCGCCACGCTTCGGGTTGGCGCCAATCGTGGGGTGGCGTTGAGGGGTTAAAATTGGGGGTCTGGGGAATATTTTACATTGAATCCAATGTAAAATAGGGTCCCAGGGACCCTATTCACATTTGATTCAATGTAAAAATCGGGTCGATCACGTCGGTCGCATCGCATGCGATTTGGTTGCATGCGATGCGACTGACGCAATTTTTCCGACACGACCACCCCTATGCAAATCGGTGTGGCCGTGCTAGGAAACAAATACCGGAGGTTCTATATCCCTAATTCTTCAAGGACCAGGAGTGCCGTCCATGCAGACCAGACTTATAACAATTTTGAGGAAGGCACCGGGCGCATATTCACAGCATTTGGACAAAGAAACAGAGTATAGATACAGAAGTACCAACACACTCGCCATTCCTAAGAATGGGGTGCAAACAGCACCCACTTCCCAGGATGGGGTGCATTGGCCTGTGACCACACACTCTAGTAAATACAAACACAGGGGGCCCAGCACTCACTACAACAAACTAATGCTGTGTACACACGGTCCCATTTCCTTTCCGATGTTGACGATATAGTCAACATCGGATCGGCATCGGATCAACATCGGATGCAGATCGCAAGGGTTTTTTTTTTTAAATTGAGTAATTTTTATTGGTTTTGCAAAGAAAAAAAAAATAAACAAACAACAACAAACAAAAAATAAGACAGAATTACAGGCAGCAGTGTATCAATAAGATCAGTAGGTGCACACAGAAAGTATATAACAGCACACAAAAAATATATACACGGGAGTATATAAAATCAACTATTTGTGTACATGCACATAACATATATGGTCCATAAATAGGATGAGTGCCACCCCTCAGGATATAAATATATGCTAAGTTAAGAACCTGAAGGCGCCATCCAGGTTCCCGTAAGTGAAATGGTAGGAGGCACACACGCCTGTACACATTGCATAGCGCATCAGTAAGCACCATCGGTCTACATCATAAAGTAGTCAGCTAGCAAGAAACCCTACTGTCTGTGCTTAAATACCATCTAACATTAATAAAAAAAGAAAAAAAAAATCCCCAAAACCCAAAGCAAACCTCCCACATAACCCCCCCACCCTGTACTACCCACCCCCAACTTAGGTGTACCTGGAGCCCTGCAACTATACTACCCCTCTACCCATTTCTACCTACTATGGACTATAGGAGTAAGCTAGTGGTCTATAGCTACATAATAGCCAAACTACCAGAGAAACCTAGCTTACTCCCCGTCCATCCTACCCACCCAACTACACTAACATCTATATATTATTGTAAACACCCTCCCCCCCCCCCCCCCAAATCCGGATAAAGGACAAATGGGCTGATTGGGGCAGTGACTCGACAATCGTTAAATAATACAACTAGGATGCGGCATCATAATTACAGTAGAAGGGTGAACCCGTCCTGTACAATATTAGAGATAAATGGTAAAGATAAACATAAAGAAAACAGGATATATTTACCCGCACAACAAGCAAGACTTAAAGGACATTTATCAACATCTGTAAAAATATGCTAGAAATGGACTGGCTGGGGACGGTTAACTGTCGTAGGCATTATCTGCATACATGTAGGTATAAGCATATATATGCTGATGACTGCAAAATATCAAACAAATGGCAAGAAGCGCAATAGCAAGAAATAGTGAAACAGTTCAGCCTATGTGAGGAACATAGATTAAACCAACATAATGAGTACAATGAGATGTAATATTAATCTGGCCAGGCCTTTCTCGCATGTAAAACCAACCATAAAATAGTCCTCAAACTAGTATGTGTAAATCAAATTCTAATCTGGCCAGTTTACAGTGTCAAGATAGGACCGAGGTGCACTAAGGAGCCCACATCCAAGCTCCCGGGGACTCGCTGGAACAAAATTAGGATAGTCAAACATTGAAATGAGGAATTGGGAAGCTGCAATCAGGAGAGATGTAGAAAGTTCCTGCTGAACCACAGCAATCTCGAAGCATGTGGGCATCTGGCACCAAGTACCCTCAGAACCAGGGAGATTCATCTGTAAAAGCATTTTCAGGGTGTGGGCAAACACAGGAGCCATGTGGATTACATGATCAGGACACTGAGGCATATTCTTCACCATTCAAGGAGAGCATCTATCAGGGACATGAGAGGTGGAAAGGCTTGTTTCCTGGATGCCATCCAACTTTTTAACAAGCCTGTCAGCTGAAGCATATATAGCCTGGATTATTTGCTGGAAAGATGTTTTCATGATTATGTCCATAGTATATACAGCTGGAATCTCAAGCATAAAGGAGATTAGGCAGGCTGCTGCAGGGAAGTCCTTATATAAGATGGCGGTGGCTAGCACACCACCAAGCGTGCTGAGGAGGTTGCTAACAGCAACAGAGCCAGATGCAGTCGCATTTAACTATAGTTAGATGCGTGCAAGAAATAGATATATAGTCACCGAAATGGTGCCTGGCATCCCAGGGTGCACACACAGATACAGGAGAGTGAGTGGGCCGTCTATCAGTGCTGGTCACTTGTGCAGCAGTATAATCGTGGCCTTTATTGTTATGTTATTTATGTTTTAGCAGGCATTGGCCCATACAGCCCAAAATAACAATTGGCACCAGGTCAGTCCCTGTCCTTCCCAGCTACTTACGCAGCTATGTAATAACAGGCACTCTAACTTGAGCAGGACCAACAGGGCAGCGGCTGGGGGACCGCAAAGGATACAGCTCACAAGATGGTCCCCGCCCACGTGTATGCCGGAGACCAGCAGCGATCACTTGGAGGATCAGCGCGGCAGCGTCCCAGCGGGACATAAAAGAAGGCAGGAGAAGAAGATGGCTGCCGCACACTTAGGCCACGCCCACTGAACAGCCCGGGCGTCCGCAGCTCAGTAGCGGCACATCAGAGCACAGGGTCGGCTCACCGCCGGCGACCAGGGCCTCAGCAGGGAGCCTCCGCAGGGTACAGGATGCCTGTACAGCCTCCCAGGTCGACCAAAGCCAGCAGGCCTCAGCAGCACAGTCGGGGCGGGAAGGCCGCAGACACCAGGAGACACAGAGAGGCACCGCACACAGCAATCTCCGGGCGCAGGCAGCTCAGCTGGATGCAGGAGGGAGTCGGGCAACTGATGTGCGGTAATGGGGACAGTAATCGGGCACAGGATGGGCTGATCAGGATGATGGTCCCGGGAGCTCACTCACCACACGTCCTACGTCCTTGCCGCCGTGGCCACGCCCCCAGATCGCAAGGGTTTTAACCCTTGCGATTCCGATCCGATCCCGATGCGCGTTCACGTATCGGAAGCCAGAAAGTCTTGGCTGCCTTGTCTATATAGTGCAGATCTGCACTATATAGTCAAGATAGGATGCAAATCGGATGTGCCTTAAGATCCTATCCACGATCCTATCTAATCAGATCGTGGATAGGATCTTAAGGCACATCTAACGTGTGTACACACCATAACTCACCTTAACATTCAAATAATCAATTAAATAAATAATGGGGTTTTAGTTCATGAATTGATCAATGCATTTAAGCTTGCAGCCCATCGCCAAGGGACCCCATTTCACTGCAAGTCCTACACTGGGTTGATTTTTAATTAACCTCTGTTACTGTGATCATAGCTTTCTCATGCACCCTAGATAAGCTCATTTACCTGAAACCTGTGACAGCTGCCCCTTTAATACTAATTTAGGTGCTGTGTTTGGGATGGTCTCACCTTTTAAAAGCCATAAGGACATGGCAGTTGAGCTTTAACCCAGGAAAATAACACATGTTCATTTTAGCTATGATGTGCAAACAGTTGCCAGGTTCCCATGAAAATCAGTTGTTAGTGTAGGACTTGCAGTAAAATGGGGTCCCTTGGCGATGGGCTGCAAGCTTAAATCAGGGTTGCCGACTTTAACATTCTCCTCTCCGGGAGAAGCCCGGAGAGGAGAGTTTCAGCAGCCGCTCAGGGGGCGGGGCTTACAAGTGACATCACTAAGCCCCGCCCCCATACTGGTAAAAGCATCGAATTCAGGGATCTCCATGGAGGGGGCGGGGCTAAAATGACGCGATTGTGCCGTTTTAGCTCCGCCCCCTCCTCTGAGACCCGAGGATTCCGGCATTTTAATGCCGCGATCCGGGGGTCAGCGGGGTTCCCCCCTGAATCCGGGAGGGTTGCCCACCCTTCCGGGGGCCGGGAGGGGGTACCCGATTTTCGGTAGACTCCCGGAAATTCCGGGAGGGTCGGCAACCCTGGCTTAAATGCATTGATCAATTCATGAACTAAAACCCCATTATTTATTTAATTGATTATTTGAATGTTAAGGTGAGTTAGTTTGTTGTAGTGAGTGCTGGGCCCCCTGTGTTTTTATATATATAATATATATACATATACACATATATACACACACACACACACACACATAAACACACACTTATGCCACTGTAATGTCAAACCAAAGACTCCCCCCCCCCCCCCCTGTCCACACACATGCTGTAGAAACCTACACTTTTCTGTTCGCATAATGCCATCATGTACTCACAGCAGGAATCAGGCAGCAGCTGGCAGAGCAGTTACAGCCCTATTGTGTGTCACTCCCATGAGGTGGTATGCAGTGATTAGATAGTATGCAGTCATCAACACTCAATAGGTTGACCACTATTGGTTGACACACACTAGGTCAACACGTGAAAAAGTTGACATGCTTATGGTCGACATTGACACAAGCAAAAGGTCAACATGAGGTTTTCGTGAATTTTATTGTAAATCGACTTGTACTTTACAGGGGCAAACGCAGGATTTTCAGAAGGGGGTTTCCAGAGGGGCAGAGCAAAGCACGGAGATGGACACTTAGGTGACCAGTATATGCCGGGTCAGTAAAAGTATTATAGATAGATCAAATGTATATAAATAATAGGGTATGTGGGAAGCTTTGATGTCCCACGTGTGGTAGGGGGTATTATATCAACCGCTCAGCATGTAGGGCCTGGATCAGTAATTTCCACTTATTACCCCTTTACTGCACAGATGGTGGGAGATGGGGTGGGAGAAGGGGGCATTGGGCTGAATGAAGGGGCCCTGATACATAACTTCCAGGGTGGAAGAGGATGGTTAATATGCAGAGGAGGGGTGTATAGTGGAGTGGGCTTATTATTCATAATTTTCTGGTGGGAGGACAACTTGCTTGACTGAAGATATCTCCAGTTCTCAGAAATAGATTTCTTAGATTTTAATGGAATTAAAAACTAGATAACCCCACCTACCAAATGGTATTGGGGACTAGGGGATCAGAGTTCAGGAGGCAGAGCAATCTGCCAACGAGTATATAAAACTACATACCAGGTGTGTGGAGCTGGAGCAGTAGCCAGCAGCTGGAAGGCTGATATCTCTGGTTCTGGGAACAGTAGAGACAAGCTGCTAGTGTCCATCAAAGGGGAAGAGTCCCAGCTTTTGGGATATACCCTCAGAAAAACTATAAGTCAGAGAGAACCTGAAATATCTGACTTGGAAGAGCAATTAACAGGCTTGGATGGGGACCACTGCTTTGAAGTCAGATATCTCCGGTTCCCAAGGGCCGATTTTTTAAATTCTTGTACCCATGGAAAGAGGGGACCCTCAGCTTTCAGCCTAGGACCCTTAAGGCCCCCATACACTAGGGCGACTTGTCCTTAGGACAAGTCGCCCCCGACTTCCCCCTGAGCTTCCCCGGCTGCTCCCCGGGGGAGCTTGATTAGATTGGCACTTGATGTGCCATTTTTTACATGTGATAAATCGTCTCGATTTATCACATGTAAAAAACCCGGGGAGCAGGGCGGCTGGGGACGCTGCGGGGGACACGTCTGTGTCCCCCGCTGCTGGGGACGCTGCGGGGGACAGCGTCTGTGCGGCGAGAAGGTAGAGGGAGCAGGGGGGGCTGGAGACGCTGCGGGGGACACGTCTGTGTCCCCCGCTGCTGGGGACGCTGTCTGTGCGGCGAGAAGGTAGAGGGAGCAGGGGGGGCTGGAGACGCTGCGGGCGACACAGGCTGCATAGAGCCGGGCAGGGGGAGCCGGCCGGGAGCTGTCAGTAATGAATAAAAAAAAAAAGCCCATACAATGAATGGGCGGCCTGTGATTGGCTGAGCGCTCTCTCAGCCAGTCAGCAATTGGCTGAGAGAGCGCTCAGCAGCCAATCACAGGCTGCCCATTCATTGTATGGGCTTTTTTTTTTTATTCATTACTGACAGCTCCCGGCCGGCTCCCCCTGCCCGGCTCTATGCAGCCTGTGTCCCCCGCAGCGTCTCCAGCCCCCCCTGCTCCCTCTACCTTCTCGCCGCACAGACAGCGTCCCCAGCAGGGGGGGACACAGACGTGTCCCCCGCAGCGTCCCCAGCCCCCCCTGCTCCCTCCACCGCCGCGCCGCTCCACTAGGTCCCAAGTCGGGTGGTCGGACGTGCAGCAGGTCCGACCACCCGACGCAGATCCGATGCGCACGGGACCGCGCATCGGATCTGAGGGGACATCAAAACTAGCCGAATTTGGTCCGATTTCGGCCAGATCCGACTGATCTGGCTGAAATCTGACCAAAATCGGCTAGTGTATGGGGGCCTTTAGACTCCTGAGGGGGTTTCTGGGTACTCAGAAACCCCCCCTGCGTGCGCTACTGCTTTACCATTCCAGTGGGCATAGAGGGAGAATATAATAGTAGCGCAGCGACGCACCATGCCCGAAGTATGGAGAGGGGATGCCGTACACATATACGGTGCCCATGTCTACCTTTTCCTATATTGACCATTTACATGTCGACCTTTTTTTCATGTTGACTTTAAGCATGTTGAACATTTTTATGTGCCTGCCGACCCATAGTGGTCACCTATTGACTGTAGACTTAGACACTGTCGACCTATGACCCATTCCAGGGGCGGATTGGCCCGGCGGGAAACCGAGCCATTTCCCGGTGGGCCGGCCAAAAAAATAATTCAAACTGGGCGGCCACGCTCCCCCCTGGGCTGGTTGAGCCGCGGACTGCGCAACAGCGGGTAGCGGCCTCAGTGCTTTGCCCAAATCCTTAATGGCTGCGGGAGGGCTGCTGCACATGCATGACAGCGCACAGCCCCTCCCATGGGCCTTTGTGGAGCTCGTGAGTGACTGCTCACGGGCTCCGTTCTCCTCCCTGCTGCTGCTGCCCGCATGCATGCTTAGGTTTTTAAATCTTTAAGTGCGGCGGCAGTGGGCTCCCAGCAGCTCCCGTTCCCCCTCTGCCCAGCTGCAGAAGCTCCACCCCCCTCCTCCCAGCATCTGGAGCCATGGTCCTTCTCTCCCACAGACACTGAGCAGAAAGCTGGGGTGATGCGGACGGACAATGAGCCAGTGGAGAAGACCGGCTGCGCTCATTACATTCATACACTGCAGCTCTGACCCCATTCCCATATATATATAACCCAGGTCTTATGCCCTATGGAATGTCCCCAGCAACGGGTTTTTATTGCTGCGGAAAATGTAAGATGTGTTCACACAGCCTAAAGGGCACAAAGGAAATTGTTGGGAAGGATGGCAAGAAATGGAAGCTAAAGGGTGTAATTAATTGCAATTCTACCCATGTGATATATCTTCTTGTCTGCCCTTGTGGTATGAGATATGTGGGGCAAACAAAACGGGCCCTAAAAATAAGAATCCTGGAACATTATAGGAACATCAAGAATCATGTGACCAATCACAGTGTTCCTAGACATTTTGCCCACTGTCAGAAGAGTGATCCACAGGGCATGAGGTTTGTGGGAATTGAAATTGTTGCCACCGACATTAGGGGGGGGAATAGAGAAAAAATGCTGCTTAGAAGGGAATCTTTTTGGATGTACCATCTAGGAACATTAAGTCCAGAGGGATTAAACGATGGACTGGAAATTACAGCCTTTATCGGCTAAAATCTATTTATGCATACGAAAAGCAGTAATAGTTGAAGCTTGCTCCTTCTGCTTTGTATTGCATAGCTATATGTAACCCTCTTCGCATATTATTTTCTATGCGTTAATTGATTTAGAGGTACCTGTATGAGGTGAATTTATCATATATTCAATATTGGTTGTTATAACCATTGTCTGTGTTTTTTTTTTTTTTTTTTTTTTTTTTTTTCTCTCTTGGGGCTAAGGAGATAAAGAAGAAATATTTCTATTTGGGGCATACGAAGATCACCTATATGTCTGATTGCCTGTGTTTTGAATCCTGAGCTAATTAAGCCTTTTTTGTATAGTTTTAAAGACTGTATAATTTATGTTCTTTATTTTGTACGACTATGTAATAAGACACTATATAATAATTTGATGTGGTTCTATATGATTATGTCTTAACTAGGGAGTAGGAGGAAATGTATGTTCCTCTTCCTATTTCAATGCATTACTGTGTGCCATTCCTGTATTTTATTGTCAAAATATTTTATTGTTAAAATATTTTATTGTCAAAATAATGGTTTTTATATAACAACTGTTTGCATTTTTTGTATATAAAAATGTTGCTATATCTTGTACAGCAATCGTGGTAGCCGTATATATAGATATATTTTTATAATGCTCTATAGACAGAGCCGTTTTTTAAATAGAAAGTCTTTTTTATTCTATCAGGTGATAGGAGATTTTTTTGCAGTCACGCTGCAAGTCAGTATAAAACTTGTCTGGCAGGATGAAGGTTAAGTGGCCAGGTGTTACCACGATTGCTAATTTGCATCTACCTGTTAAAAGAGGTCAGAGATGGACGCTAAGCCAGCCCTCTGACGAAGTCGATGACGAAACGCGTTGGGGCGTGGCTTAGCGTCATCTCTGACCGAATCCCACTTTGAGCACAGATCGCTGCCGCTGTCTGCACTGGATCACCGCCCGCCGCGTGCTGTTTGCCGCTTGGTGAGAGACATCTGAGTGTAACCACTCCAACACTTTGCTGCGGTGTCAGCACTTTATGTGATTCATACTGCGGTGTTTATACCGCCGTATTTGGTACGTGATCCCTGCTGTCTATCACTTGTTTTACCGTGTAACAATAAAATTTTTTAAAATTGATTCACGCACTATGGAGCGCTTGCTCTCATCATTTCTTTCCAGATAAATCTACCTGTGGATTCAGGATTACCTCGTTGGAGGTGGAGAGTTTAAGCTGCCGGGGATACTTTCACCTGAGTGCATTTCAAAGACACTATTACAGAGGATATTCTCTGACGGTATCATTGTCTGAATTGGACATTGGCTTTTCTCACTAATTTGCGCACTGTTTTTTCTTCTTGTTTTATTGTGTATTTATCCATTTAAACGGTTGCTGCATTGTGTGAAAAATGTCCAGGTTTGCTGAATTGCGGGATAGGAGATCCCAACAGCTAGGAAATGTTTTTTCTGATTCTAGTTCGATTGTGATAGATGAGCCTCCTAAAATCAATGATACAGACATTTATGAGGATGCAGAATATTTGTTACTCAAAGAGATGAGAACATGGTGGGACATAGAGGCTCTGGATAATTATGTTAAAAATTCCAGGGTCCCTAGAGGGTTGCGGCTAATTAAAGAGCCAACCTTCGGTCATGATAATGTTCAATTTATACAAGAATGGCATAAGATTTTAGACATATGTTCTATTGAATTAATGAAATTAATCATTTTAGAAAAAAAGAAAAATATGAAAGAAATAGAAAAAAAGATAGACAATTTAGAACCACAGTTTTTATTAAAAGAAAGCAAAGAAGTACAAGAATTTAAGGAATATATAGATGCAAAGGTAATAAAGGCAGAACAGGACATTATGCAGATAAAAGTAAAAAAATTTAGACGGGATAAAGAAGATTATGATCTTAAACAGGTGAGAACCTGGAATAAAAATAGAAATCTTAACCGTCCAAAAAATTTCTTTAAAAATAATGCTTATCAACCCCCCCAAAAAAGGTGGAACACAAGGTGGGAGGAAAGACCAGTATCTCAGGCTTCCCATGTACAGGAAAGAGTGGGGTCAGATTGGAAACAGGTAAATAAGAAAAAATCCTGGAGACCAAACAGATATGAGCAATCTGCGAATACCACTCCAATAACTTATAATAGGTTTGCCTCTTTGTCACAGGAAGGTCCTTCAAATGTTGAACCCCGTTTTTTAGAACAGCGCCACAAAGAAGTCTCGACACCCCAAAGATGGGGCAAAAGAAATCGAGACGAAGGGGCAAAAGAGGGAGAAAAAATCCCCGTCTTCAAACGGAGATTCCTGAACTAGTTAATTCACAGATTAAAGGCATTTTCAACTTATCTAATGTAGAATTAACACAACCCCAGCTAGACCTTTTAAAAAAGGGTCTATCCTTCGCCCCTACAAATAGGGTTAATAAATTTGCCCTGCAGGTAGATTTGAACCTTTATATTAGGAAACTAACCCTTAAACGCCACTTCTTGAAAAATAATAAAAATGATGAAGTAAACATTTTGGAGGAGAATATTAATTCCTCTGGGTTAAAGAAGCCAAGCACTTTTTATCCAGTGGAATCACGTGGCCCCAACTTAGAGTTATTTGCCCAGCTGGTCAAAAAAGATTTTGAGGGATATTCAGAAAATATTGAAATAAAAGAAAAAAACTTAACTTATAAAGAAACCCGCGCCATAAAAGAACTCATTGAAAATGATAGCCTGGTTTTTAAACAGGCAGATAAAGGGGGCGGGCTAGTTATCCTGTCAAGAGATTATTATGTGAAAGAGATGGAAAGATTACTATCTGACCCCATTTCATATAAAATACTGTCTGTAGATCCAACTAAAGAATTTGTTGAGGAACTCAAAGTCATTTTGGACGATGGGAGGCAATGTGGAGCGTTGTGCAGGGAAGAATATGAATACCTGTACAATGACCAACCAAGGGTGGCTACAATCTACCATCTGCCAAAACTACATAAGAATCGGTCGGCCCCACCAGGTCGGCCGATTGTATCCGGCATTGAGTCTGTAACATCAAGACTGTCGGCTTATGTGGATAAGTATTTACAGAAATATGTTCCTAAATTAAAATCTTATATTAAGGATTCAATTTCTGTACTTCAGACAGTAGAGGCATTAGAATGGAAAAGTGACTATAACTGGGCAACCATCGATGTGAACTCCCTATACACTTCAATACCCCATGGAAAGGGATTGAGGTGTATAGAGGAAGTTCTGAAAAGAGACACCGATATCTCTGAGGTTAAAAGTGCATTTATTTTAAAATGTTTGAATTTTGTGTTAAAATCGAATTATTTCACTTTTTTGGGGCGTTATTTCATCCAGCTCTGTGGCACGGCGATGGGGACGATTTGTGCCCCAGGGTTCGCCAATTTGTATTTGGGTGAATGGGAGGAGGAATGTATTTTTCAAAACAATCCGTTTGCCGATAATATCGTCCTATTCAGGCGATATATCGACGATTTATTACTGATATGGAGGGGATCACAAGAAGATTTCCTTAAATTTGTTGAGTATATTCATATTAATCAATATAATTTGGGATTTACATATAATTTCAATAACAAGAGTTTGGAGTTTCTTGACCTCACCCTTACAGTAAATGACGAACAGCCTGAGAATATTGAGACTAGCACCTTTTTTAAAAAGGTTGATAGTAATAACTATCTGCAGTATAACAGCTGCCATCATAAAAAATGGAAAAGCAATCTCCCTTATTCCCAACTGTTGAGATTGCGACGTAATTGTAGTAACATCGATACATTTGAACAGCAAGCTTTAGTTTATGTGGCCAGATTCCAGGAAAAAGGGTATCCCCAAACCCTGATAGATAATGCTTTGGTGAGGTCAAGAAATCTGAACAGAAATGAATTGTTAAAATACAAAGAAAAAGAGAAAAATCGATCTAACTTCTGCCCATTTGTGACCCAATATAACACCCATAATGATCAGATACGTAAAACTCTGAATAAGCATTGGTCAGTCCTCAAATTGGATCCCCTTTTTAAAGATTATTTGGGTTCTGGTCCTGATCTAGTTTTCAAAAGAGCCAGTACTTTAAAAACCAGACTTGCTCCTAGCCTACTTCCCATTAAAGCGACAAATAACCCAGGTCTTATGCCCTATGGAATGTCCCCAGCAACGGGTTTTTATTGCTGCGGAAAATGTAAGATGTGTTCACACAGCCTAAAGGGCACAAAGGAAATTGTTGGGAAGGATGGCAAGAAATGGAAGCTAAAGGGTGTAATTAATTGCAATTCTACCCATGTGATATATCTTCTTGTCTGCCCTTGTGGTATGAGATATGTGGGGCAAACAAAACGGGCCCTAAAAATAAGAATCCTGGAACATTATAGGAACATCAAGAATCATGTGACCAATCACAGTGTTCCTAGACATTTTGCCCACTGTCAGAAGAGTGATCCACAGGGCATGAGGTTTGTGGGAATTGAAATTGTTGCCACCGACATTAGGGGGGGGAATAGAGAAAAAATGCTGCTTAGAAGGGAATCTTTTTGGATGTACCATCTAGGAACATTAAGTCCAGAGGGATTAAACGATGGACTGGAAATTACAGCCTTTATCGGCTAAAATCTATTTATGCATACGAAAAGCAGTAATAGTTGAAGCTTGCTCCTTCTGCTTTGTATTGCATAGCTATATGTAACCCTCTTCGCATATTATTTTCTATGCGTTAATTGATTTAGAGGTACCTGTATGAGGTGAATTTATCATATATTCAATATTGGTTGTTATAACTATTGTCTGTGTTTTTTTTTTTTTTTTTTTTTTTTTTTCTCTTGGGGCTAAGGAGATAAAGAAGAAATATTTCTATTTGGGGCATACGAAGATCACCTATATGTCTGATTGCCTGTGTTTTGAATCCTGAGCTAATTAAGCCTTTTTTGTATAGTTTTAAAGACTGTATAATTTATGTTCTTTATTTTGTACGACTATGTAATAAGACACTATATAATAATTTGATGTGGTTCTATATGATTATGTCTTAACTAGGGAGTAGGAGGAAATGTATGTTCCTCTTCCTATTTCAATGCATTACTGTGTGCCATTCCTGTATTTTATTGTCAAAATATTTTATTGTTAAAATATTTTATTGTCAAAATAATGGTTTTTATATAACAACTGTTTGCATTTTTTGTATATAAAAATGTTGCTATATCTTGTACAGCAATCGTGGTAGCCGTATATATAGATATATTTTTATAATGCTCTATAGACAGAGCCGTTTTTTAAATAGAAAGTCTTTTTTATTCTATCAGGTGATAGGAGATTTTTTTGCAGTCACGCTGCAAGTCAGTATAAAACTTGTCTGGCAGGATGAAGGTTAAGTGGCCAGGTGTTACCACGATTGCTAATTTGCATCTACCTGTTAAAAGAGGTCAGAGATGGACGCTAAGCCAGCCCTCTGACGAAGTCGATGACGAAACGCGTTGGGGCGTGGCTTAGCGTCATCTCTGACCGAATCCCACTTTGAGCACAGATCGCTGCCGCTGTCTGCACTGGATCACCGCCCGCCGCGTGCTGTTTGCCGCTTGGTGAGAGACATCTGAGTGTAACCACTCCAACACTTTGCTGCGGTGTCAGCACTTTATGTGATTCATACTGCGGTGTTTATACCGCCGTATTTGGTACGTGATCCCTGCTGTCTATCACTTGTTTTACCGTGTAACAATAAAATTTTTTAAAATTGATTCACGCACTATGGAGCGCTTGCTCTCATCATTTCTTTCCAGATAAATCTACCTGTGGATTCAGGATTACCTCGTTGGAGGTGGAGAGTTTAAGCTGCCGGGGATACTTTCACCTGAGTGCATTTCAAAGACACTATTACAGAGGATATTCTCTGACGGTATCATTGTCTGAATTGGACATTGGCTTTTCTCACTAATTTGCGCACTGTTTTTTCTTCTTGATATATATATATATATATATATATATATCAACAGATGGTTTGGGCAGTGTGTTCTCCATGCAAGTTGCCCAATCCATTGGGACTGACTTCACAACTGTGCGGTGCATTTGCATGCACCCACCCATTGAGCTGTCAATCACCGGTGGCTCTTACAGAAGCTGTATGAGTGGTCAGCCATTCAATGGAACAGCCGATATATCAGTCAGTGTGTATGCACCTTAAGTTATAAGAATAGACCCCCACAAAGTTAAGAAATGTAAAACAATGTAATTGATTAATAAATAAATGAAAGCAAATCTACAGTATATACATAACTCTGGACATGATAAATCATACATAATACAAGTACATGTAAAAAATGTTTCAATAAGAATACCTTTTAAGAAAGCCTTTTCATACTCAATAGTACATAATGCAGGGTTGCCTACCTGATCCTCTCCTTCAGGGCGGGATGTACTAAAGGGAAAATGCGGTAAAACCCCCGTTTTACCGCATTTTCCTATGTACTATCACCGGTTCGCCCCGTTTTCGCAGGCCAGGGTATCGCCACCCAGAGGGTGGCGATACCCTATAGAAGCCTATGGGCTTCTTTCGCCGCCCGACGTACGCCGTCCGCGCGCCGACCCCCCCTCCTGTCCTCCTTTAACCTCCTCCTCCCCCTGGTGTGACAGCCGGGAGGACATCCGGCTTCAGGGGGGAGGAGGAGATGCAGGGGGACGCTGGCAGCCGCCGGGAGGTAACGGAGACCCCCGCAGCCCACATCACAGGTATCGCGGGGGTCTCCGTTACCGCAGCCCGATGCTGGCCGCATATGTTAGTACATATGTGGTAGCATCGCGGCGGCTGCCGTGCGAAGGGCGGGGATGTATGTTGATACATCCCGCCCTCAGGGAGAAAATGCTCTGTTCCTGGGCTTCCCTGGTAATGTATGATTGCCATCACCTGTGGGGAGCTAGGTGATTGATAAGAAAGGCGTTTCACCACAGGTGATGGCAATCATAAGGCGCCTATTGGATTATTGAGATTGACCTTTTGCTTTAACATAATTCTGATTACCCCTAGAAATAACTCACACTGACACCTTATACTAAAAATAAACACGCGGACACGAAGTGCATAAGTTTAAAGGTCAACAGTATTTATTGTTGGATGACCCTATTGAAAAGGGATGGCCAGGAGAGCGCCTGGAGACCAGCTAACTCACAAACGTTAACAATGGCGGCGACTGCAACGCACCCACTTTGTAACCAGGGCGATGAGCCGCCCCCATTGCATTCAAAGCACAGCCCACACTGACGGTCTTACCGCACCTCCTATTGCATGGTGAGGACAGTTCTAGTAAGTGGCCATCGTCCCCCCTCGGGGCAGGACTCACCAGCCTTCCTGGCAGAGGGTAGCAATACCGCACAGTGACCTCCTGCACCTCAAACTTGACCGCTGGTCGAGAGCGCCCTCCTGCCAATTATAATACATTTTTGTGAAGCCAAATTGAGTGGCGGCCGAAAGGCCCGGTGGTAAACGCAGCAGGAAAGGGAGGGAGGGTGGTAAACGCAGCAGGAAAGGGAGGGAGGGTGAGAATCCAGACTCAAAGAGGAAGTGGGAGACCCTGACTACCCCTTATATAACCTGCCTAAGTTACCACCCATTCTGCCCCTGATTTGCTGCACCTGACCACTGTGAATTCTGGGGTAAGAGACCTTGTCAACTAACTTTATCAAACAATCACAAAATCCTCAGGCTCTTAAATGCCCTCATGCCTATGCAGCCCTCGCTTAATCTACATTACTAGGGAAGTCCAGGGACAGAGCGTTTTCTCCCTGAAGGAGAGGGTCAGGTAGGCAACCATGAGATAATGCTTAAAGCATAGGTTCTCCAACGCAGTCCTCAAGGCACCCCAACGGTCCAGGTATTAAGTGCTGGACACAGGTGACTTAATTAGTAACTCAGTCAGTCTGATTTAACCATCTGTGCTGAGCCATGGTTATACCTAAAACCTGGACCATTGGGGTGCCGTGAGGACCACGTTTGGGAACCTCTGGCTTAAACAATAAAGTTTTGCATAATGTCATCTCTTTCTGACACACACAGGCATTACTAATTCCATCCTGCTATAGTTCAGGAATCATGGGGCACATCAGTAACAGGTGATTATAGTCAGGACTTTGTATTATGAGCACTAAAGGGAAGCTCACATTCTGCTTCATTATTCTGTTATAGATCTTAGAATTTGCTACATTACAGAGAAAGAAGCCAGGGGTGTTCACTCTTTCAGATATCCTGGCAGACTGCCGTAGTTCAGTGATTGTGATGGTGCACATTACATTACTCAGGATCTCTCATTCCTGATCAGTGTTCTGTTATAGTACTGGGAATAGGAAAAGCTACATAACAGAGGAGGGGCAAGAAATGGGGAAGGGCTTGGGGAGTGAGAAAGGCCTCACACACTCTCTGAACAGTATATCTGGGCAAAGTCTCTGCAATCGGAATTATACATTGCAGGCTGATAAGAAATACATTAACTGCTGTAATTCAGCACAAGGTCAACACAACTGTGATCACTTCCAGCAGGTAAGTCCATGGATCAAAGGATTACTAGTAAACTTTGACACAAGAGAATTTGTGTTTGTGCAGAATACGGAGGATTGTTTACTGCTAGACGTATCATATTACTGTGTCATGCATTAATTACTCTGTATAACAGTACTTCCAGCACACTGGCTTTTCTAGTAAAATACTATATGTACACAGAAAGCTTTATACTAGGTAACACATTTATAAATATTTATTTTTTAACCTATTTATATCAAACTGATATTTGAACTTTGATTTTAAATCTCTGCATTGAGATGAGTATTTTTTTTTTTAATTAACAGTTTATATATAATGCAGAAAATTGCACTTTACAATTGGGAGCAGTGATAAAACAAAACTGGGTAATTACAGTCCATTAAAATGGTAGGAGGGCCCTGCTCGTAAGCTTACAATGTGTGGAAAATTTTAGTATCATTTACCGACATAGATACTGGAGTAAATAACCTGTCCATTTAATTTTTAAATGCTGTATGCACTTAAGCAGGTAGTATAAATACAATTTACCCTGCATAGACATGATAAATGATATAACATACAGGGACATATTTAGAACTATTATCATTATTAATGTTTTTTTATTTAGAAGCGATTTTTAGGAAAACCTGTAGTAACAAGCATTGGGTGGTGTGTGTGTATAGCAATAATAAAGTTTTTTTGTTTATTTCCTAAAATGTTTATCACCACAGTTTATCAATAAAAGTTTGCTCAGCTCCTCAGTGATGCTGGTTGGCAGTATTAAGGCTCAGTGCGGTGCCTGTGATACCCCTTTTAAGGTGCGTACACACGGGGGCGATTTTGTCCAAAATCGCGGGAAATATGGTCGCTGAGCGACCATATTGCCCGCAATGGGAGTGTGCACCGGCGATATATCGCCGGGTGCGCGCTCCCGTTTTTGCCCCTGTGGTGATCGCTGGTCGCAGGAACATGCTCCTGCGACCAGCTGATTACCACTGCCGGGCTCCCCCCGGCAGTTTCTTTTTCATCAGCGACCATCTCTGGTCGCTGATGAACAGGAGAAACTGAGCAATATATTGCTCAGCCATATATTGCTCAGCAATATATGGCTGAGCAATATATCTCCCCCGTGGGTACACAGCACTTGACATACTACACGGGAATTACCAGGCATTTTGACTGCTGGGTCATTTTCCCGGGTGCAGCCTGCACCCTTTTACACTTACAGCACCAAATTACCGGGTGAAGCAGTTCTACCCAGTAATTTTCTGAAAAACCCGGGTTTTTCTTATGTCTGAACAGGTCAACCCGGGTCTTACATCCCGGGTCTTCAACCCAGGTAAAAAGAAGGGTCGGAGACCTAGGTTTTAACACCCGGGTTGACCCTTTCAGACATACCAAAATCCCGGGTTGATGCACGTTCATTAGCAAAAACCTGGGATTTAGCCGTATGTCTGAAAGGGGTATAAGTAGCCGTATTCCTTGGGGTGACTGTATCCTAATGATCACAGTACAGATTAAAGCTGTATACACACTAATAGTTATATCTGCAGAAATATCTACAGACAGATGTCTGAACTGACACCACAAGTGGGTGAGCGCATTTGCATACAGCTGCCCACTGTGCTGTAAATCATAGGTGGATCCCAGCATGATCTATCTGTGAATGACGCCATTCACAGGCAAATTGCTCGAACACACTGGCCAGCTGTGCATGGATATATTGACTGTTCAATATCGGCCAGTGTGTACGCCCCTTAACTCTCCCTGTACATGTTATATTTGTCCCACCTGCAGTGCAACGTGGTTTTCCCAATTTTGAGAACAAATTTGCTCTGCAATGAAGTCTGAAGTAGGCCCATTGTACCGTTCAACCAGCTACTATTGGTTTTAGCCCGGGCATCTGCTCTAAAATACCAGTAATCGTGACATGGAAAAGCCACGCTTCACAGCACCTCTGGCTGCTTGAATATTAATGAAAATTATGTATAAAATTGCCTTCAGGCTATGTGTATAAAGTCATACCCTCCAACATGACCCATTCCATTAGGTACAAAATGCAATGTTTCTGGACTTCCATCTTAATTGATAATTGCAGTCACCAGTGTTGGACTAGTTCAGTGATGATAATGGTGTTCCAGCACAGGTGGAGGCAATCCTAAATTAAGAAATAAGTCCAGAAGCAGAGCATTTTGTACCTAATGGAATGGGTCATGTTGGAGGGTATGACTACCTGACCCTCTCCTTGCGGGAGAAAATGCTCTGTTTCTGGATTTCCCTGGTAATGTATGATGGCCATCACCTGTGGGGAGCTAGGTAAAGGTGTTTCACCACAGGTGATGGCAATCATACATTACCAGGGAAGTCCAGGAACAGAGCATTTTCTCCCTCATGGAGAGGGTCAGACCGGCAAGTATGTATAAAGTGTATATGAAACATAAATGCATTCAGTGCTTAGACTTGCCTAAGCGATGCCTCATGGTATGCAAATTTCCCATATAAAGAAAACATATCTAAAATACTTCTGATCTCAGGCATCTTGGATATGGGAGACTCACCTGTACTAAATAATATGTAATAACTGGCTAATTGTAGATCCATTTCTATATTTTATTAAACATATTTTATGTTGATTTTCAGGGGTGTACCTTCCAAGTGTAAGTATCGATTGGATACATTCAATGGGTTCCACAGCAGATACTGGAGATATATCTGCTGCAGTTGCCCCTGTTGTCTTTAGTATTAGCACCCTACGTAGAATTACCAAGCTTTTCCCCATTAGCTTACAGCATTTTAAGAGGGTGATAGCCATTGTAGGTTATATATCCCACATTGTATGGATAATAGCCACTGGTGGCCGCACATGCACAGTAGTCTGTCTTTGAGTACATAGTAAAGTGATTGCTGGCAAATAGTTTATCATTGTTGAAAAGGCTGGTGCTCCCTATGTTCTGTTTCTGGCTGCTTCAGTATTCTATCTCCCATTCACAGGTGAATAAAGATGGTTATATCTAAGTCATGGATTATGGTGAAGCACTTTGATGGTGCACCAAAACCTGAGGATTTCAAGCTAGTAGAGAAAGAGCTGCCACCCCTGAAAGATGGAGGTAAGTGTATGATATGCAGGTGCAGTGGGATTTCATATGTCTAAATCCCCCTCTTATACAACAGAAAAATATGAAGAAATGCTATGTGACGCCCTTCTAGCGCTGCACAGCCTCTAGTACAGACTTATCAGGACTGAAGGATGTGACACCTTTTACCGGGGCCGGGGAATAGCTGTATAATATTTAGCTAACTGCTCACACAGACCTTGATTATTTTGTGTTGAAGAATACCTCCCAACTGTCCCCATTACAGTCCTGGGGACACAGTTTTTCCTGTTAATTCAAATTTGCCTCTTTCCAGAATTATTGATTCTCAAACTGTGGTGTCTCTTGCTTCCCAACTTTTATTTGTAGTAAATAAGGACCTTGTATGTCCAAAAAGTAGCGGAGCCATGGTGTAAAAGGGACGGAGACTCTCAGAACTCCTGCATCATCACTGTGTGGGAATGCCCAGTACTCTCAGAGCAGCTGGGTTCTCCTTAGGCCCCCTACGTTGTAAATAGATGCATCTGTTCCCCTGCCTCCTGTGGCATAGCGCGAAATTTTGCGCCCCCGCCAGGCCGCCACAAAATGTTGACCCTCTCTCCCTCTCCCCCAGTCTTACCTGTCCGTGTTCGTGACCAGGAGTCGGGACCGCAGATCTACTTTGCACTCTAATGCTGGCCATACATCAGAAAGATCGATCTTAAGATCGATTGCGCTCATGATTGTGTACAATTTCCCTTGAAATCCCCGGCACACAATCTACTCACAATCGATCATACAATTCATCATACAATCAGTCATACAATCCATATGCTGCATGATAGTATGATTGTGTACACAAGATGTGCACACAATCTGCATACAATCCATCTTACAATCAATTGAGATTGTATGATTGGGTACAATATCTTTCTGATGTATGGCCACCTTTAGTCTCCTCCTAGCTCCTTATGACAAAATGTCCCTCAAAGAATGGCCGACCCCTTACAGCAGGATGCCGCTGCTGCCCCCTCTAGCATCTTAAATACTGTCTGCTGTAAGGGGCGGCCATTTTTTGAGGGACATTTTGTCATAAGGAGCTACTGTAGGAGGAGGCTAGGAGCGCTGAGATGCAGACAAAGTAGGTCCCGGCCATGAACGCGGCATAGATCCCGCAGACCCAGGCGCCCACATTACTCAGCGTCTGCCCGCCACCGTGGGGTTTGCTGCACGGAGGGGTACGTCACTGCCTGCCTCTCACCCTCTGCTTACATGTTCTGCAGAACAGTGGTGTGTGCTCCCCCTAACTCCTTCCACGCTGCCGCGTGTGAAAAATGGTACTTCCCACTTGTTGGGAGGTAGGATCTATGTACTAAGCCATGGGGAGAGAGATAAAGTGGACGGTGATAAAATACCAGCCAACCAGATGGGTTGCAGATCTGTGAAGGATCTCTAATTGCATGTGCAGATCTAAGCCTCAGCGTGCTGTTTGGGGTGGTGGCACAGCAAATATTCAAGAAACCAGGTAATACTGGGCATTGTGAGGTCCCTGGCTCCGTTCTTGGAAACATCTTCACTTGCCCCAGCTGTATCAAAACATTGCCTATTGTGATGGCCAGTATTCATGCATATTATTCCGATGCTAGGTCCTCAGATGCAGCCGTGTCTGAGAAGCCTCCAGGAGGGGTCTATTTAAACAAGACCATGCCTCCTGCAGAATTAGCATATTATTGTACAGCCACTGTGTACACTGATGCAGCACCTGTGCTTGTGTGTCGATCAGTGAATCCGACCTACTATGTTGAAATGTTCATGTCTATATATGATGTCTGATAAAGTGTTTAATTTCATATTTGTTTCAGAATTGTTGCTGGAATCAGTTTTTTTGAGTGTGGACCCATACATGAGGTAGATACTAGTATTTAAAAAAATAAAAATAAATATAAAGAATATACAGTATATGTGTTATTTTAGAATAGGCAGCATAGCTATTATTAATGTTGTGGGCCCAAACATCTGCCTAATCTGTCTTGCCCTCAGTCTCTCTCTTTCTCAGCATTGTATTTTCGTGTGTTCGCCCAATACAGAGGGAAGAGTTAAGAGATCTGTAGCTGCTCATTGGTTGTAGAGGATCAATGAGGGGGCTAGAGTCCTGATTGGGGGTTGAGTTGGTGCCGTCAACGGTTACTGCCCACCTGCAATTAATTTTACTTTTCCCATTCAGGGTAGGTGCTGTATTATTTTACGAGACCACACAGGCATGGTTAGGGGGAGCAGCATACAGTATGTGCCCAGGTTAGAAGTATATCTTCAACATTGTGACTTTGTTGTATATTTGGATCACCCGACCCATTATGTATTTTACCTCACAGGCCATACAGTAGAATAATAATGAAAGAAGGAGATGTTATGATCGGATCCCAACTAGCCAGGTAACTTATTGTATCTATGCTAAAAGATTTCTAATCACAACTAACATGGCTGAGAATTTGTGTTCAAGACACCATTTGGTTCTAGAGTACAGAAGATGTTCACAACTGGCTCCCAGAACCCATAATATTTCTGCTTCAGTGTCTTTTGTGGAAATGCTGGCTATTCAGAATCAGGCGTAAAGCCATTGCAGGATGCACATGTGCTAGTAGTAGGCTTGCATTAGGCATCTGTCACATACACTTATAGGGACATACACACTGGGCGATGTCAGACCCATTTCTAAGCAATCTGGCTAGATCACTTTGAAATTGAGCATGGATTGCTCCATGTGTATGGGCGAAGGCGATTTGCTGTCCTGCGTGCCTCACCTGACTAGATTTTGACCGCACGCAGTAATCGCAGATCGCTCAGCACACATCGCTGGTGCAGCCCTGTGTGCTGAGCGATCTGTGCTGATCGTTTAGCACAAAGCTCCCGTTGACCCGTGAATAAGTGGCCTAAAGGGGCCGTTAAACGACCCGTTAAACGGATCTGTTTGGGTCTTAATTAGCACGCTTCGCATCGGATCGCATGCCTAGTGCATGCGGTGTGCATGCAATGCGATCCGATGCGAAGTTTAGCTAGTACAAAAAGTATGTGCAGCACATACTTTTTGTACCGTACTATGTGATGCGCGGGAGCGCACATCGCATAGTACAAAACGGACGGTCTGGGAACGGACCGTCTATGGGCACCTTTACACTCATGCTTCTATCAATTTGGTTTGCTTAAGGCCCATACAGACACTACGATGTGTCACATCTTAACTACCATCGTTCATTTTCACCCTTGAAGTGAAAATGAACGACCTCAGCATTGCAGGTGATCACTGGTGCACGACGGATGAGAAACGACCACAAACGATGCAGGTCCTTTTTCTATTGAAAAAACAAACAATGTTAACGACCATAGCCAAATTGACCTGCATGCATTGACGATAGCTATGGTCTTTAACGACCCGCGGGTACGCGCATCGTTTGTAGTCGTCCATCATTCACAGCATAAACACTAGACGATGTTGAAAGATTCACCTCCTGAACGACCCTGAACGAAGTCGTTCTGAGTTGTTCAGGAGGTGATTTATAATGGGGTCGTTCATCATCATTAAGGCATCATCGTAGTGTCTGTATGGGCCTTTAGAAATTCGATATTCATTATTAGTCTTCATTAAAACAGACAATTTCTGTAATAAATCATAAACAATTTGTGTACTGAAAGATCAGCTAACCGTAAAGAGCTTACTAGTACTGTTGACTTTACCAGCATGCAGTTGTTCCCACCTATGGGCTCCTGCAAATGATAGGCACATATGAGGTAATCGGTAAAAATATAAAAAAAATCTTTACTGTAATACCCCTTTCCCAGCGAACATCAAATTACTGGGTGACGCCGTTCTACCCGGTAATTTGTTCAGTGTGAAAGGGTCAACCCCTGTCTTAAATCCTGGGTCACCGAACCTGCTCTTTACCAGAAAATCGTCAACCCGGGATTTACGACCTGGGTTGACCCTTTCACACTAAAGAAATCCTGTACCCATGCAAATCAGCAAATTACTGGGTTGACTTTTTTTTAACACCGTAATTGGCTGCTCAATGTGTAAGGGGGTCTGACTGCACCCACTTAAAATGCCAGGTAATTGCGGGGTCGCAGCTCTGAATGGGGTATAACATGTCTGCATTTTGTTATTCATAGTTGATTGTTATTCATAGTTGATTGCTGTTGTGCTAAATCGCAAACGAATGATGAATGACTGTGTATGGATTGTAGTGCGCATGCGTTAGGCCAAACCTTATCAAAATTCAATCCCCTCGCAACTTGACTGACAGGAAGTCTCCATTTGTGGGTGGGCACCTGCTGTTTTCTGGGTGTGTCAGAAAAAAATGCAGGCATGCCCAGGTGTTTTGAGGAAGGCGGTGTCATGTCAGCTCTGACCTCGATCAGCCGGACTCTGTCTCAGAGTTGTGGAAGGGTCAATACAGGCTACTTTATTTTTACACAGAAATTTAAATTTCCTCTACCTCCCCATGGCAGCATACTTCTGGGTTACGCCCTCTTGGGTAGATATCTGGAAAGGAACACAAAAAGACACTGCCCCTATATAAGGACCTCCTCCCCTGGGCTCTGTGTCTTTTTTTCCTTTCCGGGTAGATGTATGGGCTTACCCTGTGAAGAGGCTGTAGAGCTGGCTCCCCTGCCGAGTGCAGTAAGGGGTAGTGGCATAATAGGACTCCCGCTGTCAAGGGCAGTTGGGCCGTCCGTCTGCTGGAGTACCCCGCCGCCGGGAGCGGTTGCGGGTAATGGCGCCGGTATCTGCACAAACAGGCGCCATGGAAACGGAGCGGGCGCACTAGCGTGACGCGGCGCGTGGTGACGCGAGGCGTCACGCGTGGTATTAGTAAGAGACGCCAGGCCAGCGTCTGAGGTCATCAGAAGGCGTCTCAAAGCGTTTGTGGAAGGAGATACCGGCGGCCGTGTGAGTGTGGAAGCGGCGTCTGTCACGGAGGTGCAGGCCAGTGGAAGTTTTCCCGATACCAGCAGACTGGGGTAAGGTCCCGTTAAGCAGCGGCGCTGCTGGGACTTGGCTATATTATTTTTTCGCCTAAATAGAGATCATATGTTGTTACAGTGAGTCTCTGGTGCTAGAGGTTAACATGGAGGATGGAAAAAAAGCAGCCGATTAAGCCGGATTAAAGATGCAGTTTTTTGCTTAGTACAAAGTTTTTTATATATGCTTGAATATGGGTTTCTTTTGCTAGGCCTGAAACTGGCAAAGAAAAAAGCGAGGTTAAAACTAAACACAAGCGGAAATGTTCATCTTGTGACAAAGTACTGCCTGATAAATGCTCAGGTTCAGTGTGCAGCAAATGTAGAGGTTCGCTGCAAATGGGATCTATCCAGATCACAGACTTAGTGAAGTTGCTCAAGACTGAGCTGGCAGACACCTTTATGTCTAAAGAACATTTTGCCAAATCATCAGGGAAGAGGCCTAGAGCTGTACTTTCTGACTCGGAGGGTTCAGAGCCAGGTCCCTCAGGGAAGGCAGAGGAAGAGATGGAGGAAGGCGAAGTCTTCCAAGAAAAAGGAGTGGATTTCAACCCAGACTTACTAGAAAACCTGCTCTGTTTTGGTCCATAAGTCTCTCAATATAGAAGACCCTCAGGAGGAGGGCAAGCTTCAGGACCTCCTGTTTAAGGACAAAAAGAAAAAAACGAAACAATTCCCATTGTCTAAGACGCTACAGGAAGTAGTGGAAGAGGAATGGGGGCATCCCGATAAATAGGTGGCGGTGCCTTTTAAGAGTATCCAAAATGTACCCTTTTGACCACGAGCAGGTTAAAAAGTGGGATGAGGCACCTAAGTGGATGCGGCAATAGCACGCATCTCAAGGAAAACCTACGCTCCCATTAGAGGATGCGAATATATTTAAGGACTCAATGGAGAGAAAAATTGAAATGAGTCTGGGGAAGCAGCACACGACGATAGGGGCTTCAATGAAAGCCTCATCGGCGGCAGCGGTGACTACTAGAGTTTTAAGGTCATGGTGCCAAGACCTGGAGTCCGACATGCTGGACGGCATTAAAAGATCAGAGTTACTGAAGGTGGTGCAAAACATACAGGTGGCTGTTAAATTTTTGTGTGATGCCTCACTTGATATGGTGCGCTTGGCGGCCAGATCCAACGCTACAACGGCAGTTATAAGAAGGGCCTTGTGGCTAAAGCCTTGGGCGGCAGACAGTCAGTCCAAAAACAAGTTAATCTCATTGCCTTTCCAGGGAAGTTACTTGTTTGGGCAACAGTTGGATGAGATTATTACGAAAGTGTCAGGGGGTAAGTCGGTATGGCCACCCCAGGATAAGGCCGCAAGAAGGGGGTCATTTAATAAATCATCCCGGTACCAGTCCACGGACTTCAGGGAAGCAAAAACATATAGGCCGGGCAGAGGTTTTCGCAGCCCTTGGCTCGGTAACAGAAATAATTTTCGTGGCCAAAGAGGTAGAGATGGCAGGTTTGCCTTCAGGCGAAACCAGCAATGACGCCAGAGACAAAGTGGGTGGCAGGCTGATGCAATACCAAGAAGCCTGGCATCAGTCAGTACAGGACAAATGGGTGCTGGAGGTAATTACCTCAGGCTACAAAATAGAATTTGTTACAGTACCAGGAAACTGGATGGAAGTGTCACCTATTCCCAGCAATCTGGAAGAAAGGGCGGCCTTGTTCAACAGCCTACAAACCATGATAGAGCAAGGAGTAGTCATAAGAGTTCCCAAACAAGACGAAGATCTGGGGTGGTTCTCAAGATTCTTCGTCGTGAAAAAACCTTCAGGGGGATTCAGAACTATTCTAGATCTAAGGAGACTAAATACCTACGTTCAGGTGAAGCGATTCAGAATGGAGTCCATAAGATCCATTGTGCCAGATATAGAAAGAGGGATGTTTTTGACTACCATCGATTTAAAGGACGCATATTTACATGTTCCAATATTTTTAGGACATCAAAAGTTCCTCAGATTTCGCCTAAAACAGATCACATACCAGTTCACATCGCTGCCGTTCGGCCTGTCAACATCCTCGAGAACCTTTACAAAAATTCTAGTGGTACTGGTGGCCAACCTAAGGGTGTTAGGCGTCTCAATCTGGCCGTACCTGGACGACCTCTTAATTGCAGCAGACACCAAAGAAATGGCAGAGGCACATACAAGACTACCTAAGACAACATGGATGGTTAATCATCCTCGAAAAAAGTCAGTTAGTGCCGACGCAAGAGGTAAAATACCTGGGGGTCATTTTAGACATGAAAGAGATGACTATAAAACTAACAAAGGACAGACGCTTAAAACTTTTACAAGAAGTAAGAGGAATGTTGAAGAAAAAGGCGGTGTACTCAGAAGACTGCATGAGGGTACTTGGCCTCATGTCGGCCGCATTGGACACGGCCAGGTGGGCCAGATTTCACATCAGAACACTGCAGAATTGCTTCTTGAGACAGTGGAACGGGGATGCAAAGGACCGAAGGCAGAGAATATATCTGTCAAAAGGATAAGTAGAAGATCTGCTTTGGTGGTCAAAAATGCACAGGTTGACCAAAGGAAAGTCTTTCGCGACCGGACCACAGGTGATGGTGACAACAGACGCCAGCGAGACAGGATGGGGCGCTGTGTGCGAAGAACAGTCGATACAAGGAGAATGGGACCAGGCTATGAGCCGGGAACATTCAAACGTAAGAGAAATGCGGGCGGTGTTCTTGGCATGTCAAGAATTTCAGGAACCAGTAAGAGGCAAGGATCTGATAATAAGATCAGACAACCAGTCAGTGGCCATGTACCTAAACAAACAAGGGGGTACAAGGAGCCGGAAGCTGATGTCGGAAGTGGTGCTTATCCTGAAATGGGCAGAACGTCATGTCAGAAACATCTCCGCAGTATTTGTGGCAGGAAAAGAAAATGTCAGGGCAGATGCTCTGAGCAGGCACAGGCTAACCCCAGGAGAGTGGGAGTTGTCAACAGCAGTGTTCGCACAACTAACACAGAAATGGGGTGTGCTAGAAGTGGACCTGATGGCTACGGCGAGCAACACGATGGTTCCGAGGTTCATTTCCAGACACTGGGAACCGACAGCATGGCAGACGGACGCACTCACTGCAAAGTGGAGAGTGGAGTTAGCATATGCTTTTCCCCCGTTCACAATTATCCACAGGTTCATGAACAAAGTACAGAGAGAAACTGCCACGGTAATAGCGGTCCTGCCATACTGGCCGAGGAGACCTTGGTTTGCCAAGTTAGTAAGGATGTCGATAGGAGGGCCATGGGTCCTACCCGATCACGAGGATCTCCTGTGGCAGGGTCGGTATCATCAACGGCAACCAGCAAGTTGGAGCCTGGCGGCCTGGTTACTGAGACCAGGACGTTAAGAGGAAAAGGGTTTTCTCAGAAGGTAGTGGATACACTACTGAAGGCAAGAAAGATGTCGACGTCAGCAACTTATTATAGAATATGGGGCAAATATGTGTTCTTCTGTAAAGAAAATAACAAAAACCCCAGATTAATCCCGACCATTCTAGACTTTCTGCAAGCAGGGTTGGAAAAGAAGCTGGCGGCGAATTCTTTGAAAGTGCAAATTTCGGCCATTGGGGCAATGTTGGACATTAAGATTGCGGACAATAAGTACATTCAGAGGTTCGTTCAAGCGATCAAGAAGATTAGACCAACTTTCCATGGCCCCATGGGACCTCAATTTGGTTCTTAAGGTACTGACAGAGGCTCCGTTCGAACCAATAGAAGAGATATCGCTCAACTATCTCACTATAAAAGTGGTCTTCCTTGTAGCTATTACGTCAGCAAGGAGGGTATCCGAACTCCAGGCCCTGTGGGTACAAGAACCGTTTCTAAATTTCTTCGAAGATAGGGCAGTGCTGAGAACAAACCCTACCTTTTTACCAAAAGTAGTTTCCATCTCAACCAAGAAATAATCCTTCCTTCTTTCTGTGCGGATCCTAAAAATGCTAAGGAATAAAGGTTACATAATCTAGATGTGACTAGAGCCTTAAAAGCATATATAAGAAGGGTACAGCCTTTCAGAAAGTCAAAAAGGTTGTTCGTGCTGATGGAAGGCAGGAATAAGGGGCTGGGAGCTACAAAAACCACCATTTCTAGGTGGATAAAGACATGTATCAGGGAAGCATACAAGATAAGGAAATTGGAAGTTCCTGTGGGGCTTAAAGCCCACTCGACCAGGTCCTTGGCGGCATCCTGGGCCGAAAGGGAATCCACGTCAATAGAAGAAGTATGCAGAGCAGCATGCTGGTCATCTGCACACTCGTTTACCAAGCACTACAGGGTAGACATTACGGCATCCCAAGATGCTAGCATGGGACGCAAAATATTGAGTGCAGTAGTATGACGATAGAATGTACAGACTACGGACGGAGATGGTGAAGTAACCGTATCCTTTTTTTCTTTTCATTATGATAATATATTGTCCCACCCAGTGAAATAAAACTGCTTGGGTATACCCAGAAGTATGCTGCCATGGGGAGGTAGAGGAAAGTACAGATTAGTACCTGTTAATAGGCTTTCCTCTACTCCACCATGGCAGCCGTTTTCCCGTACCCGTTTAGTTGTTATATGTGTTGTGTATGGAGCTGGTTAATTTAAGACACAGAGCCCAGGGGAGGAGGTCCTTATATAGGGGCAGTGTCTGTTTTTTGTGTTCCTTTCCAGATATCTACCCAAGAGGGCGTAACCCAGAAGTATGCTGCCATGGTGGAGTAGAGGAAAGCCTATTAACAGGTACTAATCTGTACTTTCAGTTTGAACACTCCTCACCCAAATGTAACACTCCCTGCACATGTTGCATCTGCCCCACCTGCAGTGCACATGGTTTTGCTCATTAGAGAGGGATTTTGCTTTTGTGAGCCAACCTGAATTAGGCCCAGACTGGGAAAATAATTCGATGGTGATTGCGTTGTAAATGAATTTGCTGATCAGAGATCCATTTGCAAGTCAATCTTAAGGCCCCCATACACTATTCTGACCAGTTTGCCCCTTGAGCTCCCCGGGAGGGCGCACTAATGATTTTGGCACTTGAGGTGTCATTTTTACATACAATAAATGGAGCTGGCAGCGGGATCGGTGGGATAGGCTGAAGGGTTTGTTTGGTGGGGTCCTGGCCAGTGGGCTCGGAGCGGCAGCTGGGAGCTAGTAGTGGCATTTTCAGGGAGGTGGGATGTGGCTGGTGCATTTAAAAGACTGAACCGCAGTTTATTGACTGAGAGAATGTAGGCTTTTGTTTTTATGCTTTACACTTGTCAGGATTTATATGCATGGGTATTGCTTTATACCTGAGGGTTAAACTATTTGGGTGAAAGTTCCTATAGCAATAATCATGGATTAATATTTGATTTTGTTTCCATTTCTATTATCTGCAATGAAGAATACTGTATAAACAAACTGGCAGATCACCAAAACAATAAAAATGATCTGGGCATAAAGGGATGAGATGAAATCGCTGCAGAAGTGATGGGGTTAAACAGCCTAAGAATTTGCTGAGTTCATGGTGTTTGCCAAGTGTCACCTGTTGCTTACATTGTAAACCTTAGTGGATTGTTCCTTCGGTCTCTTAATATGTAGGTGACCTGTGGCACTCCAGTTTCTTTGTGAACTGTAAATAAATACATATTCCAGCATGCACTGGCATTGTTTAAGCAAGCCCTATTAGCAACGCTATCACTGGAAATGCTGGGAGATGTAGTATTACAACATTTGGAGTGCAACAGATTGCCAACCCCTGTTTTAGATTACAGCCACACTTGTAGTACAATGTATAGAGGTGACCAGAGCATACCCTCCAACAGTTGATGGGCAAAAATCGGTACACATTAGGAAGGGGCGTGGTCACTGGCAAAAGGGAGTGGCCATGGGTAAAATGGGCGTGTCATCAACCGTGCATATGGCCAGGCTGGATACTTATTTCGTTTACTATTACTGTGTGACTCACAGCTCATGAGACTCCTCTCTGGAGGATCTGAGATGATCACTCGACGTTGCTAGCTTGAAGGCAGCGGCTCAGGACCCGTCAGATCCCACCTGCGCGCCCCGGCTGGCCACCGCAGTCTGCCCGGCTCTGCCTCACTTGATCTCTTTCGCGCCCTCAGTGTCTGTGCATGCGGGGCAGATAACTCGTCTCATCTGTCCCCTGAGTGCACTGACTGTGCGCAGGGTGCGGCACATGACGTCATACAATGCCCGCCAGTGCCGCAAAGCACTCATGGGAACGGAACCTGGGGAGAGCCGGGCACCGCACAAGGACACTGAAAAAAAAAAGGTACATTCGGTACAAAATGATTTTGCCGGTACAGACTGTTAAAAAAACTGTACTGTACCGGCAACTGAGAAATCTGTTCTGTACTAGGAGTTTAGGTGCACGTACAAAACTGGTGAATTAAACGAATTGGGATTTTAACATCTGACACACAGTATGAAATGTGGAAAGAATGGCAATTGTTTAAAGTGCATAATAAAAACATTGTGGCATATCAAAGTCCTACTGTACTTAGTTGTGCTCAACTGAGGCAAGAAATTGGGGGACTGACCTGTCTGTACGCTGTTCTATCTGCAATACATAAATTCTGGGAACTGACAATTCAGTATAATGATGGGGTCAGCTAGTCATTCATGAGAAGAAAGAGAAAGTTGACCATGACAAAAATACTCAGTTATCCGACCCTTGGAAATGCTTGGTACTGGAACATATGCAGCACTATAATAAATCCCCACTCACAGTGCCACCTCTACCATTAGGCAACTGCACAGGGGCTCCAAAAATCTGGGTGGAACTCCTGAGTATAACTACAGTATCACAAAATTAAGTCTGTCTCTGATACTGCTTTCACATTGCAGAAATGGGTAATGACACGTGATTCTTAAATGGGACTTTAAAACGGGTCTGAGCCTTGAGACCTTTCACATTGCAGGTGAAAACGTTTTAAAAATCATTTAATACCATTCAAACATTCAACCCGTTTAACCCCCAAGGGACACGTGTCAAGCCATTGAAATAGAGCTGTTCAAACTGCCAAAAAAAGTATTTTTAACCGTGTTGAAATACCGGTTAACTTTAACCGGTAAATCAACTCTGGCACTATCACATTGCAGCCTTAAACGTTTTAAAATGGGAATAAAACGGCAATATATCGTTTTAAAAGTGCGATGTGAAAGGGGTATGAGAGGCATACTTGCTAAAAACAGAAGGTGTTGAACTTCTAAGATGCCACCTACACACTTTTTACTGTTGGTTCTGGAAAGCTGGTATTGATGTGTAAGTGATGGTGAAAGCAGTGTGAACTTTTTTTTTTTTTCTTTCTTTCAACTATGTTAGTACTTTGTTGGGCAACCTTTTTGCCTTTAATATGCCTTATATTGTTCTAGACATGGGTTCTATTAGCTGTTTACATGTATTGTTTGCTTTGTGAGTTACTTAATGCAATATTCTGTGGTATATAAGAAACTTTTTAATATTAACAGTAATTATTGATAAAATTATCTTAGAAACTTGTCTTCCGTAGGGTAACAGAAAGCAAAAATACTGCATTCCCAGTTGGAGTATATTACATTGCCAATTCTGGCTGGACTACACACTTCATATCAGATGGCAAAGGAATAAAGCAAATCCCTTCCACTTGGCCTGAATCTCTACCTAAATCTCT
Organism: Crinia signifera; assembly: GCF_055691185.1. Taxonomy (NCBI): domain Eukaryota; kingdom Metazoa; phylum Chordata; class Amphibia; order Anura; family Myobatrachidae; genus Crinia; species Crinia signifera. The sequence continues at coordinate 275,202,347 of NC_139217.1, read as the reverse complement.
GGCACTTGGGGCTGTAGGCATGCCTGGGTAAGTCACATTCACTAGAAGTCTCTGGATCTACATAGGAAATGTATGGCTTGTTGACACTCTTACGGCAGGTTTTCTTTTGTTTGTTTTGTACTTGTTTCCTAGCACGGCGCCCACGATTTTGATTGTATTGATCGGGTCGGAAAAATTGCGTCGATCACATCGCATGCCAACCAAATCGCATGCGATGCGACCGACCCGAATTTTACATTGGAATCAATGTAAAATGGTCCCTGATTTCAATGTAAAAAGCCCCCAACCCCCCCCCCCCCCCATTTTAATAGCAAACCCCCCCTGATGGGTGAAATGGCCCTCCATTGTTAACGCCACCCCACTATTGACGCCAAGCCGAAGCGTGGCGAGCGCATCGAGCCCGCGAGGGGCGGCAGTACGCGTCCTCCAATCTTTTCATACCCCCACTATCCACGTCGGCGTGGAGTTGATATTATATAGCGCAGCGAGCCACAGAGCCCGAAGCGTGGCGAGCGGACGCGCATAACTTCACAGGTATACGCGTCCCCTCGCGGGGCTCGCTGCGCTCTCCACGATTTGGGCTCGGTGGCTGCTGCACTCGCCACACTATATAAAATCAACTCCATGCCGAAGTGGATAGTGGGGGTATGAAAAGGTCAGAGGACACATACCGCCGCCCCTCGTGGGCTCGCTGCACTCGCCATGCTTCGGGTTGGCGTCAATATTAGGGTGGCGTTAACAATGGAGGGGCAATAACCATACTTTCTATCCATATACAATGAGAAATGGGCCATATTGGCCCATTTCCCATTGTTCCCTATGTAAAATCGGGTTGATCAACCCGATTTTACCTTTAAAAATAATTTAACATTATTCTCTATGGGAAAATCGCGTTGGTCGCATCAACGCGATTTTCTCTTTCACCGGCAAATACACTGGTGATTGACATAAAATCGGGTCCATCGCGTCGATCGCATGCCTTAAGTACCTTAAACTTAAGGCATGCGATCAACCCGACGGGCGCCGTGCTAGGAAACAAGTACCGTTTGTTTTGTTAATAGGCCAAGGTTCTATAGCCAGCCATTTTTTTTTTTAAATCTTGGGATGGCCAGCATTAAAACAATTCATTCACACCCTGTCAAATTAACATGACCGATTTAGTCTCCCTTATTTGTTGTTCTGAAAACAGAAATAGTCCAAAAACTGTACGCTTGTCAGAGATATCACATTCCTAGAACATGCTTACCATAGCTCTAGCTCTACAACTAACATCTAGCTTTTTGGTGTCATCGCCTCCACTCCTCTGGCCAGGTTGCCACCTACCACCAGTACCTCTTGGCAGCTTCCAAATCCATCCCAGCACTTATCCTGCACCACAGATTGCCTCCTGTGTTCCCAATGAGATCTGCACAGACCTTTCTCCGATACAGACCCAAGCGGCGTTGCAAGCGACCGTTCTACCTTGTATTCCAAAATCTGGAAAAATCCAAAATGCTTCTGTTCCCTAGCATTTTGGATATTTTGAGACTTTAGTTTACAAAATATCATTCTTCGAAGTAATTGACTGCATGTGTTTTTACATACTGTAGCTTTGTTATTTTAATCATCAGTTTAACGGCATACTTTGGCTTATTGGAAATCTGCAATCCCAAAGAAGGAGAGGTGGTTCTTGTCAACAGTGCAGCTGGTGCAGTTGGATCAGTGGTTGGACAAATCGCAAAGATCAAAGTAAGTTAGCATATTAAAGTGCTTCATTACATAACGAAAAATTTAATAATTTTTTATTTTTTTATTTTGCAGTAAGAAGTATTCAGTAGTCTAAAAACCTAAATATCTTGTTAATAAAGGGTAGAATGTTTACAAAGAAAAAAAAATCTGACCGTTGTATTGTTTTTTTTTTTTTTTGGGGGGGGGGGGGATGTACCTGCTCTAAAAAAAAAATATATATATATATATATATATATATATATATATATACATGGTACTGGCACTCACATCAAAGGGAACAACTTGCTGGGGTGACATTCCAAGGTAGGGTACTTGATAGAAGATCACTACTTGCATAACAAAAATGAATGGACTCACTCACCAGTCTTCAAGTAAATCAAAGTGGGTTTAATCAGGCAGCATGGCAGTGGGCATCGACGTTTCGGTCCCAGAGGCGGAACGAAATGTCGATGCCCACTGCCATTGCCATGCTGTCTGATTAAACCCACTTTGATTTACTTGAAGACTATTTAATAGATATGAACAGTTTTATTAATAAATGCTAAACTCTCAAATATCTAATAGGATGTTTAAATATAATAGTACAAGTGCAACAAACAATTAACTATGTTTCTGACACTGTTTCCTCCATATTTTCCAATGCTGCAGTCTGGAAAATCTGTCTACCAAGAGAGCATGATAATGGGGGGGGGGATGCTCTAACATCCGCGCCCCCTTACCACCCCCTATCGCCGGCTACCGCATACATAATTATCGCATATGCTGTAACCTATGCGATAATTATGGCAAAGGACAGCTCTTGCGTTAAGAGCTGTCCTTTGCGGTCAGTCAGTGGGTCCCATCGGAACCTGGCGGCTCCCCCCTCCCTCCCTTACATGGTACTGCTGCTGCACCGGGCTCTCCTCCTCCCTGCACCCGGAAGAGGATCATAGTGCAGGGAGGAGGTCACAGGTCCAGGCAGCACAGCACTGTGCTGCCCGGACACAGGTGAGGGGGGGTCGGTGCGGGGTGGTGGTGGATCGCGTTCGAAGCCCATAGGCCTCTATGGGGCATCCCAAAATGTGCTAAAAACCCTCTCTTAGTTTAGAGAATCTCCCCCTATGTCCCTTAAGTCAGGCCACAGAGAGAAATGGTAGCTCACTTTCCCTCTGCAATGATGTGATGGGCACGGTTATAGGACACAATTGGCACCATTAAGGCTCCCTCACACCCAGCTTCACCCATATCAGAAGGATGCACTGAAAAGTCAGCAGGTAACCCTTTTCTGTGTGGTCAGCTGAGAGTAAAAGCTAAGGTATTTGTTTAGCATGTGTGTTTGATTGTGCAGGGAGTCCCTGATGGCATATTTAATCATTTATAATGACCGCAACTTTCTCTTTTCAATAAATGTGTTTTCACGCTTTTCCATAGTTACATGGAAGAGAAAATCTACTTGTTTTATATTAGGGTTACTCCTTTTTTTATTAGGGTTGCACAGTAGTTGGATCTGCTGGCTCAGATGAAAAAGTCACATATTTGAAAGAAATTGGTTTTGATGAAGCATTTAACTACAAAACCGTGGACTCCTTAGAGGAAGCCCTGAAGAAAGCCTCTCCAGAAGGCTATGACTGTTATTTTGAGAATGTAAGTTTGTAGACCTGAAGTCAAAATGTAAATCTATTTCTAGGTACAGTACGTGACACATTGGTATAATTTATAAAACTATACAAAAAGCACACACTTTCCTGGAACCCAGGCATCCAATCATATATGTTACTAATGAGTACCATTTGGTAAGTTAGACATAAGTTACCAATCGGCCACTCTATATATCAGTCCAGACATCACAGCTGCTTGGGCATTTGAATTTGACCACCCAACTGTACAGCCATTGTTGAACCCTGCGGTGTAAAGCTGTGTACACAAGGTGCAATTTGGTTGCTGAGAGATTTTGGCTTAAAATCGCTCAGCAATATATTGCTTAGCAGTATTCAGCGACCATATTGCCAGCGATATGTGCTGAAATAGCCCCCCGTGTGTACACCGCTTTAGGGGAGGTGGAGGGTTGTTGCACACACAGTCAGACTTGCTGATATATCTGCCTCAGCTGTGCAGCCCAATGTGAGAGATCTGTGAATGCATAATTCACAGACATATCGGGTGTAAATACTGTACCCACCAATCCGCTATTTATGTTGGGGAAGATTATATGGGCCAAGTGGTTCTTCTTTGCTGTCAGATTCTTTGTTTCTATTGTCTGATCACACATACAATACAGTACATCGATCCTTGGGTACTCAGCTTTAGTATATCTTGTAATTTAAGAAATATTTCTACATTCTGCATTCGTCATTTTGAATATATAGGCTGTGGTTTTTATTGGTTAATCAGCATTCTCTGCTCTGCAGGTGGGTGGGAAATTTGCTGATGCCGCCATTCCACAAATGAAAACCTTTGGAAGAATTTCTGTGTGTGGCGCGATCTCCCTTTACAATGATGCAGTGCCTCCATCAGGTAATTGATCAGGGGTTCTCAAAATATTTGTTTTAAGGTGTCTCAGACAATAGAAATTATTTTGGGACCCCAACAAGTTACCACATAATGGCCACCAATACACAGTAACATTAGATAGACACAAAACAAGTTTAAGTGACAGTGAGGCAATGGGTAATGGGGGATGAAAGAGGGAGTCTGTAGGTGTTTACTCTTCCTGATTTATTTATTTCCCCTCCCCGAATGCACACACCATTAAGTTGGGCTCCGTTCCTTCCCTCTTATGTTGAGAGGGAAGGAACAGACATCCAGAAGTGCCCCTCCTGGTGCCTGCGGATGACCCCCCCCCCCCCCCCCCCCATAGCTTAAAATCCCCAGGACTTCACTGCTAGCCATGTGCAACCTGTTGATATCTGGATCATCTACATGCAATCTGCTTGTGGCAGAGATGGCAGCGAATGCTGCTGGTGGGGGACAGGAGATCCAGAGCACTGGAGTGGGAACTGTCAGTGCGGGGTGATCCTGCAGTGGAGGACGGAGTCAGCGCTGGAGCCTGCTGGTGTAAGTATAAGGGTAAAATTAATGTGTGTGTAATAAACTTGTACTGTTCTCAATGTCTCATTCTTTTTACAGGTGGACTACAAGTACCAGCGGGCCCATTAATGCCCCTCATGCTGGGACTTGTGGTTTGCCAAGTCCCAGAATGAGGGGGAGGACTGCTGGGACTTATGCTTCCCCTGTAAAAAGCAATATTTTTTGCGTGATTTTTACCGTATCAGGTCGGCGTCCCCCGGCTGTGGCATGACACCGTGGGCTGTTGGAGCCCGGTGCTGGTTCCAAAATACTAGGGACCCCCAGTTTTTGTCCCCTGTATTTTTGGAACCAGTTCTGGTTCAATGAGCCCGGGGGCTGGTTATGCTCAGGAGGGAGGACCCCCACACCATTTTTTTTTTTTGTAAATTTTATTTTTACACGTATTTTAACACCGAACCATGCACATATATCAATGATCTGTGCATGGTTCTGTCGCCAGTCAGAACCTGGTCTGGTTTTTTTTTTGTGATATTTAAAAATCGCATCCTATTAAATTTGTGAGTTGTATACTTTATAATGGGAAAACATCTGGATGCGAATTGAAGTGTGACTAAAAAGCGCCACTTCAAAATGTGCGAATTGCAGGAAAAGTGCGATTTCGGGTGTTTTTTGCGATTTTAGGCCGCAGCGCTGCACCTCTGGCACCAGAACACGCTCATGGCCCCACACAGCATTCCTCTAAGTCTGGTGTCGCAGGCACCACCTGCCCCACTCCACCACTCATGGGGGACAGCCGCCACCAGCCCCACTCCACCACTCATGGGGGACAGCCGCCGCCTGCCCCGCTCCACCACTCATGGGGGACAGCCGCCGCCTGCCCGCTCCACCGCACTAAAGTAAGGGGAACAGGGGCGGTTTTCTTTTAGGGATGCCAATCCCGGGATCCCAGGAATCCCGGAATTGAGCATTTTTCAATCCCGATTCCCAGGATTGAAAAAATGCCCCGGGATTGGCATCCCTAATGCGAGTTGTGAGAGTTAAAACTATTAAGATAACAATTCTGTGTGTTCCAGATAATGTTGCTATGTAAAGTAGAGGAAAGGTCACTAATTGTCAGTCACATAAAAGTCTGATACTTAAGATAAAACTGGAATGGCTTTGTAACAATGATGACATGTTTTCTTTGTAGGTGAAAGGCAAACATTTTAGTGGGTGTGCTCTGACAAAAAATGTGCAATCTGTCAATGGCTGTCCCTTTTTGTTTTGCATGTATATGGCCCCCAGTTTAAATCCACGCTTACAGGTTGTGGGGTTTTTTTTTCCCCTAGTACTGTGCATACACCAGTCACACTACATGCACGGCAATTGATTAGTGGAAATGGACATATTCAGAATTTCTTTGCAATGAAAAGCCGAGGGAGGTAACAGGGGGGGCTTAAAAAATGCAGGAATGTTGTGACTGCTCATGAGGTGGGGCTGTGGCAGTTGCTGAGGCTCCCCTACTTTAATTTTAGACACTGCTGCAGCCCCACCTCTGCAACTGCACAACACTTTTGTTGGTAAGCTGCTCAATCAGAGGTGTGTCACTCAGGTGCCAAAAGGGGGGTAATTCTGTCTAGGAAAAAAAACATTTTGTATCCCAATTGCACACTGAGTGAAAAAATAACTACATATTAATCAGATAATAGAGATCTTGGTTGCATATATCTGCAGATATAGGGCTAAGCCCCCAGGCCGTACGTCAAGGCCTCTCTGTCACTGGGGGTCCCTAATACTGGGTATGGGTCTGGGGTGTGGGCCCCCAACATGCCGACACAGGCTGAGTACCCCAGGGCAGCACACAAATGAAAATTAGTAAGGGTTAAAAAGAAGCACAAAGTGCTATGTAGGGAAGTGAAGGTGGGATTAAAATACAAAATATATACAATGTGATAGGAAAAATAAGAGTTAATAAAGTGTTAGGGTGTGCTAACCTGGAGCAGACCAGCCCTACCAACACAGGGGGCACCACACTCCCAAACCCATCCCATTAGTAGTAACATATATGTCTGGGCTTAATAGCCCAGTGTAAGGCCACATGATAATGGCTTACAACATCTGAGAGCCAGCTTACCTGGAAATACCCCTGGCTTCTCCAATGGCACTCAGGTGTCAGCAATCCCTCCTAATGCTGACCCATCTATGCCTCTCTCAACTGCACAACACTTTTGTTGGTAAGCTGCTCAATCAGAGGTGTGTCATTCAGGTGCCAAAAGGGAGGGGTAATTCTGTCTAGGAAAAAAAACATTTTGTATCCCAATTGCACACTGAGTGAGAAAATAACTACATATTATGTCAGATAATACAGAGATCTTGGTTGCATATATCAGAGAGGTCTTGACGTACGGCCTGGGGGCTTAGCCCTATATCTGCAGATATATGCAACCAAGATCTCTGTATTATCTGATTAATATGTAGTTATTTTCTCACTCAGTGTGCAATTGGTATACAAAATGTTTTTTTACACCTCTGCAACTGCCATTGGTTTCAACCGATGTAGAGGCGTGTTTGATCGTGTGATAGCAAATTAGTATGAAGTTGTAAGGCTCCAGCGGCTTACTTGCAACGGCATTTCAAGCTACCATAGGGTTTCACAGATGTCCAATGTAATCCAATGTGTCTTTGTAAGCAAGAAGTGGATCAGAAATGCTCTGATCAGTGACTGTACCTAATAACTTACCATAAAATAAACTTTTTACATTTCAAATTACACAAACTCAATAATTATAGAGTGTAGATTCCTTAATTCCTAAACTAGATGCTTGTAGAAGACTAAGGTTTAGGGAACAAAGAGATTGTAGTGTACGTGGTTCCCATTGTGCAGACTGCTATCATACCTCACAACTTTGGCTGCATGAGAAGTGCACGCCCAGAATCTTGGGGGCGTGGCCTATAATTACAACGCCCCATTTCTGCCGCTGTGGGGGCATAGCCAGTGGCTCTGTGAGCTGCTGGCCATGCCCTCAGCTCCTCTAGCTGCAGGAATAGACGCTGTGCTTCACAGGTGACGGGGGACTCCCAACTGCTCCCGCCGTGGGACAATGCTAGCCCTGGGTGGGACAAGGGGACCTCCCAAAAAACGGGATGGTCCCGTTGGGAGGTATGTGCTACCCATTCCATTGTGGAATGTAGGCTGTGGCTCTGCACACACGTTGATTTTTATAAGAACTATACAACTTTTAGCAAGACAGCGGCCTTAAGCACACAGCCAAGATATCAAAGGAGTGGCTTCAGGACAGGTCTGTAAAGGTCCTTGAGTGGCCCAGATTTAAATCCAATTGAACATCTCTAGAGAGATCTGAAAATGTCTGTGCTTCTCATCTAACCTTATGGAGCTTGATAGGTGCTGGAAAATGGAATGGGTGAAACTGCGCAAAGATAGATATGCCAAGAGTTTGGTATTGTATTCAAAAATACTTGAGGCTTTAATTGCTGCCAATCGTGCATCAACAAAGTATTAAGCAAAGGCTGTGACTACTTATGTACCTGTGATTTCGTCGTTTTTTTTATTTTTAATAATTTAGCAAAAATCTCCCCCAACCTTTTTCCATGTTGTCATTATGGGGTATTGTGCTTAGAAATTTGAGGGCAAATGAATTTATTCCATTTTTGCATAAGGCTGTAATATAAAAAATTGTGCAAAAAGTGTTGTGAATATTTTCCAGATGCCCTGTATATAACTGGCACTAAATATGTGCAAGAAAATGATTGTTTAGCATTCATATTCAGTGCCTGAGATAGTACACAAACTTTGTTTAATGGTTTTATTTGTGTGTATTTTATGTGTTTGTGTTTATACAACATAAATGCACTTTGTGTTCACACATGGCTCCCGTCCTCAAGATACCGCATTGAAATATAAAAATATTCCAAAATACGGAATAATCCGTTATCCAAAATTCTTTTGGTCCCGAGCTTTTTGGATAAGGGATATTTCACCCGTATTATGCACTGTGATGTAATTATTAGCATTAGTGCCTCAGCACTGGGGTTATGAGTTCATTTTCTAGTCTGGCCTATAAGTATGTACTTTTTATGTTTCCTCTGTGTTTGTGCAGTTTTCCTCTGGGTGCTTGTATATTAGTCAATTTATGGCCTGATTTGGAGAAGTATATAACCCAATATTTAATACAATAGAAAATAAGGAAAAGCGCCCACAGTTAGGCAATGGTGCTTACGTCCCAGTGTCTGATTCAGATCTTAAAGAGTCTTTGGCTTTCTTTCTCAGTGGAACATGTGGAAAAAATGGGACAGAAAAAAAAAAAAGACAATGTGTAGTCCAATTTTTCAAATGGGGTACAGTATTCTTAGGTTTCTTGGACCACTAGAAGTTTTCTTTCCCAGTGTGGATATATCTCTAGAGGTTCACCACGTGTCGTCTGATTAATCTAGGGGTGGCGTACATGTATGCTTACACGTAAAAGGTGTTTGTAAAGCACATCAAGGTATCTTTAATTTTCTCACATGTATGCTTACTTTCTTGTGTATGGGGGTCCTCTCATCAAGGTATCTTTCAGTAAGGGACGTGCTTCCAAATTGAGTATCCAAACAATTTTATTGGTATTTTGTACACTTAAAGATTTTCCAGACAATGATGAAATAAAAACAGCCCGTATACAAGTTTTTTATGGATTGCTTGTGGCCTATGCCTGGGAGCAACAGATGTTAAATGCCCGGGAACGCTCACCAAAAGCAAAAGGTCTCTCAGCAAAGAACATAGACTTAGTATACCTTAAAAACTTTTGCAACACCGCACTGACGCGTTTCGACCTTCAGGTCTTTATAAAGGTGGTGTTGCATTGGTGTCTCGGTCTGGTTTAAATACCCTGCATGGTTTCCTCCCCACTGCATCATTGAGGGGCGTGTCTAAGCTTAAAACACTCTTTCCCGTGTATAAAACACAGAAGAAGTCCTAAAATATTGTTGGTAATAAGTATCGCATTACTTTCATCCAAATACATTTTTAAAATACATATAATAACATCATCCAAACAAACATATCAATTAAGAAGCCGGAAATATATAAACCGGAAATTCGCACCAGCCTATGCAAATATGTTTATGGGCTGGTGGGAGGATGAGCATGTTTAGAACAACAATACCCATCGGGAACAAATTATAGTATGGAGAAGATATATTGATGACATTGTGTTTATATGGAGGGGTAGACCGAGCTACTTTGGATGATTTTTGCAATATCTTGAATCAAAATAACCACAATATAAAACTTTCAATATCAGCGATACAGAAATACAATTTCTTGATCTCTGTATATATGTTAAAGATGGAGAGCTACACACCAAAAATTACACAAAGCCTACAGACAATAACAACTATATTCCTATGGCAAGCAATCACCATCCTACGTGGCTAAGTGGCATTCCGTCAGGACAACTTCAAAGAATACGACGGAATTGCTCCGAAATCACAGTGTTCACGGAACAAGCCAATGAAATAAAGAATCGGTTTGTAGCAAAAGGCTATCAAGGGAAAAAAATTGAAGATAAAATAGAAGAATTGAAAACACATGAGAGATCACAAATGTTAAAATATAAAGATAAAAAGAAGAATGTCAAACCAAAATTAGCCTTCATCACGAAATATAACAATCAACATAAAGAATTTGAAAAAGTTTTCAAAAAACATTGGCACATTCTAACAAAAGATCCATTGATACTTGTGTAGTTTCACGGCGCCACCGCGCGCACAGTGAAACTTTGAAACTTGACAGCCTGCCAGACTCTGTGTTTACTGTGCGCGTGCCGCTCTAGCTGTTCTCAGCGCAGCGCGTGGCTGCTTTCCTTATGTAAGCTACGTTATCAGCATAGCGCTGGGCAGCAGCAGTGCACCCAGCGCTGACAGGTCACTGTGGTACTTGTAGTTCCACAGTGAAATAGGCAGTCCTGCGCACCGCTGACAACCCGGCAATTTAGACTCCTCCGGCAGTACGCGTCCTACGACCTTTTCATACCCCCACTATCCACGTCGGCGTGGAGTTGATCTTATAAAGTGTGGCGAGCGCAGCGAGCCACCGAGCCCGAAGCGTGGCGAGCGCAGCGGATACCTGTGAAGCCCGCGAGGGGATGCGGATACCTGTGAGAACAGCTAGAGCGGCACGCGCACAGTAAACACAGAGTCTGGCAGACTGCCAAGTTTCAAAGTTTCACTGTGCGCGCGGTGGCGCCGTGAAACTACACAAGTACCGATCCGTTATTAAAAACCCACATTGGAGAAAAACCCATGTTTATATATAGGAGGGCAGACAATCTAAAATCAAAAATTGTCAAAAGTGCAAACCCGGAGCAGAGGGAAGAATAAAAACTAAAGGTTTCCACAGTTGTGGCATGTGCCCCATGTGTAGGATACACAAAGACACCCCCACTAAAACGATAGAATTCGTAGCCACAGCAAATGGATCTCCCTTTAAAATCCAGGAGTTTATTACTTGCAACAGCAAGAATTGCATTTATGTAATTGAGTGTTCATGTGGACTCCAATACGTGGGAAAAACCAGCAGAACCCTGAGAGAAAGATGGGCCGAACATGCTCAAAATATAAAAAAAGGGATGACAGGACACCTTCTCTCAGAACATTTTAAAAATAAACACATTTGTTCGACTGAGGAAATATCAAAAGTGATCGGTATAAAAAAAAGTAGTGGGTAACTGGAGAGAAAAGGGATGTGAAACCCTTCTTGCGAAAACCGAAATGAAGTACATCTACAACATGGAAACCCTAACTCCAAATGGCCTGAATGGAGATTTCGAGGTAAAATGGTTCCTGTAGTAAATGTCCTCCTTTAGGAAACAGAAGCCATCTAACATCTGAAATTTAAACCCTGATCTCCCACCAGAAGGCACAATACAAATACAGTATAGATTCCCACTAAATTTTTCTGTATTCAAAACGTATTTTCAATTACATCTATTTATATATATGTAAAACTCTCTGTATTCCATTTATAAAGATGGCCGCGGGTCTCCACGCAAAAATGTCTGGGCAATATGGCCGTGCGTTCCACGGCATATACAGCAGGAGTAATCAACATTCACATAACCAGGAAGTGAGGCGCATACAATGAAAACGTGGCAGTGCGCCCCACGTCACACCCAACAGGAGTGCATTTCCGCACTGACGGAACCCGGAAGTGAGGCGCACTTTTTGGAGAACATGGCTGTGCGTTACATGACGTGTGCCATTGAACATCTCCCTACGTACGACCACCAGAGGCCGCGCAACTACGGGGAGCCGTAAGGTCCCCTCATGAAATAGACGGGGACAGCCCCCTCCCAAGGCTAAACTACACGTTAACCTTTAACAATATAAAGTTAGGATAACTTATACAGGACAAAGGGCTAGATTCCCGTATATGGACTTCCAGTTTATATATTTCCGGCTTCTTAATTGATATGTTTGTTTGGATGATGTTATTATATGTATTTTAAAAATGTATTTGGATGAAAGTAATGCGATACTTATTACCAACAATATTTTAGGACTTCTTCTGGTTTTATACACTGGAAAGAGTGTTTTAAGCTTAGACACGCCCCTCAATGATCTTTTTTTTTTTTTCTCTGTCCCATTTTTTCCACATGTTCCACTGAGAAAGAAAGCCAAAGACTCTTTAAGATCTGAATCAGAGACTGGGACGTAAGCACCATTGCCTAACTGTGGGCGCTTTTCCTTATTTTCTATTGTATTGTATATTTGAATTCCAGGAAGGTAACTCCTGGCTAGGAAAGTGCTGCCCTTTTTAGCACCATTGATTGTAATACTTTGTATTTTATTGTATAACCCAATATTTGGCGTACATCTCCGATGGTGAGGCATGTTCAGGATCTGTTCTGTGCATCATTATATGCAGTGCCCAGTGAGGCGCAGCCTGCTGTTTGGGGGCAAGTGGTTGGCAGGGCTATGCAGCAGTCCCAAAAACAGGGGCGTGTGGGCTAACTGAAGTCATTTCAGGATCACTCAGGTGGCCTCACAAATGATCCGATGGCACAGTTGGAGGTATCTGTTTTATTTCCCTCAGATGCCTCCAGCTGCATTAGCATTGTTTCACCTCATTGGTGCATCTAAAGCCACATAAGCTATGTGATCTTCATCCATTTCTTAATCAGGCTCATAGACTGTAACCTCCAGTTGGGCAGAATCTAGTATGAATTCTATACAGTATATGTACTGTACATTGCTACTTAAATTGGTGCGCTAATACAGTATGACTAATAGTTTTTGAGTTCATTTATAGTAGCATGCATGGTATTTGTTCTGCATTATATAGTATCCGCGGTCATTACATTTGTATTCTGATAACTAGTTTGCTTTTATATTTCTCTCTAAGGACCCTATATACAAACATATATGATTTTTAAACAACTCCGCATGGAAGGTTTCGTTGTGACTCGCTGGCAAGACAGATTTCTAGAGGGACAGAAGCAACTCCTGCAGTGGGTTTCAGAGGTAACTGCAATCTAAATTGGACAGTGTCATTAAAAACTGCAATACATGCACATTAGAAGCCCTTTGATTTACTATCCCTTTATCTAGGGCAGTGGTTCCCAACCCTGGTCCTCAAGTACCCCCAACAGTGCATGTTTTCCGGTTCACCCGGCAGGTGCACTCATTATTCAAACACATTTTAAAAGATCCACAGGTGGACCTGTGTTTCTGTGTGGAGACCTGGAAAACGTGCACTGTTGGGGGTATTTGAGGAACAGGGTTGGGAACCATTGATCTAGGGGCAGATATGCCATATACAAGTACTTTTTTGCCTTTCCTATTGGATACCCAAATTGAATGATTCCCAGGTTGGGGGTATTTGAGGAACAGGGTTGGGAACCATTGATCTAGGGGCAGATATGCCATATACAAGTACTTTTTTGCCTTTCCTATTGGATACCCAAATTGAATGATTCCCCAGCACATTGCTAGGAATGGATGGCTTTGTTGCCTAGCCATATTTGATAGAATTTGAGATTTTTCATGTTAGAACATAGTGGTTTTCAAAAGTGCATATTCATTATAATCATTTGGTGGTTTTGTAATGGTCTAATATATGAAGAATTACATTACATTATTTTGCAAATATGAAAAAGAAGAGTTTGAGTTCATGTCATAGCCATCTTAACATATTGGCATACTGGGCAGCTGAACAAGGCCCCACAATTCTAGGGGGATTCCAGCAGGTGCGGGATGGTACTTCCTGGAGCTACTTGCGAGACCAAGAATACTCCCTGTAGTTCTTACATTCATCCAGGCAGCTTCACCTATCTACCTCCCAGCCTGCAACCAGCAGTTGATTGGTGGATGGCTGGAGAGCTATTTTAGAATCAGTTCAGACAGCCATCCACATATGCATGTGGAGATATGGCGTACTGTCCACAAGAGGGGGTAATTTATAATTTCCAAAAATGTATTCTCATGTACAGTATGGTTGGGTAGGGGCTGCCGTGAATTGCTTTGCCCAGGGCCCAAATATGGCCCTGTTCTATTTTAGTAACGTCTGTGCTGGTGTGAGCTGCCAAGGAGCTGAGCACGTACCACATAGGGCTGTGGTGGTGGGTGTCTGGCGGTGAATGGCCCCCCAGGACCTAGTGCTCTAGGCTGCAGCATGATCAGTTTATTTGTGGATCAGACCCTGTTTATGCTAATAGTCTTATGCAGTAAATTTTCACAGATGCTGCAGATTGGAAACATAGAATTTGACGTCAGATAAGAACCACTTGGCCCATCTAGTCTGCACCTTTAAGACCCCATTATTACCAATGGGGATTATTATCTGACTATGAATCACAAAACAGATTGCTAATAATTTCTGCAATGCCACAATTATTAATCTATATGCTTCTTAATGAGTTATTATGACAAAAGTTACTTATATATATTGTTTTCCAGGGCAAGCTGAAATATCATGAACACATCACCAATGGTTTTGAGAACATGCCAGCTGGATTCATGGGGATGCTCAATGGAGAAAACATTGGGAAAGCAATTATAAAAGTATAGGTTTTCTTTAATGTACCATTGTAGCTGTTTTTATTAAAAAATAAAATGATGGTCTCTAATTTGCCAGTAATATGTACTCAGTCATGCTTTTTATGATGTCTTATGGGGCCTACACACATGCCGATTTTGTGCCATTTTCTAAGCGATTTAGCAAGGTCGCTTAGAAACTAAGCATACATCGGTGTGTGTGTGGGGGCTAAACCGATATAGATGCGCGGCCCCGCGCGTCTAAATCGCATTAAGATGAAGAATGAGCATGTCCCATCAATCTAGCAAAATCGTTTAGCAAGACCCTGCATATCGGGCACCTTTTGTGTGGTGTCAATCTGGCATGCTTAAATCGCTAAGCAGAATCACTGAGGCATATCGTTGACACATTTTGCACGTTCTAAGCAATATAGATGATTTTGTGCTCAAAGGAAATCTGCTATGCTAAATCTGGCATGCTATATCTCTGGCCAAAATCGGGATGTGTGTAGGCCCTATTAGGGACAAAATCAGCCAGGTCTATTGTGTGCTGGAAAATATCTCCTTCCAAGGTTGCAACTTCATCTCCAATAGTTTTGATAAGCCCTTGAATCTTTTAAGCTGGTCCCACAATAACAGATGCACAGTCACTTTCGGATCGAGGTCTTATGCTGCCTTATTGGGCTAATTTGCCCTTGTATCAGCAGGGATATCACAGGGTATTAGCAGCACCTTGGTATTGATCTGGGATGTTATATACAGATGTGTCCTTTTACATCTAGGGTCCATACACCATGTAATGTGCCTTGCAACTTGCGCTCTGTTGTGCGTTTCTTGGTGTTGTAATCAGGGCAGCCGAGAGGAATGCCGGGCCCCGGTAAAATTTTGGGGGCGTGGCCTAAGTGTGTGTGTTGTGGGAACCTCCCACACTCAGGCCACGCCCCCAAAATGTTTAGAGGAGGGTGAAAGAAAACTCTAAAAACTGTAATCTCAGAAGTAGCACACACCTACATAATGTGCTGTGCTGACTGCAGGTTTAGCATGACCTCTCACGCTGTCAGTAAGACACTCATGCTGAGCCTGCTGTCAGCACAGCACATGCTGTAGAAGTGTGTGCTACTGTTGCTACCCGGGAGGGATGGAGGGGGAAGGGAGGGGTCAGACCAGGGCCCCTGCGGGGCCCCTTCAGCAAGCGTGGGCCCGGGTAATTAGTACCCGCTCCCCCCCTCTCTCGGCTCCCCTGGTTGTAATTCGCATAATCATTAAGTCGTAACGTATCACTAGAAAATTCAGAGATTGTAATAACATCTTTTGTACACCAGATGTCGCTTTTCCTAAACTGCACTGTTGCAAATGAAGTCTGGTGCGGCTCCTGCTGATTGCCTGAAGGAACCTGCACTCTGATTACATACAGAAATGAACAGTTACAGTAGTACAAATAAAGTTGCAAATCATATTCATTTAATCATCAGCCATACTTACTTTTAAATTGTTTTAAAGAGACCTCTTTTTTTTGCAGAAGAGATGCTTGAGGCACTCCTGAGCGGGAACCGGACTCCATGTACTGCACATGGAACGCTGTTGCCTTAGCTGCTAGGTCACGCAGCCAGCTGTAAAAGAAACCTGTCAGGTCAATTACACCTAATGCAGCTGGGTGGTAGTGTACATTATACTGTATAGCAGTGACATGTAGTGGGGTCGTTGCTGGGGAGGCACACATGGGGGTAGTTAAGGGGGGGGGCATCTTTAGAGGTTTTTTTTGTGTGAATAAACCCACAGTATAACACAGGGCTCAGATTGCCACACGATAGCACAAAAAGAATTCAGCAGCTATATGCAGGGGGTCTTGTTATAAATGCAGAGCTGTAAAGCAGATACTATAAGCAGGGTTTTATTCAAGCATAGATCCCAGTGCTCTATAATGGCTCACCCGTTACTGCACAATGACACGGTCATACAATCAGGTCCTATGCAGAACTTTTTGATGAAACACAGATTTCATTAGTGCAGTAATAAGGGAGCAACTCTATCCCGTGGCATTGAGCAAAGCTGCACTGAGGGTTACTCACGCTGTATTGCTGTCTCCTGTCTAAAAGCCAGTCATATGAGTGGCATGTGATTAATGCTCCGTGGCTGCTGATCAATTTGAACACAGCACTGTCTCTGAGTATCTTATCAGTCTTTATGTGGTGGCCGGGGTTGAAAGGAGGGTTCTCCTCTTACCTTGCGTCTTCAGGGCACTTCAGATTTCTCGTCGTCCGGTGGGCAGGAGATTGCACTTTAATGAAAAGGACGCTGGTTGATAGAATAACTCAGGTTTATTTTAGGAGTAAGGGCAACCGCTGACCACTGACCCCCTCGGCTGAACAATAGTGCAAGAATAAGGCACAATAGTGACACAGTAAACAATCAATCGACTTAAGGCCCCCATACATTAGTCCGACTTGTCCTAAGGACAAGTCGGACCTGATTTCCCCCTGCAGCTCCCCGGGAGGGGGACACACGATTTGGCACTTGATGTGCCAAGTTTTGCAAATGATACATCGCATGCGATGTATCATTTGCAACTCCTGGGGAGCTGCAATGTGGAGCGAGCAGGGGGGCCGGGGACATCGAGTTGGCGGGCGGGGGATGCTGCAAGGGGACAGACGCACGCTGCTAGTAGTGCGGACGCTGCTGTGGGGACAGACGCACGCTGCTAGTAGTGCGGACGCTGCGGGGGACACAGGCGGCAGTGACATAGAGCCGGGCGGGGGGAGCCGGGAGCTGTCAGTACTGAAAAAAAAAGCACATACAATGAATGGGCAGCCTGTGATTGGCTGAGCGCTCTCTCAGCCAATTGCTGACAGGCTGAGAGAGCGCTCAGCAAATCACAGGCTGCCCATTCATTGTATGGGCTTTTTTTTTTTTCAGTGCTGACAGCTCCCGGCTCCCCCCGCCCGGCTCTATGTCACTGCCGCCTGTGTCCCCCGCAGCGTCCGCACTACTAGCGGCGTGTACCCCCCCTACCCAGACGGAGCATGACAGCTCCCTGCTCCGGCTCCCCCTGCCGCCCCCCTCCCTCGCCAGCGTCTCCCGCCCCCCTCCCTCGCCGGCGTCCTCAGAGTCCCCACGGCTGCACATAAGATTTATCTTATGTGCAGCCGGTCCGACGTCCCGACTCTGACCCGATGCGCACGGGACCGCGCATCGGGTCGGACCGGATGTCAAAACCTGCGATTTGGTCCGATTTCACTGCCCGATCCATCCGGATCGGGTGAAATCGGGGCCAAATCGCATAGTGTATGGCTGCCTTTAGTGTTGACACAGGGGCCTAGGCAGATACAATGGCGACCATACAATACCACTTTCAATGGTTAACACAGGTAGTCCACTAGCTCCAACCTGGCCAGCAGTGTTGAGGACAATAATAAATCAGAGTATACTAGTCTCCACAAGTCTAACCTAACTGTGGACACTTCTCGTGTTCCAAGTACCGTGCGGTGCACTATGGGTCAAATGCCCCCGCTTAATTATTACCACTGGATCGCTATACCACACCGGTACTGTCAACACAGAAGTCCTCTTTAAATCTCAACCTGCATATCACATATAACATTAAACATTTACCACAACGCATAACAACTGAGATAATTAGCATGTTAATACTGTCCCCAAGGGATCACCTGATATAGGGTGACCTGCAATATGAGTCAGTTTGTTTGACCCGTGCACTGGGCTCCTGGCTAAATGTCAATGTCACAGAGAAATCCGGGTGAACAAGGCCCACTGTGAGTCCTGATCACAGGTCAATTCCACGGGGTCCCTGAGAAGATACCCTCCTTGATACCAAGGGTGTAATTTCCTAGGGCGGCCACAAGATGGTGCTGCTCCCTCACTAAATGGAGCTGTCCCCTAAGCAATATGCTGGAGCACAGTACGGGCTAGAATGGAACTAGCAATTCCCCAGAGGGGATCCGGGTCCCTTGAAATCTCTCCCCTAGCACTCCCAGTCCCCGGGAGGTTCCTGGCCTATTGGGGATCTGTTACCCGGGTCTCCCTTGTACTATGGGCCTTGGTCTGTCCTGGTGGCCCCCCAGGTGGCCTCCGAGAGTGTGCCTATAGGCAATGCGGGCTGTAAGTGGGGTCCCACAGGGCAGGGGTAGCGGCACTGGGGAAAGGCTGCTAGCGGGGCTGGCCTGGGAGTGAGTACCTGGTAGCGGGATACTTTTGCAGGCTCCTGCCCGTCACGAGCGGCGACTCTGCTCTCCACGACGCGGGGTCTCTGCTGGGCCTTGTCCTCTTTACCGGGGGCACACTAGTGGGGGCGCTGCAGGCGCAGCATTGCCGCACTCCGTGGCTCCGCCGGCTCTCCTGATGCTGGATAGGGAAGCGGCTGGGGCAGTCAGTCTCCCGGTCTTCTCCTCCGTCCAGTTTCTTGCCGGGTGACGCGGCCGGCACTGGGGTTGCCGGGTGTCTGCTGGGGCGCTGCTTCTCTGCGCCGTCTCGCTGGTGTCTTCTTCCGTCCGCTTCGCCGACCTTCCTGGGGCACCGCTCTCTCACCTTCCTCCACACCGCACTGCTCTTCAGACGGGACCTGTCACGCTCCGACCTTACTCCACGCTGCTCACCTTCCTCCTCACGTGAGTCCCTCCTCGGCGCTTCCTCTTCGCCTCACTCCTCCTCCTAGCCAATCCCCTGCTCCCCTTTCCTGTCCATCATCCCTGAGGCGCGAAGCCCCGGGAAAAGTTAACTCCATGTGTCCTGGAGTGGGGATGCGGGTTAGGTTAACCCCTGGTGTCCTGGAGTGGGGTTTTGGGGCACCACATATTCAGACTGGTCATGCAGATGTCAAAAGCTGTATTTTAATCAGTGGGAAAATCAAATTTGCTGGGAAACCGGCAAGGTCCTGGCTGCAGCAATGTGCTTGGCTACTTCCACATCAGTCACAGTAGGGGGTGTGTGCTGTAGCAAGTCCTCAGAAGCAGAGCTGGAACTGTTGCCCAATCACTGACAGGGGATGTGCTTTCATGTGGACTGAAGGCTTTGCCCTGTCAATGAGGCATATGTACACCTGCCTCAATTTTCTTTTCAATGGGCTATTACTTTCTCGCATCCTGGCTCCACCCCCACCTCAGCCAGTTTACTATTGTCAGTGGGAAGTAGAGCGCTCACTACCTCCTTCCCAGATTGTGCTGCATTTTCAGGGCAAAAATGATAAGAAAAATGCACAGAATATTTAATTAATCATCTTTGTATTATTTTAATCCTTATGAAAGGGGGAGGCTCTGACTGCACCTCTCTGGTGTATAATGGGCATAGTAGCAGCGCCTAAGGGGAAAGATTGATGTCATCACAGTCTTGCCCTGACGAGCAAGGACAATGAGTAATAGCTGATTCAGATTGCAGTGATATCTGTGTTGTCCAATGCTAATAATGGCCCTACACTAATAAACCTATATTACATACTCTTTCCACCTAGTCTATACATAAATATTTCCACTAACTCCTTCAGCCTTTTTATACATAAACATATATTTCCCACTCGTTTCGCCTCAAATATATGGATACAATGGAGAAGAAATTTGTAAAAAGGTTGATTTTTTTTTTTAAACCCATGGACAATATGAAAACCCGTATGGTCATTAATGGTAAGTAAAAAATATGTCAAACAAACTAGATGTACCTGGGACCATAACAAATAAAAATAGATATTTGAATGTATAAAATAACAGATTTGCTAATTTAGGTACTTGTTTCCTAGCACGACGCTCACTAAGCAAATAGGTTAGTGGGCTATTCTGCGTAGGAAAATAGCGTAGTGTGTATAGTGCTGTGCGATGCGATGTCCATATTAAGTGCACAGGAGTGCTTATACAGTGAAATATCGCATGGGATAGCAGTAGCGCACGCAGGGGGGGTTTCTGAGTATCCAGAAACCACACCAGGAGTCTAAGGGCTTTAGCCTGAAAGCTGAGGGTCCCCTCTTTCCATGGGTACAAGAATTTTAAAAATCGGCCCTTGGGAACCGGAGATATCTGACTTCAAATCAGTGGTCCCCATCCAAGCCGGTTAATTGTTCTTCCCAGTCAGATATTTCAGGTTCTGTCTAACTTAGAGTTTTAATGAGGGTATATTCCAAAAGCTGGGACTCTCCCCCTTTGATGGACACTATAAGCTTGTCTCTACTGTTCCCAGAACCAGAGATATCAGCCTTCCAGCAGCTGGTTACTGCTCCATCTCCACACACCTGGTATGTAGTTTTATATACTCGTTGGCAGATTGCTCTGCCTTCTGAAGTCTGATCCCCAAGTCCCCAGTACCATTTGGTAGGTGGGATTATATAGTTTTTAATTCCATTAAAAGCTAAGAAATCTATTTCCAGGAACTGGAGATATGTGCAGTCAAGCAAGCTGTCCTCCCACCAGAAAATTATGAATAATAAGCCCACTCCACTATACACCCCTCCTGCATATTAAACATCCTCTACCACCCTGGAAGTTATGTATCAGGGCCCCTTCATTTAGCCCAATGTCCCCTTCTCCCACCTCATCTCCGACCATCTGTGTAGTAAAGGGGGAATTAGTGGAAATTACAGATCCATGCCCTACATGCTGAGCGGTTGATATAATGCCCCCTACCACCCGCGGGATATCAAAGCTTCCGCTCATAGCACCAACCACCCCTACCGCTGGAGGATCGGTAGGGGCCCCAATACATTGCTATGCCCAGGGGTCTACACTGTTGTTATGTATGTATATATATATGTATATATATATATATATATATATATATATATATATATATATATGTATATATATATATATATATATATATATATAATTATTATTATTATTTATATACATTTGGTCTATCTATAATACTTTAACTGACCTGGCATATACTGGGTCACCTAAGTGTCCATCACCATGCTTTACTCCTCCCCTCTCTGGAAACCCCCTTCTGAAAATCCTGCGTTTGCCCCTGGATAGCATGGCACCAAATGCTATGCGATATTTCATTGTACAAGCACCCATGCCATGAGATGTGATGGGTGCTTACAATTAGATGTGATGTGTGCATATTATGAGATGTGATGGGTGCTTACAATTGTTAGCACCTGCACCTATGCCATTGTTTAGCGTCAACCCCAGTATCAACGCCACCCCGAAGCGTGGCGAGCGGCGGCAGAACGCGTCCTCCATCCTTTTCATACCCCCACTATCCACGTTGGCCTGGAGTTGATTTTTTATAGTGTGGCGATCGCAGAGAGCCACCGAGCTCGAAGCGCGGCAAGTGGATGCAGAATCCGCGTCCCCTCGCGGGGCTCACTGCACTCGCCATGCTTCGAGCTAGGTGGCTCGCTGCGCTGGCCACACTATAATAAATCAACAACACACCGACATGGACTGTGGGGGTATGAAAAGGTCGGAGGATGCGTTCCGCCGCCCCTCGTAGGGCTCGCTGCGCTGGCCACGCTTCGCGGTTGTGTGGATAGTGGTGGAGTTTTAGGAACACATTCACACCTGCAAATTCATACAGCTGACACAGTAATGACGACATGTGTTAACTAAGAAATAATTTACTTAAATAATTAAAAAGCATAACGTAAATTGTAATACGAACAAAGAATCAATTTAAAACAGTTAAAGATTAATTAAAAACATGGAATCAACAAATTATTTAGTCGTCCCTAGGGAGAAGTGTCAGGGCGTGCAGGATACGATTAAATGGGTTATCCCCACCCAATGTTTTTCGCCACATAAACTCCTGCAGGTACCATTGGAGCATGTGTCTTGTGGTGCCCTGATGTCGTTTATTGCACCATTTGCATGTGTCCCACATTCTATCTATGTTCCGAGTATGAACCCCTGTTGATGGGTCGATGAAATTGTAGCCGTGGTTAACCTGGGCGTGCTGATTTTCTGCCAATTGGAGTTGATCACTGCTATACGCCCTCCAGCAGTCTGTGTAAATTGTAGATTCAGGCTCAACATTATCAATGATAGCCCTCATCAAGGTGCTGGCATCGCGGGTGGCCACCATCTGAGGAAACACTGTCCTTTTTCACGGCATATTCCCCCTAAAACCCACTGCTGGGGTAATATCCGACCAACATGACTCTCCTCACAAACATGCTTTCATCCACCTCAACAAAGCGATCTGGTCCACCGATACGGCGCTGTGGCTGCGCCATAAGGTCCATTGAGCAAGCCTCCTGCATCCACTTATTGTATAGCACAGTGGTTTTTTTAGACATATCCAGCTGTTGCTGACAGTAGTCTATGGATGTCAGCTCCTGCGCCCATGAATATATGAACCTCACCAAGGTGAGAAAGGGTAAGCGGCACCCTGTAAACCAGAGTGCTGCTCTGAGGATAACCTTTAGGCGGCAAACCTTGACATGGCACCGCCACATACCTTCCTTCACACTTAGGCGCATTATGTGTCCATTTGCGCAATTCTGCACCACCAGTAGCAGATTATGGCGCTGAAAAAACTCAATAGCCTCCTCCTCCGTCTGAGGCAATGAGAACAAATTCAGCAAAGCAGCCATATCGTCACCTTTCACAAAATATGAAAATTCTCCAACAATAAATCACCAGCTCACAAATACACTTCCACTCCTCTCAGAAAATCACCTCAGAATGATTTCTGAGAGGATGTGACAGGAGGCGGGATGCACAGAGAGCCAGGGAGCGGAAACGGGAGTGGTACTGAAATCCCATCGCACGCATCGCATGTCTCTATAACGCGGCATGCAATGCGAATTCAGTATGGTACCGTACATACAGAAATTGGGCGCCGTGCTAGGAAACAAGTACCCAAATTTATTAAGCAAATTAACATTAAAAACTTTGTAAAAAACATAGATAAAAGGACATGGATAAAAAATATAGCTTTTGTCTGCTGACTTCAAGTATTCTATATATAACTATATATATTAACAACTTCCTTCAGCTTCACTTACACATAAACCTATTATACCCACTCATTCAGTCTAGTTTATACATAAACATATTACATATTATAGATTTCTTCAGTCTAGCTTACACATAACAATGTTACACCCACTCATTCAGCTTTGCTTATACATAATTGTTTTAATTTACACCCACTCATTCAGCCTTGCTTTGCTTATACATACAGTATATTACACACATTCTTAACTTCTACATAAACATATTACACTCTTTCAGACTATTATATATAAGCATTAAATGCACTCATTCAGTTTCCCTCAAGCATAAACATATGTAACATTTATTAAGCCAAACATACATAAATTTAAGTTACTGATTTCTTTTACTTCTTGCAGATGACTATATTCCATACACTTATACAAAACACACAGGTGTTGTTAATTGAAGAACCCTGTGCAGTATACACTGTTCTGCTAGAACACATAATAATCAAGATATTGGCTTTCATTTTACAGATTTTTTAACCCCTTCCTGACAGAGCCAGTTTTTGCGTTCCTGACAGAGCCCTTTTTTTCAAATCTGACATGTCTCACTTAAGTGGGGATAACTTTTTTTTGCTTTTACTTATCCCAGTGATTTTGAGATTGTTTTTTCGTGACACATTGTACTTCAAATTAGTGGTAAATTTGGGTCGATACAGTCTGTGTTTTTTTGTGAAAAATACCAAAATATCGTGAAAAAATGGAAAATTTAGCGATTTGCAAAATGTTAAATTTTCTGCTTGTGAGACAAATAATCTTACCACTCAAAATAGTGAATAACTAACATAGACCATATGTCTACTTTATGTTGACATCATTATTTCAACTTCCTTTTAATTTTTTGGGACACTAGGAGGCTTACAATATGAATAGCAAATTCTCAAATTTTCAAGAAAATTTCAAACACTGATTTTTTTAGGGACCAGTTCAGTTCTGATGTGACTTTGAGGGACTTGTATGTGAGACACCCCCATAAATGATGCCATTTCAAAAACTGCACCCCTCACAGTATTCAAAACAGCATTTTGGAAGTTTGTTAACCCTTTAGGTGTTTCACAGGAATTAAAACAAAGTGTAGGTGAAATTTCAAAATTTCTTTTTTTTTGCAGATTTGCAATTTTAATACATTTTTCTAAGGAACACAGTACATTTTACTAGAGAAATGTGACTGAAAATTGATTCCCCCAATTCTTTTGTTTTCATAAATATCCTATATGTGGCCCTAGTGTGCACGGTGACCAAACCACAGGCTTCATAATAGAAGGAGCACCTACTTGATTTTGGAGCCTCCTTTTTATGAGATTATTTTTTAGGCACCATGTAGGTTTCTAGGCACCATAAGATGCTAAAAGTTAGGAACCCCCCCACAAGTGACCCCATTTTGCAAACTACACCCCTCAGGGAATTCATCTAGGGGTATAGTGTACATTTCAAACCCCCAGGGGTTTCACCAATTGTGGTACAACTGGGCAGTGAAAATGAAAAATTATTTTTTTTACACAAAAATACAGTTCTGGCTCCAAATTTGTCATTTTCAGAAGGTATGAAGCAGACAAAGCACCCCAAAATCTGTGCCCCAATTTCTCCCGAGTACGGCAATGCCTCACATGTGACCAAAAAATACCAGTTGGGTGCATGGCAGGACTCAGAAGGGAAGGAGTGATTTTTGGATTTTGCAGCTCAGATTCTGGTGGAATTTTGGTGGGTGCTATGTCGCATTAGCAAGACCCCCAAAGCACCAATACAGTGGAACCCCCCCACAAGTGCCCCAATTTTGCAAAGTACACCCCTCAGGGAATTCATCTAGGGGTATAGTGTACATTTCAAACCCCCAGGGGTTTCACCAATTTTGATACAAGTGGGCAGTGAAAATGAAAAATTACATTTTTTTACACAAAAATGCAGTTCTGGCTCAAAATTTTTCATTTTCAGAAGGTATGAAGGAGAAAAAGCACCCCAAAATCTGTGCCCCAATTTCTCCCGAGTACGGCAATGCCTCACATGTGACCAAAAAATACCAGTTGGGTGCATGGCAGGACTCAGAAGGGAAGGAGTGATTTTTGGATTTTGCAGCACAGATTCTGGTGGAATGAATGGTGGGTGCTATGTTGCACCAATACAGTGAAACCCCCCCACAAGTCACCCCATTTTGCAAAGTACACCCCTCAGGGAATTCCTCTAGGGGTATAGTGTACATTTCAAACCCCCAGGGGTTTCACCAATTTTGATACAAGTGGGCAGTGAAAATGAAAAATTACATTTTTTTACACAAAAATGCAGTTCTGGCTCAAAATTTTTCATTTTCAGAAGGTATGAAGGAGAAAAAGCACCCCAAAATATGTGCCCCAATTTCTCCCGAGTACGGAAATGCCTCACATGTGACCAAAAAATACCAGTTGGGTGCATGGCAGGACTCAGAACGGAAGGAGTGATTTTTGGATTTTGCGGCTCAGATTCTGGTGGAATTTTGGTGGGTGCTATGTCGCATTAGCAAGACCCCCCAAGCACCAATACAGTGGAACCCCCCCACAAGTCACCCCATTTTGAAAACTACACCCCTCAGGGAATTCATCTAGGGGTATAGTGTACATTTCAAACCCCCAGGGGTTTCACCAATTTTGATACAAGTGGGCAGTGAAAATGAAAAATTACATTTTTTACACAAAAATGCAGTTCTGGCTCGAAATTTTTCATTTTCAGAAGGTATGAAGGAGAAAAAGCACCCCAAAATCTGTGCCCCAATTTCTCCCGAGTACGGCAATGCCTCACATGTGACCAAAAAATACCAGTTGGGTGCATGGCAGGACTCAGAACGGAAGGAGTGATTTTTGGATTTTGCAGCTCAGATTCTGGTGGAATTTTGGTGGGTGCTATGTCGCATTAGCAAGACCCCCCAAGCACCAATACAGTGGAACCCCCCCACAAGTCACCCCATTTTGAAAACTACACCCCTCAGGGAATTCATCTAGGGGTATAGTGTACATTTCAAACCCCCAGGGGTTTCACCAATTTTGATACAAGTGGGCAGTGAAAATGAAAAATTACATTTTTTTACACAAAAATGCAGTTCTGGCTCAAAATTTTTCATTTTCAGAAGGTATGAAGGAGAAAAAGCACCCCAAAATCTGTGCCCCAATTTCTCCCGAGTACGGCAATGCCTCACATGTGACCAAAAAATACCAGTTGGGTGCATGGCAGGACTCAGAAGGGAAGGAGTGATTTTTGGATTTTGCAGCACAGATTCTGGTGGAATGAATGGTGGGTGCTATGTCGCATTAGCAAGACCCCCCAAGCACCAATACAGTGGAACCCCCCCACAAGTCACCCCATTTTGAAAACTACACCCCTCAGGGAATTCATCTAGGGGTATAGTGTACATTTCAAACCCCCAGGGGTTTCACCAATTTTGATACAAGTGGGCAGTGAAAATGAAAAATTACATTTTTTTACACAAAAATGCAGTTCTGGCTCAAAATTTTTCATTTTCAGAAGGTATGAAGGAGAAAAAGCACCCCAAAATCTGTGCCCCAATTTCTCCCGAGTACGGCAATGCCTCACATGTGACCAAAAAATACCAGTTGGGTGCATGGCAGGACTCAGAACGGAAGGAGTGATTTTTGGATTTTGCAGCACAGATTTTGGTGGAATGAATGGTGGGTGCTATGTTGCACCAATACAGTGGAACCCCCCCACAAGTCACCCCATTTTGCAAAGTACACCCCTCAGGGAATTCATCTAGGGGTATAGTGTACATTTCAAACCCCCAGGGGTTTCACCAATTTTGATACAAGTGGGCAGTGAAAATGAAAAATTACATTTTTTTACACAAAAATGCAGTTCTGGCTCAAAATTTTTCATTTTCAGAAGGTATGAAGGAGACAAAGCACCCCAAAATCTGTGCCCCAATTTCTCCCGAGTACGGCAATGCCTCACATGTGACCAAAAAATACCAGTTGGGTGCATGGCAGGACTCAGAAGGGAAGGAGTGATTTTTGGATTTTGCAGCTCAGATTCTGGTGGAATTTTGGTGGGTGCTATGTTGCATTAGCAAGACCCCCCAAGCACCAATACAGTGGAACCCCCCCACAAGTGACCCCATTTTGCAAACTACACCCCTCAGGGAATTCATCTAGGGGTATAGTGTACATTTCAAACCCCCAGGGGTTTCACCAATTTTGATACAAGTGGGCAGTGAACATGAAAAATTACATTTTTTACACAAAAATGCAGTTCTGGCTCAAAATTTTTCATTTTCAGAAGGTATGAAGGAGAAAAAGCACCCCAAAATCTGTGCCCCAATTTCTCCCGAGTACGGCAATGCCTCACATGTGACCAAAAAATACCAGTTGGGTGCATGGCAGGACTCAGAAGGGAAGGAGTGATTTTTGGATTTTGCAGCACAGATTCTGGTGGAATGAATGGTGGGTGCTATGTTGCACCAATACAGTGGAACCCCCCCACAAGTCACCCCATTTTGCAAACTACACCCCTCAGGGAATTCATCTAGGGGTATAGTGTACATTTCAAACCCCCAGGGGTTTCACCAATTTTGATACAAGTGGGCAGTGAAAATGAAAAATTACATTTTTTTACACAAAAATGCAGTTCTGGCTCGAAATTTTTCATTTTCAGAAGGTATGAAGGAGAAAAAGCACCCCAAAATCTGTGCCCCAATTTCTCCCGAGTACGGCAATGCCTCATGTGTGACCAAAAAGTGGCAGGACTCAGAAGGGAAGGAGTGATATTTGGATTTTGCAGCACAAATTCTGGTGGAATGATGGTGGGTGCTATGTCGCATTAGCAAGACCCCCAAAGCACCAATACAGTGGAACCCCCCCACAAGTGACCCCATTTTGCAAACTACACCCCTCAGGGAATTCATCTAGGGGTATAGTGTACATTTCAAACCCCCAGGGGTTTCACCAATTTTGATACAAGTGGGCAGTGAACATGAAAAATTACATTTTTTTACACAAAAATGCAGTTCTGGCTCAAAATTTTTCATTTTCACAAGGAATGAAGGAGACAAAGCACCCCAAAATCTGTGCCCCAATTTCTCCCGAGTACGGCAATGCCTCACATGTGACCAAAAAATACCAGTTGGGTGCATGGCAGGACTCTGAAGGGAAGGAGTGATTTTTGGATTTTGCGGCTCAGATTCTGGTGGAATGAATGGTGGGTGCTATGTGGCATTAGCAAGACCCCCGAAGCACGGTGAAATTATGAACCTAATATTCCATAGATGTTTGGTATATTTTAAAACACTCCTTTATACATAGGCCGGGTTTGTCGGTTCAAGTGTCACACTGGAAAATAGTTTGCTTTCTTATTCCCTTTTTATAGCAAACTTTGCACCTTTTTTGTGTCCTGCCCTTTTTTCCAGTGGAGGGGATTTCATCAGGAAAATGCTGCCCTGGTACAATACGGGGGCCAGTACTAGAAGTACTGGGGCCCTCTGCCTGCTGGTTCCCAAATATTAGGCCCTTTATGACTTCCTCTTGAAAGTGCATAAATGTCCCCCTCTGGCCGGTAGAACGGAATAGCACGTAAGCGTTATACAGTGCCATCTGGATGATATACACGGCCACCTTCTTGTACCAGATTTTTGTTTTCCGCAGGGCACTGTACGGCTTCAGTACCTGATCTGAAAGATCCACTCCGCCCATGTACCTATTGTAATCCAGGATACAATTAGGTTTTGAGGTGTGGGTACTGGTACCTCGTACAGGGACGGAGGTGGTACTGTCTCCGTGAATTGTTGTCAGTATAAGGACATCCCTCTTGTCCTTATATTTGACCAACAACATATTTTCGTTGCATATTCCCCTGCTTTCACCCCTTCTCATTACTTGGGCAATGTGCGTTTTTGGGAGGCCTCTTTGGTTCTTGCGCACAGTACCGCAAGCTGCTGTACCTCTTGAACCAAGGGCCTTAAACAGGGGGATGCTGGTGTAAAAGTTATCCACATAGAGGTGATAACCTTTATCCAGGAAGGGGTGCACTAAATCCCAGACAATTTTCCCACTAACACCTACGAGGGAGGGGGGGCATTCTGGCGGTTCAATTCTTGAATCCTTCCCTTCATAAACCCTAAACCTGTGGGTGTACCCTGAGGTGCTTTCACACAGTTTATACATTTTTATGCCATACCTTGCCCTCTTACTGGGAAGGTACTGGCGGAATTTAACCCTTCCTTTAAAATGTATAAGGGACTCGTCGATACAAATAAATTTTTCAGGGATGTACACCTCTTCAAATTTGGCACTGAAATGATCAATGACCGGCCTGACTTTGAATAGCCGGTCAAAGGTGGGATCATCTCTGGGTGGGCACTGTGCATTATCGGTGAAATGTATAAATTTAAGAATTGTCTCAAATCGAGTCCGGGTCATGGCCATACGGTAAAATGGAGTACTGTACAGAACATCTGTACTCCAATATTGCCTAATTTCTGGCTTTTTTACTATGCCCATATGAAACACCAGACCCCAAAACGTCATCATCTCTACTGCATCTACAGGGGTCCACCTAGCAAATGATGACGTGGGGTTTTGAGCAATAAACTGCTGGGCATATAAATTAGTTTGGTCCACCATTAAATTTATAAAATCATCAGAGAAAAATAATTTGAAAAAGTCAATTTCTCTGAGACCTGTGGAATCAAATTGGATTCCTGGCATGGCCAAAAACTCAGGAACCTGGGGCTCAAAATTGTCTGGTGGTGGGGTCCATACGAGATCAATTATTGGGGGGGGGGGTCTCAGCTGCTCTACGGGGGTGTCTTTGAGGGGGTCCCTCATCACCAGAGGAGGAAGAGGAGCTTAAGGCGAATCCTTCAAATTCCCCGCTTGCATCACTGGCTGTGTCAGAGTCAGAAGCAAGCATGGCATATGCCTCCTCCACTGAATACATTCTCCTGGATGACTGGGAGGACATTTGGGAGGACATTTGGGAGGACATTTGGGATGCCATTTTTATTTTTGTGTTACTGGTAGTGAAATGTTTCAACACGTGTATAGTGTAGGGGGGGGTACAAACTTTATTTCAATCCGGGGGGTATGTAGTGTGTAGTGTGTATGTGGTGCAGAAAAAAAAAAATACTTTATACCAATAAAAAAAAAAAAATGAAGGGGTTAAAAATAAAAAATTTAAGGGGTTAAAAAAAAAAAAAAGGTCCTGCGCCAAAAATTGAGCACAGATGTTGGTCAGTAACGTCTGTCACTGAACAGCGCTCAAAGGCAACAGGAATTTGATCAAAAAAAAAAATATATAGATCAACCCTGTGCCGAAAAAGATGATCAGTGATGTACGTCACTGATCAGCGCACAGCGGCCACAGGACACCCACAAAATCACAGTGTGTGTAAAAAAAAAATTAAAAAAAGACCCCACAGCACACACACAAAAAAAAAAGGTGATCAGTGATGCGACACTGATTACCAGTGAGGTGCAGCAGGTGCACAACCTTTGGTGCAACTGACAGGTATATATAAAAAAAAAAAAACCTCTGTACCCCCAAAAAAGTTGCTGATCACCTCAGATATAGTGATCAGCACAAAAGGCGGGGGCAGCAGACACAAAATTTAGCACTCTCTATCACTCTCTGTCACTATCTCTCTCTATCTCTCTATCTCTCACTATCTATCACTCTATGACACTGCAGCAGCAGCACTGACAGGTATATCTATATATAAAAAAAAACCTGCGCCCCCAAAAAGTTGCTGATCAGTTAATTTATACTGATCAGCACAAAAGGAGGGGGCAGCAGTCAGTTATATCAAAAATATATAGCACAATCTGTCACTATCTCTCTCTATCTCTCTCTCTCTATCTCTCTCTATCTCTCTATAACTATCACACTGCAGCAGCACAAAATATAGCACTCTGTCACTAGGCCTCTCTATCTATCTCTCTCTCTCTATCTCTCTCTCTCTATCTATAACTATATCACACTGCAGCAGCACAAAATAAAGCACTCTCTGACACTATCTCTCTCTCTATCTCTCTCTCTCTATCTCTCTCTATCTCTCTATAACTATCACACTGCAGCAGCACAAAATATAGCACTCTGTCACTAAGCCTCTCTATCTATCTCTCTCTCTCTATCTCTCTCTCTCTATCTATAACTATATCACACTGCAGCAGCACAAAATATAGCACTCTCTGACACTATCTCTCTCTCTATCTCTCTCTATCTCTCTCTATCTCTCTCTATTTCTCTCTATCTCTCTATCTATCTCTCTCTCTATCTAGCTAGTACACTGCAGCAGCACAATTTCACAGGAAGGCACAAGTAGCAACAGGATCCAGGAAGCAGTGATGAAGCAGCGATCAGGTAAGTATGGAGCAAGTATGGAGCAAGGTTCTGGTCAGTATGGCGGCAGGGGGGTACGGTGACCGCACTGCACGCTATTCCAGACCGGAATGGCGTCTGCAGTGCAGTCACCGTTAGTTTAAATCCCCCTCCTTGGCTGTGATTGGTCCGTCGGTCCGACGAACCAATCACGGCCTTTGGGGGCGGGCGGGGTGAGGTGGGGTGACACCAGTGTCACCCTTACACCCCGCGGTGATTGGTGCTGTACTTTACAGCACCAATCACCTCTGATCCCGTGTCACCGGCGAACGTTATTCGCCGGTGACACAGGAAAACGCTGTAATTGGCTGTTCACACTGAACAGCCAATCACAGCGATCGCCGACGGGGGGGCGGCATCGCAGCCCCCCCTGGGCATGCACGGACATGTCTGCTGTCAGGGACAGCAGACATGTTGAAACTGTCACCGCGTCTATAGACGCGGTGACAGTTTAAATCCATGACGTACATTTACGCCATGTGTCGGGAAGTGCTTCCCGACCATGACGTAAATGTACGTCAAATGTCGGGAAGGGGTTAAGAAATATGAAAGATCTGACTAGATAGCGGCTGGGGCAGTTCACCGCTGCCCTGTACACACTGGGCAGCTTTCAAGTTGAAAGCCACTCAGATGAGTAAACTAAACTTTCAGCTGATAGTTGACCAGTGTGTAGGGGCTTTAACGTTCTTCTGTGAGAGACCATGAGAACCTTCACTGAAACCAAGATGGCTGCAAACAAAAAAATGTATACATTCAGTACACGTGCTTAACGGACAGCGGTGTGGACAGAGTGGCAAGGCATACTGACATCATCAGCCTGTGCAGCCAGATGATGCTCCACGTCCCCCACCATCACCATAGAAACAATAAACAATTAGACACTGCATTCCCAACACCGGGTTACAGTATCTAGCAGGTGTATAAAAACATATAAAATACCATGAGTATAACAGCGGCACATATTAAAGTTAGAATCCTAAACTACTACTACTACCTGTACTAGTATGCATAATGGAGTGAAGCCAAGTTTACAAAAAATTAAATCTTACCAATGTACCTCTACATTAGAGATATTAAACTGAACCTTGATGGGATATATAATCAGAAAAAACTAACAAAGAACTTCACGTAATCATTTCGCCAGATCCCAAATGTCATATGCTAATCAGAAAAAGATATGTAAGCCAGCTGCTTCATTGAGGCCCCTCAGTGCCAGCCTATTTAAATGCTGTATCCATTCCATCTCACATCTCATCAGCTGAAATGGATGATTACCCCATCTAATATTACTAGAGATATGAGTCTATAATGATATATTTCAACATAGGGATTATATGCTTAGCTTGGAGAAAATGGCGGGCCACGGGCTGGTCACTGTGTCCTTGCTCAAATGCTTTTTTAAAGGAGGACCTGTGTGCCATCATCCTCTCCCTAAGTGTTCTTTGGTCTTCCCAATATAATGCAATCTGCAAGGACAAGAGATCATGTACATTATACATTTAGTTGTACACAGGGCTATATTTGTGGCGGAACGGTCCGGAACGCCATTCCTGAAGTTCAGTTGAAAAATGACCTCACCAGGAACGGCGTTCCGGAAGTTCAACGCCGGGCGCAGGCTGCAGCACAGAGATTATCTCCAATCTCTGTTTTCGCGGTGGCAAGGAAGATGTACTTCCTGCGACCGCCCCTTGGCCTCCTACTCCATGGATGTACCTGACGACAGTGTCAGTGCGCATCCATGGTGACTCCCGCACCCGCCGAGACATGCTGTCCCACCCGGCGCCCGCCCACCTCTCTTGCTGCTCTCTCCCGCCCACCTGTCTGGAGCGCCCGAGGATACACTCTCCCTCCGCCTGCCTGAGGGCGCTTACTCTCCCATCTGATCCCTCAAGCCTCAATTGTCTGGTAATTTACTGAACACTCATTAATGCAATTTTATATTTATCACTGCTGTTGCTGTCTGAAATATCTCAGTGTGGCATGGGCATCTTGGTGTGGGCCATATGTTTGCTGGGCATCTCTGTATGGGCTACATGGGCATCTCTGTGTGGGCCTTATGTATAATGGGCATCTCTGTGTGGCCCTTATGTACAACGGGCATCTCTGTGTGGGCCTTATGTATAACGGGCATCTCTGTATGGGCCTTATGTATAATGGGCATCTCTGTGTGTGGCATATGTATAACAGGCTCTGTGTGCGGCATATGTATAACGGGCATCTCTGTGAGTGGCATATGTATAACGAGCATCTCTGTGAGTGGCATATGTATAACGGGCATCTCTGTGTGGGCCTTATGTATAACGGGCATCTCTGTGTGCGGCATATGTATAATAAGCGTTACAGTGTGGGGCATATGTATAATGGGCATCACGGTGTGGGGCATATGTATAATGGGCATCACGGTGTGTGGCATATGTATAATGCGAATCTCTGTGTGTTGCATATGTATAATAAGCGTGACGGAGTGAGGAATTATGTTTTTCTTTCCCCCCCTATTTTTATATAATACCCCGCCCCTTTGTAGCTCCTCCCACATCACCGCCCACTTTCTGCCCCCGCCCACAGTTCCTGAACCTATTTTCCTACAAAAATAGCACTGGTTGTACACGAGACTTATGTCTAATCATATATCATTTACCACTAAACGGATGACAAAAAGAATCAGAAGTAGTAAAGGATCTACTACAGGTAACACAGTTCAAACAGTGGAAAGAGCCTGGGTGGGCTGCCATGAACTGTTCACTGCTGTTGAAGTCTGGCTACATCTGTTTTCACGACAAGGTCCCAGATATTCTGGCCTTGTGTATAACTAGACATAACGTTTGTATCACCCAAACACAATGACTTGTCCGTTTTCACCATTTTCCAATTTTTCTTAGCAGTCGTATTGATATCTGAGCTTACTGTATTAAAGTGGTTGACCCATGGGAGTCGTTTATTTTCACTGTCACTCAATGCCTTCTCATGGTAAGTTAGCAATCGACTTCGGGAAACAGACATAGCTTTCCCTTTTGCTGCACTCCGCAATGGCAAAGAATAACCTCTCTCAGAAAATGTATTGGCCATAATGTCAATTTGCCCCTCTTCCTCTTCTATATCACTACAAATGCGGCGTATGTGTACTTGAGTGACTTGGGGTGACAGCTATCCGCATGTAATACAGTATTACAGTCATTGGCTTTGGTAAATAAAGTGGTACTAATCAGGCCTTGCTTAATATTCTGTGAGGGGAAGCTGCAGAGTGACAGGAAGGCTTGAGGATCCAGGGATCACAATGCTGCCCAGCTTGGGGAATGTACAAGTCAGACCCGACCCCTGCACCGGAATAGGACTTCAAAGAACAGATCTGCTTCATGCACGGTGCAGCTTCGGAAGGTGCTGCTTCCCCCGTGGTGCGAGAGAAGATTGACTACACCTCTGCCGTGTTCCTTTAAGCAGCGCTCCAGCTGGGAAGCTGCTCTGACAGACACTAGAGGTCATGCAAAACTCTAGTGTCTGTCTCCTGCAAGGCGGCGGCCATCTTTGAAGTGGCCACCACAGACAGAGACTACAGCAGTGGCACCCTGCCGCTGTCAGCACCACAGTCTGGGGAGAAGGGAGCTGGCGAGCGCACGCATATATCCACAGGACATACTGAGAGACTCGGTAACAGACACGCTGCCCCCGGCCCAGCCCGCCACTGGGGGGTGCCCTGCAGACCATTGGTGCCCGGAGCACAAGCTTCGCCGGCGCCACCCAAGCTACGCCTCTGTATATATATATATTAGGGCGGAGTGAAAAAACTGAAATTGAGAAATTCAAAATCGGCTAGTGTGGAAAAGTTGTGACTTGACTTGAATAAGAAACATGCAAAAGCATTTTGATCTGAGTCAACATCTTCTGTTCTGGCAAGAGGCCTGAAGTTTCACTTTTTTGGTGAAAATGACGAAAACTATGAAGATGCTCCGATCTAGTTAAAATTATGTCAGGATGTCTTAGAGTGGTTCATTAATATACTTTAGCATAGTAAAAGAGAGTACGAGCTTGTCCTAGTGCAAAGTGAATGACTTTGGTGGGAGAAAAAATCCCTAATAATTGACCCATTTTCATGGTCACAATTGTGAATATTGTGTGTTTTCTCCTGAACGTGTTTATAATAGAAGAAGCACAAATACTTTAAATGGAATTTCGGTGACACTGTGTGAAATATAACACTGCATAATAGCCCTTAATCAGACCTGATCCCAGTACAAATTTGTTCTCAAAATGGGCAAAACAAATGCTGCATTGCAGGTGGGGCAGATGTAACGTGCTGAGAGAGTTAAATTTGGGTGGGGTGTGTTGAAACTGAAATCTAAATTACAGTGTAAAAATAATGCAGCCGGTATTTACCTTGCACAGAAACAAAATAACTTACACAAATCTAAAGGTGGCCATACATCTACAGATCGATTGTCAGATTGGGCCAGTTGGAACAAACAGCTGGTAATATCTGAATGACAGTTTTTCAGCATTTCAAAGCAAATGGTCAACTGTCATTTGCTCTCATCTTTTACCAGGATTTTGTTCCAACCAGACAGATCGGACAATAAATCTGTAGATGTATGGCCACCTTAAATCTCTCTGCACATGTTACATCTGCCCCACCTGCAGTCCAGCATTTTTTTGCCCATTTTGAGAACAAATTTGCACTGCGATCAGGTCTGATTAAGGGCCATTATGCAGTGTTATATTTCACACAGTGTCACTGAAATACATGAAATTGGATTTATGCTGCTCTCTTTGCAGTGCATATACAAAGATAGACAATCCTGTGTATATAAATAAGAAATAACTGTTGCAGTCTGTTATTGAAAAACAGTAACTGTTACAATAAGTATTACAAGTAAGTGTAAACTGTCTAATGTATCATTTTACATATCACTTCTGTTTATTGACAGAAAAACAGTGTTGCATCCCCTATACTGGGAACACGATTGGGCTGCATTACAGCCCAATTTAACTGTTAAATACGTTGAAGTGTATTATGATGTAATAAATTGTAAGCTTGCAGCAGGGCCCTCTAACCCCCAAGTCTGTCTGTCATTACCCAGTTTGTTTTATCACTGTCTACTATTGTAAAGCGTAAAGAAATCTGCTGATCTATATAAGAAACTGTAAATAAATAAATAAACAAATACATCTAATGTTTTGGGGAAAAAAAACAAGAACATTGATTCAAAAAATAACAGGTTAATCATTCTATTAGTGGTGTCCAGCATTACATATATGCCAATCACTGTGTTCATTTCTAGGCAGCAGGGCCGTCTTAACAGCAGTGTGGGCACCTGGGCAAAGCAATGCACTGGGGCCCTTACCCATTCTCCCCTCCTAGGGGTGGGGGGTGGTATCAGCAGCAGCTTTGATGTCCCACGGGTGGCAGGGGGTGCTCTATCTTCCATTCAACATGTAGGACCTGGAGCAGTAACTTCTGCTAATTACTCCTTTACTGCACAGGTGGTGGGAGGGAGAACACTAAAAAGCGGAAGGGGGCACTGAGCTGAATGAAGGGTCCCTTGTAAATGACTTCCAGGGAGGTAGGGGGTGTTTTATACACAGGGGACGGTTGGATAATGGAGTGGGCTTAATATTCGTCATTTTCCGGTGGAAGGGCAGCTTGTTTGACTGCAGATATCGCCATTATCTGGAAATAAATTTCTTAGCCTAGTATAAAAACCTAGAGTTCCAACTTTCAGTAGGTGTTGGGATCTTGGGTATCAGAGATCAGGAGCCAGAGCAATTCATTGACAAAAATATAAAACTACACCAGACATTTGGAGCTGGAGCAGGGACTGGCTGCTTGAAGGCTGATATCTCTGGTTCTGGGCATGATAGAGACAAGCCGCTAGTGTCAGAGAGAACCTGAGAAATATGACTGGAAATTGTAATTAACAGGTCGGATGTGGACTGCTGCTTTGAAGTTGGATATCTGCAGTTCCCCAGGGCCGATTTTCAAAATTCTGGTATCCCTGGAAAAAGGGGATCCTCAGCTATCAACATAGAGCCCTTATACGCCTGGGGCCCCCGGGCAAGTGCCCATTAAGCCCATACAAAAAGACAGCCCTGCTAGGCAGGATTGATCAGCAATACTTATTACAGCATAATGCACTTTAATGTATTTAACTGTTAATATATTGGCTTATCTTTGGCATAATTATATACTGTAATGCAGCTGCAGGTGGGGCAGATGTAACATGTGCAGAGGGAGTTAATGTGGCCATACATCTACAGATTTATTGTCCGATCTGTCTGTTTGGAAGAAAATACTGGTAATGGATGAGAGCACTTTGCTTTGAAATGCTGGAAAACTGCCAAAAACTGTCATTCAGATATTACCAGGTATTTGTTCCAACCAGCCAGATCTGACAATCGATCTGTAGATGTATGGCCACCTTTAGATTTGTGTTGAGTTATTTTGTTTCTGTGCAGGGTAAATACCTGCTGCATTATTTTTACACTGCAATTTAGATTTCAGTTTCAACACACCCCACCCAAATTTAACTCTCTCAGCACGTTACATCTGTCCCACCTGCAATGCAGCATTTGTTTTGCCCATTTTGAGAACAAATTTGTACTGCGATCAGGTCTGATTAAGGGCTATTATGCAGTGTTATATTTCACACAGTGTCAATGAAATTCCATTTAGAGTATTTGTGCTTCTTCTATTATAAACACGTTCAGGAGAAAACACACAATATTCACAATTGTGACCATGAAAATGGGTCGATTATTAGGGATTTTTTTCTCCCGCCAGTCAGTCACTTTGCACTAGGACAAGCTCGTACTGTTTTTTACTATGCTAAAGTATATTAATGAACCACTCTAAGACATCCTGACATAATTATAACTAGATTGGAGCATCTTCATAGGTTTCGTCATTTTCACCTAAAAAGTGAAACTTTAGGCCTCTTGCCAGAACAGAAGATGTTGACTCAGATCAAAATGCTTTTGCACGTTTCTTATTCAGGTCAAGTCACAACTTTCCCACACTAGCCGATTTTGAATTTCTCAATTTCAGTTTTTTCACTCCGCCCTAATATATATATATATATATATATATATATATATATATATATATATATATATATATATATATATATACTTTTGGTTTGCAGGATGGCACTCTAAATAGAAAAAAATCCCGGTGCCAGGAACATAAAGTTTTAGGACATGAAAAGCACTTACCCCCCTTGGTTGTAGAAGGATAGGAACCGGCACACGGGTGGATGGTGAAGAAAAGTTGATTTATTGTACAAACATGATTGCACACAACGACAGCTGTACACCTGACAGCTGTTTCAACCGAAATGAAAACCGTTTATTTCGGTTGAAACAGCTGTCAGGTGTACAGCTGTCGTTGTGTGCAATCATGTTTGTACAATAAATCAACTTTTCTTCACCATCCACCCGTGTGCTGGTTCCTATCCTTCTACAACCAAGGGGGGTAAGTGCTTTTCATATATATATATATATATATATATATATATATATATATATATATATATATAATAAATAGAAGGACTGGCACTCGCTGCTGAAGCTGGTTACTTTCACTGGTGCCCTCACAGCTCGTATCAGAGCAAAATGCAAACAAGTGGATGGGGGGGTGCGGCACTCAGCTGGCATAAATGAACGACAATACAGTGTCGATGTTATCGGTGATGTTATTTAAGCATTGTAAGTATGTTTTATCTTTTGTGTCCTGATGATAGTGCCACCATTAAAGCACTAAAACATTGATGACACAAGTCGACACTGTATTGTCGTTTATTTATGCCAGCTGAGTGCCGCACCCTCCATCCACTTGTTTATATATATATATATATATATATATGTGCAGGACCGGCACGCCGTTTCCAGGGATGCAGTTACCGGGGTGCAACCGCCAAGAGTGGGTATGCAGATAGTGGAGAAGCGGCACTCACTCGGATTTAGCAACAAAATTCAACACCAGTCAGGTATGTATAGCAGATAGATAGATAGATATAGAGTCCACTGTATGTCGGCAACAGCTTTTCTGGTGCACTCAAGAAAAATCCAATAGCAATCCAATGTGATAATGCACTCAGACACAGACGTAGTGTAAATCAAGTATAAAGCTGTATTTGCGCGCCAAGCGCTTTCAAGGTGATACCTCTTCCTCAGGGCACAGCTTAAACAACTTTATAAATACCCCCATGCTGCCCCGTTCGATCCCCACCAGGCACCAGCGTCCAGGGAGCCGGAAGGCGCTTGCGCCAGACTTGCTGTGACGCGCATCCCGGAAGTCAGGGAGCATTCATGCATTCCACCCAGTCCAGGACTGCGTTCCACCGGGTACCCAGCAGTGCCGTCCCCGACAACCTTATCCACCAGCACCCTGGGGAAAGAAACTTAGCGCATACGCATGTAACAATAACAAAGACAAGTGCATAGACATTTTCAATATCACAATAAAGAAACAAACAACATTAAAGACATAAACCGAATTATTACAATGATCCAGCAGAATTAATTACAATATATCCATAGTGCCATTAGGGATAGTTAGAACATAGATTGTAAAAAGAAGCGCTATTAAAGTGAATTTTATCTAGAGTTGATAGGTAGAGAGAATATAATGTGGTTATGTTATCGTCTCAAATAATACTGGGGTACTGAATTTAAGAATAAATGTGAGTGGTACCTTCGTTCCGTGTTGTTATAGTCTGCGGGAGATGGAGATGAGTTGTTTGCAGAAGTCTGGCTGACCACGCGTCCGTGGTAGCCGCTGTGATGTTTCTCCGTCTCTACCGTCAGCCGGAAGTTGCCGGAAGTCCTCGCGGCGTGCAGTACGATGTCACCGCGGGTAGTGGGATCAGAGTGCCGCTGGAGATGAAGGTGCAGGGAGCTAGCGACAGATTGATATGTCACTGTTGGATCCTTGGACAATTTCTCATACACCTCCCGGTCTTGAAGTTGACTAAATAGTTCACTTCGATTTATCAGCGGGGCGAATCATGATATATTGATTCTTCTCTAGGGACCTTAATGCATTGGATTCCTGTTTGGTAAGGTTTGGACGAATAGCATGTGGTGTCGCCAAATAGCGGTTGACAGAATCATCCATTAGTCTAGTAAATGA
Organism: Crinia signifera; assembly: GCF_055691185.1. Taxonomy (NCBI): domain Eukaryota; kingdom Metazoa; phylum Chordata; class Amphibia; order Anura; family Myobatrachidae; genus Crinia; species Crinia signifera. The sequence goes on along the minus strand of NC_139217.1, from coordinate 275,161,185 downwards.
TTTAATAGACCCATTGTGTGAGATTGGGTCAAAGTTCGATCTGACAGCTTTGCAAATAAATGGATCAAATATGGACACAGAGTCGTTACCCACAGCATGTTGGTAGTGTTCTTTTAATCTTAGTCTCCTTGAAAACTGATGCAGTTCTAGCTTCCAAGAAAATTCATCAAAACCATTAGTGGGAACAAAACTCAGGCCAAGGTTCAGCACTTTTTCTTCCGTGGCTGTTAAGACTCGATTGGAAAGATAAAAAATTAGACTTTGAATTTTGTTGACCCAATTGTGGCTGCTTTGCGAGCCTCTCTTACCCTCACTGCCTCTACGGGTGGTCAGGCGTTTGTTGTTTTGGTACGAGCTCCTAAAAGGACTTGTTTGGGAGCAGAAGCGTCATCCGTTTCAGAGATTCTAAAGTCACTGTCGCTGCTGCTATGATCAGTGCCAGATCTAACATTTTTATTCCATGGCCTACGTCTCCTCGGTGTCCGCTCCTTAGACTGAAAGGAGTCACCTCCATACAGCCATTGATACACTCGGTTGTCTTCATAATCTGTGTCCACTGTTGATTTTTTATTATTCTTAAATTTGACTAGATCCTCATAATACTTGTCACACTTTTCTTCAAGTTTTTGCAAACAGCTGGAATTCTTATCATTATTCCATATCTCCTTATGTTGAGAATGGAACATAATGTAGCTATCTTGCTTCTGGTTACTGCTAGTTCCCTGTTGGCCTCCTCAACGACGAGTATCATTAAGTCAAACGCACATTTATTGAGGATAGCAATTCATCTACATACAAAATTGGGGTTTGTTCTTCCAATAGTATGTACATTACGTACTCTAAACCCTCTTGGAATTTTATGTTCCTTAAAGTAGTTTGACAAAGATGTACTGTGCAGTTTGAAAACTGTCTCTCTCTGTCTCAATTTCAATAATTGGAAAAGTAGATCTTCCATATTAGGGGCCAATTCCGGGAGCTCTGCAGCTTCCTGTGCCAAGATCTCATTAATTTGTTCTTGTGAAAAACTAAAGGTTTCTCCCAGCGGAGTTACAATAGGGCACATGCCTATATCCTGATCCTTGGTAAATCCTGGACTGGATCCACAGATCATAAACCACGGGATACACAGGTATATGTGAGGAAATCCCAACTATTTCAAAAATCAATCTTCAAGATTAAATATACACTACATGAAATTTTTAGAGCTGCGGTACCATACAACTAGTATAAGAACCCCTATCTAGAGTCCAAATGCCCACAAAGAGAGTCCACTGTATGTCGGCACTCCGCAATCAGCAACAACTTTTCTGGTGCACTCAAGAATAACCCAATCGCAATCCAATGTGATAGAGGCACTCAGACACAAACGTAGTGTAAATCAAGTATAAAGCTGTATTTGCGCGCCAAGCGCTTTCAAGGTGATACCTCTTCCTCAGGGCACAGCTTAAACAACTTTATAAGATGTAACATAAATACCCCCATGCTGCGCCGTTCGATCTCCGCCGGGCACCAGCGTCCAGAGAGCCAGAATGCTCCTGCCCTGGACTTCCTGTGACACGCATCCCAGAAGTCAGGGAGCGTTCATGCGTTCCACCTGGTGCAGGACTGCGTTCCACCGGGTACCCGGGGGAAGGTGCTGTCGGGTACCTGGTGGAATGCATGCGAGGGGCTGTGGTTGACTTCCAACTGTGTCCATGTCAACTGTGTCGACATTCGGGTAAAAAAAAAAGGTGAAAAAACCCATGTCGACTTCACGACCTGTTGACCGAAAGTCATTTTGACTTTTTCACCTGTCTACATTCTATATGTCTGTATTTTGACCTTGTCGGGATTTTAAATGTCGGGATTTTGACCTTGTCTGTATTTTGACTTTGGCGGCATTTTGACATTGTTGGGATTTTAAATGTCGGGATTTTGACCATGTCGGGATTTTGACCGTCGGTCAATAGCTGTCGGGATTTTGACCGTCGGTATTTCATACCGAATCCCTCCAGTCTGCTGGCTGCAGAATCCACACTCCGTGGGACCCCGCCTCCTTCTTATGTGCAGCCAGTTACTGAGCCGCAGGCTGCTGCTTTAGACACTATTGGACAGCTGAGCTGTCGCTCAGCTTGTTCTGCTCTGCAGCAAGTTTCCTGCGGCCGCGGCTGTCAATCAGGGAGCAAGGAGTGCAGCTACAGCACTGCAGATTGGATTGTAATAGAGATCTGATCTGTGGCGAGTGACAGGGGGGGCCCTTTCAGAAAGTGAGGGCCAGGGGTACTGACCCCCAGCCCTCCCCCTCCCCACCTTTATTTTTATTTATTTATTTACAATTTACCTTACTTCGGCTCTAACGCAGCTGAGCATTTATTGGTAGACTGCCCATGCGCCAAAGTACTCTAACGATGCCAGCTATAAGCAGCAGCAAAATTATAGTTCTATAGATTGTTTAAGGAGGGCCCCAAACCGGTATCTTGCCGAGGGCCCCATGAGATCGAAATCTGCCTCTGATTATACTCTAACCCTCACTCCCCACATATTTTATCCTTGCATTTGGTATACCTCCAAACTGTCTCAATTACATAGGGACAGTCCCACTATTTGGAGACTTTCCCGCTGTCCCTCCCACAGGTGGCAATGTCCCACAGGCAGGAGGGGGCAGTTGAGGGGAACAGGAGATCAACGCTGCTATGCTCTGCAGAGCAGTAGTGAGCGCTAAGGAGATTCCATGTGCCCGCGCACTTTGGGCAGGATGCAGTCACATCCGCGGCCCCTCTCCACGGCGCATCGCCGGCTACCACAGAAATAATTATGGCATTTGCACTAACATATGCGATAATTATAGCAAAGGACAGCTCTTGCGTTAAGAGCTGTCCTTTACATTCTGGCTGGCGATGTGCGGTGGGTTCCTCCTCCCTCCCTGGACCCAAAAAAACTACAGGGAGGAGGAGGTTACTGGTCCGGGCAGCACAGCCAGCTAGAACTGTGTAACCCCCCGCAATGAAGCCCCGACGGTGGGGTTTTGCTACATATGAATGCGGTAAAACCCCCGAAAATGGGGTTTTTACTGCATTTTTTGGTTAGTGCATCTCGCCCTTCATCTCTTCTCTGCAGGGAAGAGGGATGCAAGACAGGGAAGAGGCTGCCCAGTCACTAGGAGAAATGATTGGCCCACTCCTTCTTTACAAGAGGCCCTGTCTACTCTCCCCTTAGCCCCACCCCCTTTTCGGTGCGGCAGATCCCGATTTGAACATAAGCATTGTTGGGTATGCATTTGGTTGTATTGTTTTGTTATAATTGTCCTTTGTACACTTCTCATTTGAATTACACTTCAAACTGCTTTGTGGTGCCATATTAATAAATAATAATATCACTAATGATGATAATAATAATAATAATAATAATAATAATAATAATAATAATAATATTCACTTCTAGATCTAGGCTTTGCTTCACAACAGAGGAGGCGCCAGAGAAGTTAAAGGTTATGTGTCTTCTCTTCTCTGAAACACTGGTTCTGCCATAGCGCAGGAAGCATGATGCACATTACTCAGTATTCTCACATTCCTTCCTTTTCAGTACTATTGCGTATTCTGTTAGAGCTGGGAATTGCTACATTATTACAGAGGAGGGGCCAGAAATGGGGAAGGGGAGTGTAGTAGGCCAGTCACGCTCTCTGGATAGAATACATTGTCTGGGCAAAGTCTCTGCAGGCAGAACTACTGTATAAGTTGCAAGGTTGAAATACAGGAACTCATTCATAACAACATTTCAAATACAACACAACTGTGATCACTTCCAGCAGGTAAGTCCATAGATGAAAGGATTACTAGAAAGTCTCTGTGCAAGGGAATGTTTGTTGTTTTTATAGTACAATGCTGACTTTTTTACTGCTAGACTTTTACTGTTTTACTATTACTGTGTCTTTTATTCATTAATTACTCTATAAACCCCAACACTGCATTTTAAAGTTAGATTGGTTCTATGAATACTGAATGATTCTTTTTGCATTAAAATCAGTATTTCGATTTTTAGTAATAACAAATTTGTTTAATACAAGCATTCCCAACCTCCGGGGACTGTGTAAAAACCGGACCTGGACAAGACCCCGGACCGCAGTCCAGAGCTTGTAGTGTCCGGTCTGGGCGGTGTCCCATCCTTGGGGTGTCTTTTCCGGGGGGATACCTGTGACAGGTATCACCAGGGACATGGGGAAGGGGAGATTACAGCCTCCCTGTGTGGTCCGGACCATTCCGGTTTTTGCTACATACCCGGACCATACAGGGAGGCTTTATTCTCCCCCTCCTCCTCTGCCTGGTGACAGCTGTCACGTGAAGGCCCTCCCCAGACAGAACACCCTCCGTACCAGACACCACAAGCTCCGTACTGCAGATTTTGATACCCGGTCCGGCAGTCCGGGGTCTTGTCAAGGTCCGGTTTTTAACCATACCCCAACCTCAGTCCTCAAGGCGCGCTGACAGACCAGGTTTTAGTGATGTCCATGCATAAGCGCAGGTGACTTAATTATTACTTCAGTTATATTGCATGAACCATCTGAGACCTGGATATCCCTAAACCTTGCACTGTTAAGACCCCCATACACTGTGTGTGTGTATGGGTCATAGGATCGACACATGAACTAGGTTGACATGCATTAGCGTACCTGCCAACATGATCTATTCCAGGAGGGACACAACGCTCTGTTGCTGGACTTTCCCCTTAATTTATGACTACTATCACCCATTCTAAACAGGTTAATGGGTAAGAAAGCATACATTAAGAGGAAAGTCCAAGAAATGAGCATTCTGCCCCTCCTGGAGAGGGTCACGTTGGGAAGTATGCCTTAGTTGGACACTGAAAAGGGCAACATGAGTATTTCATGTTCTTTTTTTTTAAAGTATCGACCTCAGGCAACATTGTTACTATCTACAAACTATGGTTTAACAGCCAAACATACACTGAATTACAACACAGTGTATCTATGTTAAGCAGTGTGTATCACAAATGTATAAAATATAAATCTCATGCAGAACAAACCAATATAGGCTCATGAGTATAAACATTGAATTGTGATACTCTCACATATAACTGGTATCTCAGTGGCAAATACAGGATAGGTGTATGAGCACCACCACTGTTATAGCCATTATAAGGCTGTAAGATAGAGACCACAGAGGAAATTACACTCTCCTGTGGGAACTTGCCTCCTTCTCCCCCTCCTCCCACAAACTATATAGTATCTAAAATCTAGAGCTATATATAAGGGGTATTACATTAACTGACAAGTGCATAATAAGGGTCTGGCAAAGTGATATATATTGGCTAACACTGGTGTGTGATATGTGTCTAATAAAGCCAATAAAGGCATAAAACTGACACACACCTGGAAAGAGAAAACATATATAAACAATATAAAGAAAATCTATGCCAATTATCTCTGATAGCACATCTTGGGTATAATAATCCTAAGCAAATATACAAAAAGCGCCACTCATCCCAGCCCCACTGACCTATATTTTAAAATCTTTCCAACACTGAATTTCTACCTATTTTTCACTTAAGTGTGTACAGTATATGTCGTATGTCCAAAAATTTTAACCTCTTATTTCGCAACCAAAGTGGGTGTCTCCTGAATCCAAGAAATATTAAAGATTAAGAGGATTCCCCACTCACGATACTATTCAGAACTATGTCCACATGAAATACAAATAATCAATTCTTAGGAGTGCATCCGTCACAACTATCTTTTTCTTTCTCTTGCAACTACACGTATCTAGTTGGCAGGATAGCACCCCCGCTAACCATAATAACAAGCGGTACATGCCCTGATAAACATAGGGTCTAAACAAACTTTTTTTGTGTGCAGATCTCCAAAAACCCTCCCTCCAAGCAAAAGGTTGCCATGGTAATTTCTAACACGAGTTTTTCATGTATTTTTTTTTTTTTTTCATATTTTACCATCCATTTTGACTATGATTGGGAACAGTAAAGTGTGCTGAGCACAGTAACAGTGCAGCAAGGCACCTTACCTGAAGCATGGCGAGTGAATAAGTACACTGATTGGTAAAAAATTTCACAAAAAAGTGAAAAACTCATGTCATACAGTATGTTTACCATTTTCATGCTGACTTCTTGCTTGTGTTGATCTTTTTGCCATGTTGACATTGTGCATCTTGACATTTTCGGGTTGACCTAGGCACTGTTCCACAGCAATTGGGACAGTTGGCAGATATGACTAACCTATAAGAACTTACTATACCTCCCAACTGTCACACTTTCCGCAGGGGGGGGGGGGGGGGGGGCTCAGTTGGGAGTCTATTCATGCCCCCACAGTGGTGAAACTGGGGGCGTGGCCTTGCGGGAGCATTGCGAGTATAGGCCATGCCCCTTCCCACTAGGTCACGGCCCCACCATTTTAGGCCACGCCTCCCACACCAGCGTCCCTCCTTCTCCCTCAAAGTTGGGAGTTATGAATTACCATAGTCGAATATGTGTAGAATTGAGTTATGTTCCTGCATTAGTGTATACCAGTGGTAGCCAACTCCAGTCCTCGAGAGCTACCAACAGTTCACATTTTCTAGATCACCTAGCTGGGGCACTGGTGTATTCATTACTCACTGACACATTATAAATGATCCACTGGTGGAGCGAATCACTTCACTTGTGATTCTGTGAGGTGACCTGCAAAACGTTAACTGTTGGTAGCTCTCGTAGACTGAAGTTGGCTACCCCTGGTGTATACTGTAAGTGTTCCTGGCTCATTATAAAGAAGTCATATGAATGAATTATCAGTGTTTTTTTCCTCAGAAAAAGCAATCAGAAACTTGTGACTGTTTTTGTTACCCTGGGTGCTGCTAAGTGTTTGTTACCCTGGGTGCGGCTGAGAGTGTTTGCACACTGTAGATGTCATTATCTGGTGAAAACATTGATTTTACCTTTGTTTCCAGTAAATACACACCGGAAAAAAAATGCTAAAGCTATTCCTCACATCTATGGGATGTTTTGCGTTGACGGAGCAATACAAGAATTCCTTCGTTCAGACGGGTGTGCACAGCCACCAGCTTTGATGTTACTGTTGTGTTACTCTGTCATTTTGCTGGGTTGTAACTAGTAAATATATAATACAGGATTAGGCAAAAATGAAAAACCTCCAAGATTTTAAAGATTACCCCCCCAAAAAAAGCATGGTACAGTACATGCTATTCAAAATTTTAGTACATAATTTAAAGTGCATGGATTGCAGTTAATTAAGGCGCCTATTGAATTATTGCGATTGACCTTTACCTTAACTTAACTCTGATTACCCCTAGAAATAAATCACATGGACACCTTATCCTAAAAATAATCACACTGACACAACTGCATAAGTTTAAAAAGGTCAACAGTATTTATTGATGGTATGACCCTATTGAAATGGATGGCCAGGAGAGCGCTTGGAGACCAGCTAAGTCACAAATTTTAACAATGACGGTGACTACAACGCCCCAACTTGTAACCAGGGCGATGAACCGCCCCCCATTGAATTTAAGGCACAGCCCGCACTGTGACGGTCTTACCGTCCCTCCTATTGCATGGTGAGGACAGTTCAAGGAAGTGGCCATCGCCCCCCCTCAGGAACAGGACTCACCAGCCGTCCTGGCAGAGGGTGACAATACTGCACAGTAACCTCCTGCACCTCAAACTTGACCGCTGGTCGAGAGCGCCCTCCCGCCAATTAGAAATACATTTTTGTGAAGCCAAATTGTGTGAAGGCCGAAAGGCCAGGTGGTAATTGAAGAAAGAAAGGGAGAAAGGGTGGGAATCCAGACTCAAAGAGGAAGAAGGATCACCTGACTCACAACCCTGGATTCTATGGGTAAGAAAACTCTTCAACTAACTTTATTAGAATAATCCCAAAAATTCCAAGGCTCTTGAATGCCCTCATGCTTATGGATTCAGTATGAAATCCCGGCGGTCGGGATCCCGGCATTCAAAATCCCGATGCCGGAATCCCGACCGCCGAAATCCCGACAAGGGGGGGACGTGGATCGCCCCCCCCCCTTGCGGGCTCGCTGCGCTCGCCACGCAGCGGGCCCGGTGCCTCTCTACGCTCGGCACGCTAATTTATTCTCCCTCCAGGGGTGTCGTGGACACCCACGAAGGGAGAAAGTGTCGGGATTTCGGCGGTCGGGATTCCGGCGTCGGGATTCTGAACGCCGGGATCCCGACTGCCGGGATTTTAACTGCATCCCATGCTTATACAGCCCTCACTTAATCTAAGGCGCCTATTGAATTATTGCGATTGACCCTTACCTTAAGTTAACTCTGATTACCCCTAGAAATAAATCACACGGACACCTTATCCTTAAAATAATCGGACACAACTGCATAAGTTTAAAAAGGTCAACAGTATTTATTGATGGTATGACCCTATTGAAAGGGATGGCTAGGAGAGCGCTTGGAGACCAGCTAAGTCACAAATGTTAACAATGGGCGGCGACTACAACGCACCTACTTATAACCAGGGCGATGAACCGACCCCACTGAATTTAAGGCACAGCCTGCACTGTGACGGTCTTACCGTCCCTCCTATTGCATAGTGAGGACAGGTCAAGGAAGTGGCCATCGTCCCCCCGCGGGGGCAGGACTCACCAGACATCCTGGCAGAGGGTGGCAATACTGCACATTGACCTCCTGCACCTCAAACTTGACCGCTGATCGAGAGCGCCCTCCCGCCACAGCTAGGTTCAAAATTACCACTAAAGGTAATTACTGCAGAACCGCCCGCCAACCCTAACAATAGCCTATGCTAAACCAAAATGAAGAAAAAACCCTAACTGAAACAACTAAACAGGTCCTGGAGAAGGACCGTCATGCCTGTGTCTGACAAATGTACACCATCCTTCCTGTAGAAAGATGGGGACTCCCGGAGTAAAGAGGGGTGCCTGACCGCAATGCCGTCCAATGACGTGACAACCTTGGAGACTGCGAAATTCACCTTGTGCCTGATCTTCTCTTACGACTTGGGATCCCAGCAACCTCTCCAATTAAATCGAGGCACTATGTCAGACCAAACAATCCGCAACTCCGGCCAGCGGCTGACCAGTGTCCTGAGATCTGCCTCAATCCTCAAGATGAGGCCAATGCTGGTCTCCTGGCCTAAGTCGTTACCACCGAGGTGGATCACTAACACATCAGGGCGGCCCCACCTACGTTTTTTTTCGAACAGCAACGCTAACAAACCGTCCCACCGGAGCCCCCTAACACCAAACCAATGGACTGACTTAGCCCCTAAAGCTACGTGAGCCCTGGCAGCTAGCTGATGTTTGGATGCCCAGAAAAGAATGCCCGACGAACCAGACAGTGGCATAAGTCATTGAGGGAGGGGAAGGGGCTGTAAAGAGAAAAACCTAACCAGTTAGCATCGCAAACTTAAACTGTAAGATAACACAACTTAAGGTTAGGACAGGTATAATACACAACATGAATTAGTACCACTAGGACCCAAGTGAAGGTGAAAACCTTAAAAAACCGAGCTCTAGTATGGCATTCACCGGAAGTCCTGCCGCAGCTGCGCTGGTAGCCACACCAATACGGAACGAATGCGTCCCGTAGTCTGCGACCTCCAAACCCAAAGCAGCTACACAACGCTTAAATACAGTAGTGAACTTTAAATCGCGTTAACGGCGATGCATCAGCATGCGCAAGGAACTGGACCGGCGCAGCCGTCCTCTGAGGCAGATACGCCCCGGCCAGTTGCACGGGGCATACATCCCCTTCCGGCTGAGACTTAAGGGATATCCAGCGGCCCTTGCCTAACTGATTGGTAAAAGACCGGCGGAGCTTAAAAGGACGAGCCCGTCCTGGAAGACCATGTCTCTGAACCGCAAACCTGAATCAGTGGCACTCTTGCTGGCTGCTACCAGCTCGCTGACCCTAAAAGCCCCAAAGAATGCAAAAGAGAACACTACCCGAAAGAGCAACGTCTCTTCTGTGCTCTCTGCTACACCCTGAACACAGGCTATCAAATTTTGCAGCATCTGCAGATCAATTGGCTTGTGGGAATCCACTGCCACTGGCTGCTCTCTCGCCCAACCATGCAAAGCCTTTGCTAGCACAAAGGATTTGGTGGGGTCCCGTTCTCTGCGTAACTTAGCATGGAACGCTATCCCGGCTAAGGCTGCTGCCATGGCAGATTTCAACCGGCCAGCGCTATAGTGCCCTCACACGAAAGCCAGCAAACCGACTTACCGCTGTTTACCGAGGACTCTTGAAAGACCGCCCAGTCCTGCTGCGCGGCTGCATATGCCCTACGGGTGGAAGGGGCCAGGGATCGCAAGGCTAGTCCCATCATGTCTGCTCTACGATCTGCCATACAGAACATGGACAAGTGAGCCCCAGGGGCGATGCACTCTGTACCAACTCACAAAATTTTGCAAAGTTGAACCGCGACAGAGCATCAGCGATGCTGTTGTCAAACCCTGGAACATGCCACGCCATGAAATGTATGTTGCGCTAGTAATGACTGGACCTGACGTAGCTTAGCTTTCCTCCTGGGCAAGCAGTCCTGTATAAGGCCCAACAACTTGTCGACTTTGTCAGCCGGAAGGTGACAGCAGCCGGCAGCCGTGTCAATCTCTAACCCCAGGTAGGATATGACCCAAGTGGGGTCCTCGGTCTTGTCGTCGGCAACCGGTACCCCTAGGACCTGAAATACCCTGTTTGCCGAGGACAATATGAAGGAGCAGGTGTTGCTGTCTCTTGGTCCTACAAAGAGAAAGTCGTCCAGGTAGTGTGCAATGCCCCGGCACCCCGTAACGTCCTGGACGCACCAATGTAAGAATGTGCTAAACTTCTCGAAATAGGAGCAAGAGACTGAGCAACCCATGGGCAAATACCTGTCAAAGAAAATACCCCCGTCTAAACGAAAGCCCATAAAGCAGAATGAGTTAGGGTGTAACGGGAGGAGGCGGAAAGCAGACTCAATGTCCAACTTAGCCATGAGCGCGCCCCGCCCAAAACTGCGGACTAAACCGAGTACCTCATCAAACAGCTGATACCGCACGCTGCAAACTTCATCAGGAATAGCATCGTTAATGGATGCCCTGTGAGGGTAAGACAGGTGCTGAATCAACCGGTATTTACCCGGGGCCTACTTGGGTACTACTCTCAAGGGAGAAAAGCACATGTCGGGCAAAGGCTCTGAAGCAAATGGGCCAGCCATTCTGCCCAGTGCTACCTCGGCCTGCACCTTCTGTCTCACCACCTCAGGAAAATCCACTGCCACTGCGTGAAACTACCCTGACGTCGTCGGGGATGGGCAAACTAAAACCGTAACTAAAACCTTGTAACAAAAACAGGGCATCCTCCCTGTTAGGGTAGGAATGCAAACAAGGTTCCAACTCGGCCAGGACTATGGGAGATGGTGCCTTACTTAGAGCCGGTGCAGGCGTCACCAGTCCCGGCAGCTTTACAGGCCTTAGCTGGGTGGTTGGCCCCACAATTACAGCATTCGTGGCGAAAATGGCATTTGGCACCTCTAACGCACTTGGAATCGTTAAAGGTAAAATACACTTGCCTTTTGCGGCCGGTTTAGATCCCTTTTTACCGGGGGGAAATGGCTTCTTGGGGTGGGCCTCGGCGGCGGTATGGCCTTTGCCAATGACCTCCAACCATATCTCCATGTGTTTGAGCCCCATGGGCATGACCCGGGTGCCGTCATGGGTTAAACTAAATTTTTCGTCATAATCCCTCCACGCAGTGCCCTTGTAAGTGAGAAAAGTCTAGTTTACGAGGAAGATATAACGGAGGACATTGCTGTGTTCCTCGGGTCTGGTGTCTAAATAACAAGAGGCAAATATCAGGAACCCCTTGAGCCAGTGGTGAAAACTCCGGTAGGCGGTACTGGCAGCTTTCTTGACCTTATCGAAGTCCGTTTTCATGTCACTTGTTAACGTGAAAACATCTACGAACTTCCATATTGCAATTTTTTCCTCAGGCCCCGGGATACTGCGGTGTTACTGCAGTGGACCATGACGGAAAGAGGCTGCGGGGGCTTAGCTTTAGTAGCCCGCTTACCCTCTCCCACTTTCTTTGGGACTGCGCGTGCTACAAGCTTGGCAAATTTACGGGGGCACCTAGTGGTCCCTGACTCATCGCTGAAATCAGAGGAATGGCCAGAAGAAGACCCAGAGGTATCATCCTCATTATCATCAACATGCTCACCATCTCCCAGAAGATCGACAGCCTCGAGAGACCCAGTCTCCTGGGACGTCCCTGCAGCAGCTGGTATGGCCCGCAAGACTGTGTTGACAGGTGAAGCGGGTGCCACGACCGTCCTTCGGCCCCCCGACCTTGTTCCTGTGCTGGTCTAACTGGCCGCCCTGTCTTCCCCGGCAGGATGTTCCGTCTCTGTGGCCGCTGGCCGCTGAATCGTTGAGACCTCGGGAGAAGCGGCAAAAGTTAGTGACGCACTTGGTACACATGACAAACCAACCTCCCCCTGTGTCTGAGACACAGGGGCTGTGGACAAGGTGCTGCGAACTGTGGGATGGGCTGAAAACCCCGCTTAGGTCCCGGGCTTCCATGAGGGCGCTGTACTATATTGTGGGAATGACCAACCCTGGCCATAAAGGCCGGGGTATTGCCCCGTGTTTTGGAAACCCCCTAGGCCCTGGCCTGCAGCTTGGGGGTACCCCCAATGCTCTTGTGTTGGGTAATGTGACTGAGGTTCCGGGGCCGACTGTGTGTGGTAAGGCAACGTCAGGGGTATCTGATGCCCAGACTATGGGGGGGAAAACCTGAGGGAAACGGGGACTGAAACCAGGGTAATACCCAGCCTGGACACCCTGGGGAGGCATGCCGCTATGTTGCGGATGCCAAGCCGCACCCGGCCCAGAGGGGGCGAGCTGCGGAAACTGGTATTGCGCGCTCCCTGTTTGGGGAATGGGGGACTGCTGCAGACCCTGTGTAGCTGAGGGGCCCTGATGGGGTAGAAATCCCCCAAATGGGAAGCCCACGGAGCCCTGTGGGACACCTGCAGAAAATCCACCAGCAGAGGGCGGCAGCGCCTCTAAACTGGTGGGATATATAACCTGGACAGCATCCAGTAAACCCCGGTATAGGGGCGTCCTGGACCCCCCTTGAATGACTATCATGCCGGATTCCTCCCCCCCCCCTGGGGTGGAAGACCTGGGGGTCTGCACTGGGGAGCTGCCTGTGGGGCCTGAAGGCCCGGAGCCCCTGGGGCCTTGTGATCCAGCAGCCGCCACCGGGTCCCGAGTATCTCGGCGGTGACTGAATTCTGAGCGGGGAAGGCAGGAGCCGGGACCGTGGATGACGATACGTGTCCCGCCCGCCGCCCGCCACCGCGTGCAGCGGCCGATGACAGTGGCCGGGCTGACTCTGCCAGCCATCTAGGTGGGGGAGCGGAACGGCTGGAGCGCCTCATGGTGCCTAGCTGAAGCTACAAAAAGGGAGTATTAGTAAAATATAAAAGCACTTAACTGCTGCCTGTACGCTGCCAGCCGATCAGCCCGCAGAAATCCAGACTCAAAGAGGAAGAAGGATCACCTGACTACCTTTTATATACCCCTGCATAAGCTACCACCCATTCTACACCTGATTGGCTACACCTAACAATCCTGGATTCTATGTGTAAGAAAACTCTTCAACTAACTTTATTAGAACAATCACAAAAATTCCAAGGCTCTTAAATGCCCTCATGCTTATACAGCCCTCGCTTAATCTTTCAGTCGGTTTGAATATGATATTGTCATATGGTTCTTGGTCGATGTTTATAGAACTCGGCTATCAAATGGCCCTATTAGCTGTGTAGAGAGTAGAGATGTGCAGACTCGTATTCCAGAGATCCGAGGCTGCACGGACGTCATCATTCCGAGCCCGGTTCCGAGCAGTGCTTGGAGATTCCCGCCTCTCTAGTCCGTCCGCGTGGGCAGAACGTCATCGCCCGGCTCCGGATTACGCAAGGCTTTAAATAGCGGCTGCCGCGCCCGCCATCTTCACTCCAGTCTAGTAGTGGGTTGGGAGAGTGTGTGTTGGTGCTGCTGCTGGGGCTTAAACTTGAGCTTGACCTTGAACGCAATATTTTATTCACTGGGGCTCTCTCCCTCAGTGCTGCTGTGTACTCTGTTCTCCTCTCTGCTTAGGGTGGGATCTCCCTAGCAAGGAGGACAGTCTAACTGTGTACTTGTAGTACTACTGTCTCCTCTGTGCTGGGGCCTACCTCTGGTGTGGTGCTGTAATATTATATATATTATATTAATAATTAATTATATTATAAATATAGTGTCCACTGGTGCTGCCTGCACCGAATCTGCCAGTATTATTTACTCAGTCCACTGTTGCCACTGGCAGTGCTACTGCCTAAGTGTACCTACCTAGTACATACTAGGCTGCTATATATAATTTAATTAAAAAATAATACCTGTGCTGCGTGTGACTGTAAAAAATAACTCCATGCTGCTGGTGACTGACGTGTGCCACTGAGTGCCACTGCCAAGCAGTACCTAATAATAAAATTAATTATTATAAATTCTGCTGGTGCATAATAGTCTGCTACTGGTGCTGTGTAACTACCTTTTGTGGTGGCCACTGGCAGTGCTACTGCCTACCTACCTAGTAGTTTAGTTTCTCTACCTACTAGGCTGCTATATTATTAATACTTCATTAATTTAATTATATATAGTCCACTGGTGCTGCCTGCACTGAATACTGTGTGAATAGAGGTTGCCAGTATTATTTACTCAGTTCACTGTTGCCATTGACAGTGCTACTGCCTAAGTGTACCTACCTAGTACAACTACATACTAGGCTGCTATATATAATTTAATTAAAAAATAATACTTGTGCTGCGTGGGTCTGTAAAAAATAATTCCATGCTGCTGGTGCACTGACGTGTGCCACTGAGTGCCAAGCAGTACCTAATAATAAAATTAATTATTATAAATTCTGCTGGTGCACATATACTAGTACAGGTTGAGTATCCCTTATCCAAAATGCTCGGGACCAGGAGAATTTTGGATAACGGATTATTCCGTATTTCGGAATATTTTAATATTTCAATGATGTATTTTGAAGTATCTTGCATTTATGCTGTATAAACACATAATATACACACAAATATATTTTATTACCACATAAAATACACACAAATATATTTTAATTGTTAAAAAAAAAGGTTTCAAAACGTGAAACAAAATGTGTGTACTATCTGAGCACTGAATTTGAATGCCAAGCAATCATTTTCTTGCACATATATAGTGCCAGTTACATATCATGTCCTCAGTAGTGCTGTTACAAATGTCCCCAGTGAGTTTTTAGCAAAAAAAAATTTTTTTTTCACTTTCTGGAATGTCCGTATTTCGGAATAATTCGGATAACGGATATTCGGATACGGGATACTCGACCTGTATTGCTGACGTACAGTATCTACCTGTCTTGTGCATAGTTATCCAGCTACCTCGGTGCAACCTTTTGCCCTAAAAACAATATTGTGAGGTGTGAGGTGTTCCGAATAGGCTCGAAATCAGTGGAAATGAATGTTAGTGAGGTCAATAATAGCGTAGGAGCAAAAAACCCACAAAATTCTGCGATTTTAGCAGTTTTTATGCTTTTTTTTTTTTTTAAATTAGAACCAAAAACCAAAAAAATCCAAACACAAAACGTTTAGGGGGTGTTTTGGCAAAACCCATTAGAACCAAAAACCTCAAGGTAATCAGAATCCAAAACACAAAACACGAAAAGTGGCCGGTGCACATCCCTAGTAGAGAGGCCTGTCATTATGATGAGGATTGTTTTCCTACAAGTATTAAAAATGTAGCCAGACAAAGTGAGCTTCATCAAGAAATTGCTGCGATAACGCCAAAAATGACCCCCGGGTTAATGTGAAACTTAGGACATTGACAATGTGTATCATGAATTAAGTTCACATCTGGAAAATATCATATTCATAACCAATTGAAAATAAACTAGGAATGATGCACTAACGTAAAAATTTGATAAACCCCCGATATCGGGGTTTTACCCCATTTTGATATGCAGGAAAATGGAGGCTGAGTCCCTGGCTGAGCAGCAGCAGCAGCCCTGGGGAGCCACAGGGGACACACTGCACATCGCCGGGCACATCGCAAAGGGCAACTCTTATCACAAGAGCTGTCCTTTGCAATAATTATCACATATGTTAGTACATATGCGATAATTATCTATTCAGTAGCCGACGATGTGCAGCAGAGAGTAACTGCGAATCTTAATGCACCCACTGTGCTTAGGTGCTGGGGAACCATTGTGGCCTCATATAAATAAAAAAATTATAATAATATTCTATGCACTTTTACATTATGTACTAAAATTCTAAATAGCATTTACCATTGCTGTTTTTTATTAAACTTTAAAATCTTGGAGAAGTTTTTTTCCTGTACTTGTTTCTTAACCCTTTGAGTGCCAACATCTCTGTGAGAGATGTGCAAAATATTCCCCAAAAATGCCAGCGTCCCTTATATTTGTTATATACAGTAAATTCAAAGTAGTGCTTGGTTTTTTTTTTTAAATGTGGAAGTCCTTTTTAATATCCAACATAAGTGGGACAAGGACATATACATTTTGTGCCGATTTTATATTCCACCACTGCTGTTTTTGCAATGTTTCTCAGATGTACTATAAACTGTATGTTTGTGCCGCTGCTCTTTGCTTACTAACCAGCCAGCTTGCTGCAGCCTTTGGCCAATATTGATGAAAACAAGGTACTTGTTTCCTAGCATGGCCACAAACGCGATGCCCCCGATTTTCCCATTGAAATGCATTGAAAAAAGTCAAAATCGCGTCGGTCCTCCGACCTTTTCATACCCCCACTATCCACGTTGGCGTGCAGTTGAGAATAGAATAGTGTGGCGAGCGCAGCGTGCCCGAAGCGTGGCGAGCGCAGCGCGCCCCGCGAGGGGACGCGGATACCTTCACAGGTAAACGCGTCCCTTCGCGGGCTTCACAGGTATCCGCGTCCCCTTGCGGGGCTCGCTGCGCTCGCCACGCTTCGGGCTCGGTGGCTCGCTGCGCTCGCCACACTATTCTATTCTCAACTCCACACCGACGTGGATAGTGGGGGTATGAAAAGGTCGGAGGAAACGTACCGCCACGCTTCGGGTTCACGTTGATCGTGGGGTGGCATAAAATACTTTTGTGGGGACATTTCACTGTTCAGGGGTCTTTTGGAGGGTTTCTGGCCCATTTACCATTGTTCCCTATGATGATTTGTGTAAATTTAACCATTTAACATTGTTTCCTATGGGAAATCGGGGGCATCGCGGGTAAATTGAGGCATTTAACATTGTTCCCTATGGGGAAATCGCGGGCATCGCGTCGGTACCATCGCACCCGATTTTTTAGTGCATGCGATGGCCCCCGATTTTTCCTCACGATGCCCACGATCATGATCTTTGTGGCCGTGCTAGGAAACAAGTACCGAAAACAATAATATGAAGTTAGGATATTGAGGTTGATACTACTGTGGCAACTAAAAAGGCCAATATTATGTTATTTGTAGCTGTTTTTATACATTGTTGAATAAATACAGAACCAAAATGTGAGGGTGGTTTTAGCAATACTAAAACCAGAGCCTGATGAGGAATTAGAACCAAGACAACTAGGCTGGCACACATCTCTAGTGGACTCTAGCGTGTCTGCATGTCTAATGGGTTTATTAAGGATTATAATAAAGGCCCCTCAAAGGTACCTAGCACCCAAAAATGTATAAAACCTGTGTGCAGGTGAGCCTTAAACCATAAAGTATGTTTTATATTTAACGGTAATGTGATAGTATTGGGCATGTTTACAATTCTGATTTCTAGAGTAGGAATGACCAAAAAGGGATTTTTGTAAGAACTTACCGTTCGAATCCCTTTCTCTGATATGGTCCTGGTGACACAGCTCAACACTGGGATGTAGGAGGGTCCGAAGGAGCCAGGCACCTATCCTAAAGCTTTAGAGGGTAGGCTCCTCCCCTACTGCATCCCTGGACTCTTCAGTTCAACTTTCAAAGCCACTGGAATACATTAACTCAGTACAAACGCCTGCACATATTATATGCACATTTTATAACAGAAACTGTTAACTTTTAACCATTTTAACATGAACATCATGAAATTCTGGCATACTTACTGAGCGTAAGGGAGGGATCGCTGTGTCACCAGGACCATATCAGAGAAAGGGATTCGAACGGTAAGTTCTTACAAAAATCCCTTTTTCTCTTTCAATGGTCCTGGTGACACAGCTCAACACTGGGACGTTCCAGAGCCGGTCCTTTGGGAGGGTACGCTCAGGTCTGCAGCTCTCAGCACTGCTCGCCCGAATGATGCGTCCTCCGACGCGAACTCATGGAATCTATAGAATTTGGCAAATGTGTGAACAGATGACCAAGTGGCAGCTCTGCAAACCTGCTCCGCTGTGGCCCCATGTCGGACCGCCCAAGAGGTAGCAACTGACCTGGTGGTATGCGCATTAATTCTGGCCGGTACAGGCCTACCCACTTTGGTGTATGCAAAAGCTATCACAGATCGCAACCACCTAGCAATGGTCTGCTTAGATGCAGGCCAACCAATTTTATGTACGTCATACAATACCAATAAAGTGTCAGTCTTTCTAACACTCTTCACTCTGTCCACATATATGCGTAAGGCACGCACAACATCCAAAGTCTTCAACTTGTCCCTTTTCTTGGAACCCTCTGGGGGTTGAAACACAGGTAGAACTATCTCCTGATTTAAATGGAAGGCAGAGACTACCTTCGGTAAAAATTGCGGCACTGTTCTCAGAACAGCCCTGTCATCGTGAAAGATTAAGAAGGGAGATTTGCATGACAAGGCTCCCAACTCAGACACCCTCTTAGCAGATGCTACTGCTAACAAAAACACTAACTTCCACGTGAGAAACTTAAAGTCAGCCGACCTCAAAGGCTCAAAAGGTGCCTTCTGAAGGCAATCCAAAACCAGTGACAGGTCCCAAGGTGCTACTGGTTGCTTGTAAGGGGGTTTCAGTTTGGATACCCCTTGTAAAAAAGTTTGAATCTCCGGTAAAATGGCAATTCTTTTTTTGAAAATAGATGGACAAGGCCGAAATCTGCACCTTCAACGACTGAAGACTTAGGCCCGAAGAAAATCCATCTTGTAAAAAATCCAACATTTTTGATAATTTGAAGTGAGATGTGTGAGCTTTTTGCCTCTCACACCATCTAATATAAGTCTTCCAGACTCTATAATAATTTGCAGAAGAAACAGCCTTTCTGGCTTTTATCATAGTCTGCACTACTGCGTCAGAAAATCCTTTCTTTTTCAAAATGGCGGTTTCAATAACCAAGCCGTCAAAATCAATCGATCGGAATCCAGATGATTGAATGGGCCTTGTCTTAACAGGTCTGGTCTCAGAGGTAGACGCCATGAATCCACTGATAACCTCTGAAGCCTCGAATACCAAGACCTCCTTGGCCAATCTGGGGCCACAAGGATCACCGGGACCTTCTGGTCCTGTACCCTCTTTAACAGTCTTGCTAACATCGGAATAGGAGGGAATGCATAAAGAAGATCTCCCTGCCAATGGGTAGTCATGGCATCCACTGCCTCTGCTAGCGGATCTCTCGTTCTGGCATAGAACCTGGGCACCTGATGGTTGAACCTGGATGCCATTAGGTCCAAATCCGGAGTTCCCCACATTGCAGTGATCTGGTGAAACACCTGAGGGTGTAGGCTCCATTCTCCTTCCTTGAGCTCCTCCCTGCTCAGGAAGTCTGCTTCTATATTCTCCACTCCTGGAATGAATATAGCCGATACTGCAGGAACATTCTGTTCCGCCCATAGAAAGATTCTGGACACCTCCCACATGGCCAATCTGCTGCGTGTACCTCCCTGGTGATTCAGATACGCCACAGCTGTGGCATTGTCGGTCTGAATCCTCAAGGGGGAGTTCCTTAACCTGTCTCCCGCCAAGGAAATCACTTTCCAGACAGCTCTCAGCTCCAAGATGTTGATTGGCAACGCTGATTCCTCTGCCGTCCACAGGCCCTGCAGCCTGAGATCCAGGGCTACTGCCCCCCAGCCCCTGAGACTGGCATCGGTAGTTACTATCAACCAGTCCCAGGTCTGTAATGACCGACCCCACTGAAGGGAATCTACCTCTGTCCACCATTTCAAGGAGTCCCGAGTGTCTGCGGACAGCACTATCAACTCCGTCTTCATGGTCAAAGTGTTTCCTGACCAGGCTGACAAAATGTTCCATTGGAATACTCGAGAGTGGAACCTGGCAAATTGAAGCGTTTCGAATGACGCCACCATTTTCCCCAGGAGTTTGAGGCACCTCCATACTGACAAGCTCGGAGCCCTGAGGATCTCCTGAACTAGATTGACCAGGTCCCTGGCCTTTATCTCCGGGAGGAATACCCGATGGAGATGGGTATCCAGTATGACTCCCAAGAACTGGATCCTCTGTGATGGTACCAACTGAGATTTTTGTAAGTTTAAAATCCAGCCGTGAGCCTGCAAAAAACTGATGGCCTCTTTTAAATGACTTTGAAGCAGTGTTGCTGATTCTGCTTTGAACAGGAGATCGTCCAAATAGGGTATTACTGTGATTCCCCTGAGCCTCAGCACTGCCGCCATCACAGACATTATTTTTGTAAATACCCTTGGCGCGGTTGCTAGGCCAAAAGGTAACGCCCGGAACTGTAAATGCAGGTCTCCTATGGCAAATCTCAACAGCATCTGATGTTCCGGGTGAATGGGAACGTGCAGATATGCGTCCTGGACATCCATGGACGCCAAAAATTCTCCCTGGTCCAGACTCAGGAGTACAGTTCTCAAAGACTCCATTTTGAAATGGTCTACCCAAAGGTGAACATTTAAGGACTTCAAATTTAGTATTGGTCTGAAAGACCCGTCTGGTTTGGGCACCAGGAACAGCGTGGAGTAAAATCCTTTCTTCCACTCTGCCCTGGGAACCGGGACTACCACCCCTTTTTCCAAAAGGGAATGAGCCGCTCTCATAAGAGCTGTGCGCAGGAGCGCCTGCTTTGGTATGGGTGTGGGGATGAACCTCTTTGGAGGCCGCCCTCTGAAAGGGATTTTGTAACCCTGGGTAATAATCTCTAAGACCCAGGTATCCTGGTCTAAAGAAGCCCAAGCGTCTCTGAAGTGTGTAAGACGCCCCCCCACCTTTATCCCTGCCGGGCTGATCCCCTGGCAGTCATGCGGAGGGTTTTTCCTCTCCTTTAGAGGCAGGCTTCTTATTGAAAGAGCCAAACTTGGACCTTTGGGATTTGCCCCTGGAGTTCTGGAACTTTCCCCTGAACGATTGTCCCCGAAAGGACGCACCACCTCTAGGGGAGGGCCGAAAGGACGGCCTAAAAGCAGCAAATCTGGATGACTGCTTTGTTGAGGAGGCCGGCAGAAACGTACTCTTGCCGCCTGTGGCTTGTTTTATAATCTCCTCAAGCTCAGAACCAAAAAGTAACTTTCCCTTGAAAGCTAACATTTCTAAGGCCTTTTTGGACTCATTGTCTGCTTCCCAGGCCTTAAGCCAGAGTACCCTCCTGGCATTTATGGAGACTGTGGATACTCTGGTAGCCATTTTAAGAGCTTCCTCCTCTGCTTCCACCGCATATTCTGCAGCGGCCTTAATCTTTTCTGCTACCAGCAAAGCACCGTGGTCAGCCTGCAGCATGGTGCATAGCTCACCAGCCCACTCTATAATGGCCTTAGAGACCCAGGCTGAAGCAATAAGGGGACGCAGGGTAAACCCCACCCCTTCAAAAATAGCCTTGAGGTTTCCCTCTAGCTTTTTATCCACAGCGTCTTTAAAAGCTGCACCACCCTGTACAGGCAATACCGTAGCTTTTGATAAGCGTGCCACAGAAGCATCCACAACAGGCACCTTTTCCCAGAGTTCAGAATGAGACTCCGGCATGGGGTACAGACTAAGGAATCTTTTAGGCATCTGTAGCCTCTTATCTGGGGTTTTCCAAGCCCCTTCCAATAGTTCCTGTAACCCCTCATCTGAGGGAAAAGTAACAGCCTCCTTTCGCTGTCGCTTAAAAACACCCTTAACAGGGGTCTTATCCTCAACAGACAGTTTTAACGCCTGTTTTACAGCCACAATAAGATCCTCTATACCAGCAGCAGAGGTCTCTTCAAAATCATCACCCTGGTCCCAGGGTGTGTCAGTATACTCTCCTTCCTCTTCCTCTAACACATTAGGCATAGCATAAGACCTTTTAGGGGTCCCTGTAACATCATCCATTTTGTCCAGTATTTCACTGAATCTGTTGATCCCCTTAGCAGTATCCTGCATCACCTGAATAAGTGCAGGATCTGCCTGGGTAAGAGGTAAGGAGCCAGACGACTGCTGAGATGATGGCATAGGTCTCTGTGATTCTACCAGCACATCACTCTGCCTGTCCAGAAGCTGCACCAAAGCGTTTACCGACCTGCCTAGGGCACTGGCCCACGCAGGTTCACTCTGCTCTCCCCTATGGTGTTCACTGCCCATGGGTCTCACATCAGCGCAAGTAATACATAAGCCCCCCTTGGCCATCTGCTCAGGGACAAACTTTTGTGTGCAAACATTGCACGCGCTCAGTGCACTAAGGACTCCCTCCCCCAAAACCACAGCCTGATGCTCAGACATGATGCAAGTGAAGCGTATATATATATATCTCAATATACACAGTGCAAACAATTGTACAAGCGTTTATACAAAGTCAATGCACCCAATCACTTAGCTGTCTGTAGGTTTCAACTGCGGGGAAGCGATGCCCAGGAAATCCAAGTCACTCTGCCAGGATCAATAAGCCAGCTCAGCTCCGCTGCAAGCGTTCTGAAAGGCGCCAAAGTCAGAGTGAAGGAAGAGACCAAAGTCCCTGCTGCTGCGGGGTCCGTGACCTTTTGGCGCCAACCACCCCCAGCTAGCCGCTCCTTAGGTAGGATTTCCTTGTTCCAGTATCTCCCCCTCAAATGGGGACCACTTGGAACATGCCTGTCACAGCGCTGCTGTCCTCTCAGTCAGGAGCTCAGCGTGTAAGCTCCGCATAAAATGGCCGCCGCCATCACGGAGCGCCTGTCCCCCATGATCCCCACCTAAATGTGGAGCCGGTTTCAGGCTACTCCGGAGCCCAGGCAGCCTCTTAATAGAGGCTGTAAGCGCAGCACAGGGAGACCAGACAGAGTCTACCCTGTGCACAGAGAGCTGACAGGACGCGCTTCTGTCAGCTCCTGCTGCGCTAGCAGTGTGAGGATTCACTATGAAAATCCTCACACTGTGCCTACCTAGCTAGGGTAATAGTTAATAAAATAATAAAAATCCCCTAACTACTCTAATTCTTCGGCTGCTCCTGCAGCCCTTTAGAATAGCACCCACTCCAGTGGGCACCTAACACGAACTGAAGAGTCCAGGGATGCAGTAGGGGAGGAGCCTACCCTCTAAAGCTTTAGGATAGGTGCCTGGCTCCTTCGGACCCTCCTACATCCCAGTGTTGAGCTGTGTCACCAGGACCATTGAAAGAGAAATGGGCAAAATATTGGCAGTCAGTTCAACAAATGTCACAACAACTGAAATTCACACCCTTTCAGACTAGGACAAATGAATAAAAAATGATTTAGCTTAGTCTGAAAGGATCCTTTAAAAAAAAAAAAAACAGTTGTGACCATGGATGAACACGGGGGTTAACATGGGTCACAGTGCAGTGTGAATGGGTAACCTGGGTCGATATCTGCCATCCAGTTAATCGCTTTTAAGAAAGCCTTATCTCTCTCACTTGAGACTTGTGCATTGAGGAGTCAGGACTTAAGGCCCCCATACATTGAGGCGATTTGGTCCGATTTCGGCCGATTGCGACCAATCGGCCCGTGAATTTGGACCAAATTGCCTCTCCCTGACATGCAGTCGGGTCCGATGCGCGGTCCGGTGCGCATCGGACCCGACTAGGTGGTCGGACCGGCTGGTGGGAAGCAGGGACGCATGTGATCTATAACAACGGATCGCATGTGTCCCTGCCGCCGGAAAGGTCCCGGCGGATCGCACTCTGTCGGGTGTCCGTACACTGCTGCGAGACGTCGCAGGCAGTGTATGGGCACCTTTACTGTAACAGTAGTTTGTGTGTTTGTATGTGGCAGCGCTTTATTTTTATTTTTATTTTTTAATTAGCTATGTAAAAATGTAGGATCTCCTCCTGTTCTTGGCTGCTTTAGTAATCCCTCTCTCCCATTCACAGGTGAATAAAGATGGTTATAGCGAAGTCATGGACTATGGTGAAGCACTTCGATGGTGCACCAAAACCTGAAGATTTCAAGCTAGTAGAGACAGAGCTGCCACCCCTGAAAGATGGAGGTAATGGATAATAAGCAGTTCTTTTTCTAGTATTTGATACTTAAGAACATCTCATGTGTTTTGGGGAGGCAGGGGCTGGGGAACCCATATTTTACAAATGCACTGTATTACTAAAGCAGTACTCTGTGTTTAAGGCTCTTAACACTTATTAATATCGTTATGTCAAAAACTGTACTGTACCGTTTCATTATAATCCATAAAGGGGAAGTCTATATTACTATACAGTATATCATTAATGTGTTTGTTTTTTTTTTAAACAAATATCTATATAACGTTTTTCAATGCAATGCAATCTAGAACAAAAAGTATGTGCAGCACATACTTTTAGATCTGTGCGATGGGATGTGCGTGGGAGCACGCATCTCATTGCACCCGTCAATTGTACCGTGTATGGGCACCTTAACTTATTGTAGATGTGTGTGCAGACTACCAATATTTCACTCAAGTGCAATGAAAAAAATTCAGGGCTGTGAGCATCTCTGAATCAGGCCCTTACATGGAATGTCCCTCTGTAGTGGACAGTCCGGGTGTTTGATGATACCATTTGCATCGAATGGCATCATCAAGGTTCCGATTCTGCAAATCACCCCCTGTCTTTCACACTTACTCTAGATCCGACATGTGAGAATGTAAAAGTTTGCTGGTATGCATGAAAATGATAATGCTAAATGCGTTATGTGATCAACATACTATAACTGCTCTGAAAATTATGGAAATTATAATTTTTACTCCACAAGTCTGGACTCTGTCTGATAGTCTTTATATCTGTTTACAGAAATATTGATGGAATCAGTCTTTCTGAGTGTGGACCCCTATATGAGGTAAATATTAGTAATAATTAAAAACAATGTTTAATTTCAGATTTTTGAGTGCTACACAAAATGGGATAATGCATCCACCTCTTTCCCCGTCTTCTTATCTCTATCATCCCTGTCCCCCTCTTCCCCGTCTCTTTCTTTCACCTCCCCCACCTCATCTGTGTACTCTCTCTCCTCTTTGACACTTTCCATCCCTCTCACCTGTTTCTTGGCACAATTGATGGGAACATTAATGGTTAACCCAGTGGTTCCCAAACTGTGTGCCTAGACACCCTGGGTTGCCTCTGGACACTTAGAGGGGTGCTCTGGGTTGGTGGTTCAGTACAAATTTAAATTATTTACGGTCAAAATACAGTGCTTGTGTCTTTATAAAGTTTGTGGACAAACAAACGTAAATACTATTCTTGTCCACATAATTGATCCTAAGGATGACAGGGTGGCCAATCCTGGGATCGGTGGGATCCTGGGATTTGGCCCCAAAAACCCCAGGGTTGGAGTCTCCAATCCTGGGATTTCGGGATTAGACTGCGCATGTACAGTCGAATGTCGGGCAGCATCTAAGCACTCGTTCAGACACTGTCCGGCTGTTCCGAATGCCTGGCCTACGCCAATGTGCAGCGTGATGGTCAGAGGTCATGCTTCGCAGGCTGAACAGTCACTATGCCCGCCTCAGGCATTTTTTATATTAGAGAAGGGATTGAGCATTTTTCAATCCTGAATTCCGGGATTGGCTTCCCTAGATGACATACAAACACAACATTTTTTTTTTTTTTTCTAAATTTCCAAATAATAAACTTCTGGCCTAGGGGAGCCTTGGAAAAAATCTAAGGTTCTAATGTGCCATGACTTGGTTAACCATTTAATGGCCATCCCTAGCTTTATCCTAAGTGCATATGAGAAAAGGCCATGGTCTCTATTCCTATTCCTAGCAGCGGTCAATGAATGTTGTGATGGTGGCCGGGCCTCCCTACAGCTCGACTGTACAACTGTGTACAGTATGTCAAGCAACAACCGGGTGTAGTTTATCAGGTAGACCAGGCAGGGGCAACCTGTGGTTCTCCAGCTGTTCTGGAATGACAAGTTTCAGCATGCATGGCCACAGTTTTAGCATTCCTTATAGCAAAACTGTGGCAAGGCATGCTGGGACTTTAACAACAGCTGGAGAGCCGAGGGGTTGCCTATGCTTGAGATAGGCAGTGTCTAGGATAACAGTCAATAGGTTGACATGAAAAAGGTCAACACATGGTGACACCTGTTGACGTGGAACCCCAATTAGCATAATTTGTACCCTCACATGGCTTGCTTGGCTCCCCATGCTTTGGGCTTGGCACCTCACTTCGCTCAGCACACTTTACCATTCT
Source organism: Crinia signifera (assembly GCF_055691185.1). Classification (NCBI taxonomy): domain Eukaryota; kingdom Metazoa; phylum Chordata; class Amphibia; order Anura; family Myobatrachidae; genus Crinia; species Crinia signifera. The sequence goes on along the minus strand of NC_139217.1, from coordinate 275,134,664 downwards.
CTCTTGTCCACGTGGATGGCAAAGTGTTTTTTTTTGTCGACCTTTTGACCATGTTGACCTTTTTGGTGTCGACCTATTGACTGTCTATCTGGACACTGTAGATCTATCAACAGGAAATATTCTCAACCTCTGTCCTCAAGGTACATCTTCATGGAAGGTTTTACAGATAGCCAGGCTTCAGCACAAATAGTTGATCTGTGGTACTAATTAAGCCACCTGTGCTCAAGCATGAATATCACTAAAACCTGAACTGTAACTCCACTAGGGTGAGGTATCGCATGCGGTACCTTGCATGCACTATCCAGCCAACTCACCCAGCAGCTGCCGGACAACAGTATTGCAAATGATACATTGTATGCAAAAGGACCGCTTACAATGTATCGTATGCGATCCTGGCAAAGACTACGGGCTGCCATGAATATTCATGGCAGCCCGTAGGATCTATGACTGCGATGCGGGGTGCACGGAAACGTGATCGTAGGAAAACGCATAAAAGTGGCCATATTGACTAGTGAATGGCCGCCTTAAGGGGTAAATTTACTAATATGGGAGTTCTATTGAAGATGGGATGTTGCTATGGACAACCAATCCGATTCTATTTATTAACTTCTAGAAGGTTTTACATAATTTAGAAGTCGATTCTAATTGGTTGCTATGGGCAACACCACATCCTAAACAAAACTTCCATCTTGGTTAATTTACCTCTTAATGTTCCTAGAGGACCAAGGTTGGGAATGCCTGCAGTACTGTATGTGTGTGTGTGTGTGTTCCCTATATATAGGATTTAAAGGGTGTGAAACCATACCCATCAGTGGCTTAGTCTAGAGTAAGGTGCTATGTACTTAGTCATTGTTAGGTAACCACCAACGGTTACGTTATGCACATGTACAGTTAACACTACAAATTTGTATTTGCGCAAAGGTTCTTTGCTGCGGACATCATTAGATGCACTACTGGATGACATAAAAAAGAGGCAAGCAATGGTTAGCTGCACAGTGAGGAGTCAATTTATCCCACATTAACTAAACTCACACAGAGGGGTCGCCAGCACTGGTTCCGATTACTGGTTTATCCTCAATATTGTGACTTTGCTGTATTTATGGTTAACCTATTGTGTTTTATATTTCACAGACCATACAGTAGACGAATGATGAAAGAAGGGGATGTTATGATAGGAACTCAGCTTGTCAGGTAATAAACCATATTGTGTCTGTTAAATTAGCTGTAATGCACAATTAAAATAAGGATTTTTATATAAAACAACAACTGGTTGTACAGTGCACAAGGTGTTCTGATGTGCAATACCCTTTGAATGTTTAGCTTCTAGAACAAACTACTATCCAGGACATGATGTATTGTTGAGGATATATGCAAGGTAGCAACTATCTGAACATTTGTGTAGGTTAAACTAGAAGCATATAAAACAAGTTTACATTAAACTTACACCATACACTGTACATTTACAGTATAACCCCCTTTGTTTGTAAACATTTGCTTTGCTGTGCAAATACACTCACTAGGGCTTTGAGAATGCTTAACACAAAAAGGACTAATACAGAAAAGCATGATATATGTATAAGCAACAATGAAGCGTCTGCATTATGAGTCAGCCAATCACTAGCGGTTATGCAAAAATGGCAAAAGTCATAAATAAGCCATATCAAACTGACATGTTAATCTTTGTTACTAGACCCAATATAAATGGTGTACACTTCATAATATAATAAATACTACCCCTGTCATAATTTATTTTAAACACAAATAAAAAAAAGATGTTCTTTTAAATATTACAGAATTCTTAATGTTACTTGCCTGTTTATTCATTATATGATTAAATATTATGTGAATAAATAGGTAGAAACAATAGTGCAGTGTATTATATGCAGTGCTTTGGTACAGTAGTTCAATAAATACATATAAAAAACACTACTAGTATTGCCCCATGAAGGTATAGGAACTCCAATTAGTGAGTCTCTCGAAAATGAGTAACTTACGGATCTGATGTGGTGTATGGGAGCCTTCCTGGTCAAACAGAACAATCCAGATAATGCCTCTGCCACTATATATAAAATCTGGATGACTACAGCCTTTTGCAGGCCACTTGTGTGGGGAGGTGGGTGTCGCAATGTAAAACTAGAGATCCTTAGCCCATGCACTCTTCCGATGTGTCGCATGCAGGTTCACATGCATTACAACTATGCAGTCCTTTTTCCTATGTATCGTATGCAATCCCAGTCAAATTAGATAAATCCTTATGACAGCCATGATGACCTTGCATCAGATTGGATTTGGAGGTAAGTCTCATACAATATGGCAATTTTCACACCATTTATTGGCCCATGGGTCGAAATTGTTTGAAACTTTATTAGTGTATGGACACTTTTTAGTATTCTGTTGCAGTAATTGCGGATGATAATGCTTTTGGGAGTATAAATCGGCAGGGATCCTCAGCCCTTTAGGTGCAAGGTAACTATAAACAAAATCAGTGAGGAGAGCAAGGTCAAATTTCTAGCCAGTATCAACCTAGGGTGGTATGACATACTGCCACTTCCTGCCACCACTGTGTTTTTGCTGCAGTAGAGAATGTACCAGTGCTGGGTCCGACTATGGGATCCAAGCCTTTACAGCAGTGGCATTGTGTGGAGATGTGTCCCTCTGGGAAGACACCTCTCCATTGGAGGCACCAAACTTGGGAAGGAGGCTGAGTTGTGAGAATCAGGTCCCGGCAGATATGCTGATTAAAGTTGGCATGGCCGCCAGCCTATCCTGGCTCGCGGACCAGGAGCCAATCAAAAGAAGGGGATGGCTTTTTTTAAAATATGGCATGAGCTAATCACGGCTCACAGACCTCACAGAAGCTTCTCATTAGAATGCACAATCTGCTCCAGATTCAAAAAGTGGCCAACTGTAAACTACACAGCATTCACGACCTGATGCTCCTGCCTCCGTCCCAGCGCAAAGAGAACTTAAGTGGTGTGGGGGCTGAAAGAGGTGAATGAGACCCGTATTTAAGTAAATAAGTGAGATGTCCGCATGGGGGTGAGAGAGGGAAATCCCCATACCCCCACTTCTTAATTTCCACTTTGAGCATTGTTTGTAGTCGAAAAAGTGAATCAGCCTTTGTGTAGGCAGTGAAAACACATTAATGCTGATTCTCCTTTTGCGGTGCATCTGAGAAATGTAATTCCTATAAAACCTATGGTTTATTTGGCGCTGGTTATTATGAACAAAATTAATTTTCAAAACCTATTATTTGTAACAGATATAACTGGTCCAATAGTCATGAAGATAAGTTTGTGTCAGTCTGAACTCTTCAAAATTCATTTGACTTTTCTCTTATATTTTGTCTTCCTTAGGATAATTGAAAGCAAAAATGCTGCCTTCGCAGTGGGAGGATATCTGGTTACAAATTGTGGCTGGAGAACACACATCATATCAGATGGCCAAGGACTGCACCTTTTACCTCCCTACTGGCCTGAATCTCTGCCCAGATCTCTGGCACTTGGAGCTGTAGGCATGCCTGGGTAAGTTGCATTGGCAAGAAGAAACCCATCATCAATTTAGCTCGTAGGCCTAAACAGATCATATCATTTCCTGCAATACACAGATGACGGGATTGTCCTGAGGGTAGTCAATATTAGAAAGACCCTGTTAAATTAAAATTATTATAAACCTGTAATGTAGTCTCCTTTCAGACAAATGGGTACTTATGTAGTATCTGGGCTGCCGATTTTTTGATTGTATGCCTTAAGTTAAGGCATACAATCAGATGCGATGCGATGCGATATCGCATCGCATCGCATCGCATCGCATCCGATATCGGATGCGATGACCCGATTTTTCCATAGGAATCAATGTTAAAATGATTCCTATGGAAAAATGGGTCCTTTTCATACCCCTACTATCCAAGTGGGCATGGAGTTGGATATAAACCTGTGGCGAGCGTAGCGAGCCACCGAGCCCGAAGCGTGGCGAGCGAAGCGAGCCCCGCGAGGGGACGGTATTCGTCCCCTCGCGGGGCTCGCTTCGCTCGCCACGCTTCGGGCTCGGTGGCTCGCTACGCTCGCCACAGGTTTATATCCAACTCCATGCCCACTTGGATAGTAGGGGTATGAAAAGGACCCATTTTTCCCATTGAATTCCATGTTAAAATGGACTCAGTCCATTTTAACATTGATTCCTATGGAAAAATCGGGTCATCGCATCGCATCGCATCGAATCGCATGGTCGCATGCGATGCGATGCGATCTCCCGATCCGACCCGATTTAGAAATCGGCAGCCCAGATACTACATAAGTACCGACAAATGTTTTGTAGGAAAAAGCATTAGGAGATGTAATTGACTGCTGTGTTTCTCACCTAATTGTTTTATTATCAGTTTAACGGCATATTTTGGCTTATTGGAAATCTGCAAACCTAAAGAAGGAGAAGTGGTTCTTGTCAATGGTGCGGCTGGTGCAGTTGGGTCAGTAGTTGGACAAATTGCAAAAATCAAAGTAAGTACATTTAAGGAAGTTTATTAAAGTTACCTCGTGTGCTTTTCCTCCCTTACTTCAACCATCTTTGATGGCACAAAATCCTGTGGTTTTCTGCCACCCTGATACTTATGTCAGTGTCCTCTGCTGATGCCGCTATGTTTATGTACCCTGCACTTGTTCTCTTTTGTATTCAACTGTTTCACTTATTTGCTTATGTAATCTGTTATTGAACATTGCGGATCCCTTGTGGTGCCATATAAACAAAGGATGATTATAATGATGATAATAATAATAAATGAAAGAAAATCCATGCCCAGGTTCTGGTTTAAAAAAAAAACCATTGAGCGTTTCACTGTACCAGCCCCCTGTCCATCCCCGCACCCGCCCCATTCTGAAGTGAATGTGAAGTGTGATACTCACCAAAGGGGCTAGAAAAATGAGTTGCACTTAATGCATGTGAATTGGGATGTGATATTGAGATGTTAATACACCACCATTACACACATATAATGTTTACAATTGTTTGCAGAATCAGGGAGTGTCAGCTTTTCTTAATACTTTGCATAGTTTCTTGTAAGAAAAATGTATATTTTTTTTCATATTAACTTGCGGTTTCTGCATCAGGGCTGTAAGGTGGTTGGATCTGCTGGCTCAAATGAAAAAGTCACATATTTGAAAGAAATTGGTTTTGATGAAGCATTTAACTACAAGACCGTGGACTCCTTAGAGGAAGCCCTGAAGAAAGCATCTCCGGAAGGCTATGACTGTTATTTTGAGAATGTAAGTTTAAATGCTGCAGTCAAAGATAATACTACCTTGTAGCTATTCCACAGACTGGTGTAATACCAGTGGCAGAACTTCCAGAAACATTGGGGGTGTTTGCTGCTGGACTTAAGGTGTCCCTTCCACTATTCTCCTAAGCCCCAGCTAACTTTATATGTGATTTTAGATACAGGAATACTTGTCACCGTCCCAGGGCCATTGTGTGTGTCATCCTGCCCCCCCAAGATCCGAGTATATACATCTGTAGGTCCACCTTAGCCCCAGAGTGTGCATTACTATATCCTCCCCCTGGTCCTGGTATATGTGTCATCGTATCCAAAATGCACCAGAAAGAATGAAAACCTCTCCCACTCTCCCTCTAGGCCACAATGTGTGTCACCATGTTGTCCCCAGGTTTCAGTGTATGGGCCAGGCTTCAAAAGTGATAAAATGGAGAGTGATAAACAGCCAGCCAATCAGCTCTTGACTTCCATGTCATAGACTGTGTTTGAAAAATGTCAGACAGGAGCTGCTGGTTGGTTGTTTATCACTCTACATTTTATCACTCTTTGAAGCTTAGTGCATCTGGTCCTATGTGTTCATGTCCCATTTAGTCCCCAAAATACAATCAGGAGCTGGTTTGTTGGGACTTTATCTTCATCGACTTTTTCTCTCTCCAAGTCTTCGTGCATAGACCCCTTGGAGAGTTAAAGTGGACAGATTTGATTGGTACTTTCTATCCCCAGTCTTTGATACATCTCACTTTAAAAACATAAAAACTAAAGTATATATGGGGTAAATTTACTAAGAGTTCTATAAGATTCTAGTTTAATTAGTATATTCTATAAATTCATAGAAAGAATCTCATTGGTTGCTATGGGCAACCTCCCATCTTCAATAGAACGCTCATTTTAGTAAATGTACCCCTACATTTTGTATTTTATTTTCTTGAAGTAAAACCATAGTTAAGAAATGTGTCTGCACTTTGACAGTCACTGACAGGGGCTGGTCATTATATAGACTGTGGCTGGTTCTTATTGGTTAATCAGCATTTTCTGCTCTGCAGGTGGGTGGGAAGTTTGCAGATGCCGCTATTCCACAAATGAAGGACTTTGGAAGAATTTCGGCATGTGGTGCCATCTCCCTGTACAATGATGAAGTGCCTCCATCAGGTACCCCTTCTATCAAATTATACACACAAAAACTTTACATCTAAATGTTACTTTCACACAAACTACAATACACTTTCAAAACAAACTATAGAGAACTCTGTTCCAATTTATAAATGTGTCTTATTGCTGAGTGTTGTACTATTCAGTGGGCAAAGCTATAGGGAATGTCAGACATAGGACCTAAGTGAACCATATCCCCAATAGGCCCAATTATAAAACGACTTGCTTTGTTTTAACATCTATTTCCAGGTATAGTCTCTCTTAGGTCATGCCTCAGGTAGACCTCCCAGTAACACTAAATATAAAATAATGGTTGTACAGGAATACAGATGTTTACTTAAAATTAATCATTGACCCAAGATGGCGATTGCAGCGGATATACAAACTGGAGAAGCAGTATTGATGGCGCTGGATTTTCATGGTGAATGTTGAGAAATGTTGCTCAAACGATGTTTTTTTCATAAAAGATGAAAAATGAAACAATATGTAGGTTTTAGAAAACTGATCATAAATCAATGGGATCAACATAAACGACCATAGGAGGTGTACCAAACTCACAGTGGAGTAGGCTAAGTATGAACGATCAGGGCCGGTGCAAGGCACCGGAGCGCCCCAGGCGAGTCGGGGTGGGGGCCCCCCGGTGTCTGCCGCCCGGGTACCTGTCCTGCGGCGCTGTGTGTATATAATGCTGGCGGCGGCGGCGGCAGCGGGGGGTCCCTGCAGTCAATAAGAAATAACGAGCGCTATCCGCCGGGCTATGTGGAAGCGCTTCTGTTTTGGAAACACTGGCCGCACGGCGCACGCTGATTGGCTGAATCTCAGCCAATCAGCGTACGGCCAGTGTTTCCAAAACAGAAGCGCTTCCGCATAGCCCAGCAGATAGCGCTCGTTATTTCTTATTGACTGCAGGGACCCCCTGCTGCTGCCGCCGCCAGCTTTATATACGCACAGTGCCGCAGGACAGGTACCTGGGCGGCAAGGGAGGCGAAATACTGCCCTCCAGTGGCCGGCGCCCTAGGCAAATGCCTAGATTTGCCTAGTGGTGGCGCCGGCCCTGTAACCGATTAGTAGGGACCTTTCCAGTGGTCCCTCACCAATATTGAGGCTGCAAGGATTTATCATCACGCCTTGGGACTTTCTTTTATCCTCTTTTTGATTGCAGCAGATATGTTTAATAAATGTAACATGCGTTCCCGGCAGATCCCGTAGATATACAGTACTTGCAGAGATCATAGCAAGAAGCAAGACAGCCAAGTTGATACAGAATACCAACTGCAGTTGGTTTTTCCTGTTGTTTTAAACCTTCAGGATTGTTAAAATGATTTCACCGCTGTCCATTGAATAGCAGTCACTACATCCTACATAAAAGCCTCTTTTTTGATTATCGATCTTCCCATTGTCATCCTAATGCTTGTGTCAACATTTTGACCGTGTCACTGTTACCCATGTCGACCTATTTCATGTGTTGACCTAAGGTATGTTGATCTTCAGTGTTTGACCCAATGCATGTCAACCTTAATTTGGTGGACACAATGAGCCATCCATCCCTGCAGCTTCATCAACAGCTGTGATAGATATTATTTTTTTAAGTTCTCGTACAACTAGAAAGATATTTGTTTTAATTATGGTGGCAATTATAGGACAGTCTTCATCCATGACATAGATGCCATCAGTGGGGTAACCAGAAATTTTGTTCCCCCCAGCCAAAAAAAATCTGGCGCCCCCTCCCATTTTTTGAAACCTATAGCATTCCATGAAGGGTGTGTGGCAATGCTTATTAGACAATATGCCACACACTGTAATGTCTATTACATATTATACTACACACTATAATGACCCTTACACATTATTCCCCTTACCATAAAGCCCATTAAACATTATGTCACATATTGTAATGTTCATAACACATTATGCCACACAAAGTTATGCCACATTATGCCACAACGTAATGCCCATTGCACATTATACCACACACCTTAAAGTCAATTACACATTATGCCACACACCGTAATGCCCATCACAGAATATAACACATTATGCACACATGGTGAAACCCAATATATATTGAATGAGGTCAGCTTCCAGGCAATCAGGTTGCTGGTGTTCAGTATATCGACACTGGCATCCCAACTGCCATTAGAACACTGAAACTGGAACATTTAAGCGCATCAGGATGCCAACAACGGAATGTCAACAGCCAACAATTAGCCGTAAGTATGCTGTAACGGGTTAGGGAGAGGCCAAGGTGGATTAGGGATAGGCAGTACTGGGGGTAGGGAAGGGGTATAGAAGCTACTAGGTTTAGAAGTGTACATACATTGCACTTTAAGCTGGCATATTGAAAGTTATTTCCAGTGCTGCTGCAGGCACCATTGACACCACCTCTATACCCCATGCACGGCCAGCAGCAGGAACCGGGGCAGCCTCTGGGAAGAGAGCACCATCCTGACACACAAACATATGAGGGTGCCCTAAATGAGCGCCAGTTACCCCATCTTCTGACCCGAAACCAAGCAAAACACATCTTACCAGATGCTAGAACTGCAGCCAGGAGAGGACACTGAAGCGCAAGGATGGCAGTGGGTCACAACCATTATCTTGAAGGTCACGACGGGTGCTTTTTGATGGCCGCTCCTCCTGGGCTTTGCACGTGTGATAGCTTGGTTGGTCTCTAGGACAGGAAGGGTGGAGTCTGCACTGCAGCAGCAAGTTCTGCTGCCCAGGAGACACGCTGCTGCTGTGGGAGATGAAAAAGGATGATCATAGGTCAGGGTGCTCTGGTGCTGCTGCCAGCAACTCAGGGCAAACAATTGGGGTGCAGGAGCATAACTAGAACCTTGTGGGTCCCATTGCAAAATATATAAAGGGTCTGATTCTCTCTCTCTCTCTCTCTGACACTTTCTTTTTCTTTCCATCACTGTCTCTCTATTTCTCTCTCCTTCACACCCCCACTCTCTCCATAGCGTTTCGCTGTCTCGCTCCGCTCTTTCCTTCATACTCACCAATCGGGATTCTAGCTGTCAGTATTACGGCATTGGCATCCTGACTCATTTCAAGTTCAGCGGCCGCTCTTCTAAAGGCATTAGGGATGCTAGTGACGCTATACTGAATGCTGGCATCCAGGGACCAGGGGCTAATAGATACCAGACACACAGGGCATACATGCACACATACCATACACACATACCATATATACACATACCATACACGCACATACCATACATATATATACAAACAGGACATACATGCACACATACCATATATACAGACACACATCACAAACACACACATATACCATACAGACACACATCATATACACGCACATACCATACATATATACAAACAGAACATACATGCACACTACAGTAATCACACGCATGCCATACATACACACAGGACATGCCATACAGACACGCACACACACACGCACATACCATTCACACACAGGACATTAAAGCACACATACCTTAGACACAAAGGACATACACGGACACACACATGGCATACTGGTACAGATACCATACATGCACACACACAGCATATTTACACACACACACACACACACACATACAGCATACACACATGGCATACAACCACAGATACCATACAACATGCACACATACAGCATATTTAGAAACATACACACGCTATAGACACACAGAGCATACACAAAAAGTATACATACATACACACATACAGCATACTTACAAACACCAATACTCAAGCAAATAACCCCCACAAGCAATGGAGGGCACCCAGTTTCCATATACCCAGTCCTCCCCCTTCCCACTGCAGCTACCAAGACATAGTACTCAATGGGCCACCAGCTTACATTAATGGTGCCCACACTTTTCTTCCCCTGTCCATGCCCCTGCAACTGGCACCCACAACAAGGGACACAAACCTGTAAAATCAGCATGTCACCTATTCATAGCTCCGTGTATCAGGCAGCCCCATGTCCTGAGACAGAGAGAGGAGCTTCTTCCTGACAGCCGAGGAGCTCAGCTGTGCGCTGCAGCGCCACCTACAGGCGGCTCAACAGTATATACCCAGCTTCCTCCCAGCAGCAGAGCACTGAGCAGAGCTCGGCTTTGAGAGTGCCCCGTGACCCTGTTGCTCCCCAGTGACACCGGCTCCCCCCCGCGATGGCTGGGGCTGCCTTACCATAGCTACGCCCCTGGATGCCATATATAATAAAGGTCACATTTATGTACATAACTTTTAAACAAAACTTCAAGCTTCTGCCATTTGTTCCTATTTCTTCCCTAGTTACACCCTAAATAGAATAGCATAGACCATGCACCTGACACTCCCTAACACCACCTCCTCCCAGTGTATTATATATTATTTATTTACAGTTTCTTATATAGCGCAGCTATATTCCTGGTTAGTGTTAATTTCCCATATTTATACAATAAATATATACTTAAAGAAAAAGTATAACCAAACATTGCTTTAACTAGGAATACAAATACTGTGTGCTTGTACACATTTTTTTTGTGCTGGGGGGAACAAGAACCATATACTGTATCCCTTGCAATTCAGCAATGTTGGCTCACTAGTTCTAGTGACCTAACACCAGTACTATTTTTCTGGAAAAATAGGTCCAGGAACTCCAAGTCTGGGGGTGGATCAATTAAATAAAAAATAACATATATAATAAAGAGAGGGAGGGAGAGATAGATGTATATATTGTATTTAAAAACAAAGGCACCCACAGGTGACTTTAAAATAAAACTTATCTTATGGAAAGTACATTTTCCATTCCTGCTGGTTCCTGCTGAAAAATAGCACTAACACCATTACTACTGTAGCAATATATGACTGTAATATAGAATGTTTGCGCTGAAATGTATTCAAAGTTTCCGTAGATGGAGAGGTGGAGTGTGAAAATCTTGACTGTCTGTATCACATAAGCGTAGCTTTAAGAGGTGGGGGAATTCATTTAATTCTGCCACCTATTTACTCAGTAGCGCACGCAGGGGGGGTTTCCGAGTACCCAGAAACCCTCCCCAGAAGTCTAAGAGTCCTAGTCTGAAAGCTGAGGGTCCCCTCTTTCCATGGGTACAAGAATTTTAAAAATCGGCCCTTGGGAACCGGAGATATCTGACTTCAAAGCAGTGGTCCCCATCCAAGCCTGTTAATTGCTGTTCCCAGTCAGATATTTCAGGTTCTGTCTGACGTAGAGTTTTTCTGAGGGTATATTCTAAAAGCTGAGATTCTCCCCCTTTGATGGACACTAGTAGCTTGTCTCTATTGTTCCCAGAACCAGAGATATCAGCCTGCCAGCAGCTGGTTACTGCTCCAGCTCCACACACCTGGTATGTAGTTTTATATACTTGTTGGCAGATTCCTCTGCCTACTGAACTCTGATTCCCTAGTCCCCAATACCATTTGGTAGGTGGGATTCTCTAGTTTTTAATTCCATTAAAATCTAATAAATCTATTTCCGGGAACTGGAGATATCTGCAGTCAAGCAAGCTGTCCTCCCACCAGAAAATTATGAATAATAAGCCCACTCCACTATACACCCCTCCTCTGCATATTAAACATCCTCTACCACCCTGGAAGTTATGTATCAGGGCCCCTTTATTCAGCCCAATGCCCTCATCTCCCACCATCTGTGCAGTAAAGGGGTAATTAGTGGAAATTACTGATCCAGGCCCTACATGCTGAGCTGTTGATATAATACTCCCTACCTCCTGTGGGACATCAAAGCTTCCCCTACCGCTGGAGGATCGGTAGGTGCCCCAATACATTGGGCATCACTGCTGTTGATGCCCCTGTATGTATATATATGTATGTATATATATATATATATATATATATATATATATATGTTTTTATTATTATTAATTATATACATTTGGTCTATCTATAATACTTTAACTGACCTGGCATATACTGGGTCACCTAAGTGTCCATTTCCGTGCTTTGCTCCGCCCCTCTGGAAACCCCCTTCTGAAAATCCTGCGTTTGCCACTGTTACTCCCCCCCCCCCCCTTCCCCATTTGGCAAAGTTAAGGCCAGAAGTAGGGTGTTTGGCGCCCCTCTGCAAACTATAATGCTTTCTGTTACAATTACCGTGCAGGGTCAAGGTGGTGGTTGAACTAGTTCCACCTCAAGATTACAGGTGCTGGAATGGAGTTCCACCCTGTTCCCCCACTTTAATGCCTGCACTAATGTGATTCAGAGTTGTCAGTGAGTGGCTCCATTGTGCATGCATGAGTGAATTCTAGCATGGACACTCAATGAATGCAGTCTGACGAAGGAAGAGGAGCAGGAAGCTCCTTACAGAATCACAACTCCATTTCCCGTGTAAGTTAAAAGTCATTAGGGGTATAGTATACATGTGGTGCGATTGCCTTGCTATTCATACCGTATTCGATTGAGATTGAATTGCACGACAAGCAAAATGCATTAGACTTTAACTATATAGTAGTACAGATCTGTACTATAAAGTGTTGCCAGCACTGTCTATTTTTCCATTCGATTTTGAAGCCACGGAGTCAGTTACATAGTTACATAGTAGATAAAGCTGAATAAAGACTTGCGTCCATCAAGGTTTTTATAGCTTATCCCTTGTTATATGTAGTGTATTCAGATGTTTTTTTTTTGTTTTTTTTTAAAGACAGGTTATGATTCTCATTTGTACCCCTGGATATTTTTAACCAATAAATGTTTGTCCAACCTTATTTTATTGTATCAGCCGACACCACCTCACCTGGAAGAGAGTTCCACAGTTTGACTGCCCTAACTGTAAAGAATTTTTTCTTTCCATGTCTACTACTTTCCTATTGCTAACTTAACTGATTGGCTCTCCAGCACAGTGCTAGAATGTTCCAGTCCAAGCATGAAATAAAGGACCACATTCGCCTTGTTGCAGAACTTCTTTTAGAGCTGGATGGATACCAACAGGCCAAATAGTCGGTTACTGTATATAATGATGACATATTTTGTTGTCATTGTTTATTAGTTAACAATGAATGGACTATAGGACTATGCTATGCTGCATCTCTGTGTTTATTATTCTTACAGTACTGTATATACTGATATCTCTTCTGCTTTATATTTATCTCTAAGGACCCTATATACAATCCTATATGGTTTTTAAACAACTCCTCATGCAAGGATTCATTGTGACTCGCTGGCTAGACAGATATCCAGAGGGACAGAAGCAACTCCTGCAGTGGGTTTTAGAGGTAAATGCAATTTATATGTGGCTGATATCATTCGATTACTGTATAATTGTATTACTTAGGTAAAATATAAAACACGTAAAACTGGGATATACTGTACCAGGTTGGAGGCGGGATGCTCTAGCATCCACCCCCCCCTCTCCGCCAACTACCGGATTCTTACTAATTACATATGCACTAACATATGCGATTAATAATGCAAAGGACATCTCATGTGATAAGAGCTGTCCTTTTCAATGCAGCGCCGTCCCAGGACTTCCATGTCTGAGACCTAGGAGTCCCTCTGCGCATGCAGTGACTGCCCAGCCGCAGGGCGTAGAGAAGCCCATAGGCTTCTACAGGGTATTTTTCTACAGGTATTCCCACCGCCCCACCAAAGAAGGTTTAGAGCATATGAAAATGCTGTAAAAACACTGATAACAGGGTTTTTACCGCATTTTTTATTTAGAGCGTCCGGCCCTTTATGAGATGCAGACATGAAAATTAAACCTGGATGCTGGTGTGGGGCTGGTGCTTCTAATTCAGGCATGTCCAAACTATGGCCCTCCAGCTGTTGTGAAACTACAAGTCCCATCATGCATTGCTTCTAGGGAATGCTAAAACTATGGCAAGGCATGCTGGGATGTATAGTTTCACAACAGCTGGAGGGCCATAGTTTGGACATGGCTGTTCTAATTGAAAGAGCACAACTGAAATAAGAGGAGCGGGTGTATCTCAGAGCAGACAGGGATTAGTGTGGGTAATATAGGGTGGAGAAGAGCAAGCTCTAATTAAGAGGATGAGTTTTCAGAGTATATTTACAGATTACAATAGAATCGTCCAATAAGACCTGGTAGGAAGTGGGTAGTGACACTAGGTCTTGTAGGTGGGAGAGAGAGATGGTTGCCAGAGACCCAGCCAGGCACAAATCAGATACTGTGGGGGATATTCAATGTCAGGGTCACGGCAGTCGAGCTTGCTCGACCGCCATGACCCAGTCCCGTTCTCGGTCAGCTTGACCGAGAACACGCAGGCGGGATTCAATGTCCCGCCTGCCGGGGAGCGAAAAGGGGGCATGGCCGTGAGTTGCGGCCAGGAAGAGGCGAGCTGCAGCCGGCAGCTCGTCACTTCCCGGCTGTTCTCGGCAGAACGAGCCCGACAGCTAGAGATGTCGGGCTCGTTCTGCCGAGATACCCTGCTCGGGGAGATACCCTGCTCGGGGAAGACAGCATTGAATAGGGCCCGGCGGGCATCTCCCCGATGGGAGGTGCTCGCCGGAGATTGAATATCCCCCTGTATATCTAAGAGGGAACAAGGGACAGTATTTTGAAATGGTGCTTGTGATGTATGAAGAGGGTGGGCTTTCTGCAATAGGGAAGGGTGAGCAATTAAAATTTGCTCACCCTTTGCTACTGTAGAAAATCCACCCTTTTCTGTACAACACTGTGGGCCAGAGGTACTAAGCTTCAAGGAGAGAGATAAAGTACCATCCAATCAGCTCCTGACTGCCATGTTATAGACTGTGTTTGAAAAATTACAGTACGGAGTGGATAGGCTGGTACTTTATCTCCATCTACACTATCTCTCTCTCCAAGGCTTAGCACATAGGCCCATTGAAGAGAGAAAGTGGACAGATTTAAGAAGGAAATTTATCAAAGCATGGAGAGAGATAAAGTACCAAACAATCAAAATCTTCAAAACAAAACTAAAGAATAAAATTACATATTTTATTTTCTTGAAATGAAAACATAGTTATGAAATGTGTCTGCACTCTGATAGTCCCTGACAGGGAATGAACAGACTGTGGCTGATGGGTTTGTGGTTAATCAGCATGCTCTGCAGGTACAGCAGGTGGGACACTTCGTTTATCTTGCTCTGTGAGTCTGTGTAGGGAACTACAAAGCTGTGAGGAAGATGTGGTGGCCAGAGATTCACATCTGTCTTTCTGCGTCATTAAAGATAAGGCCCCCATACACTATGCGACTTGGGCCCGATTTCACCCGATTCCAGCGGATTCGGCCAAGAAATCATGTGAAATCGTCCAAATAGCATGTGTATGACATCCGATCTCATGCGTTGTCCCATGCACATCAGACCGGAGTTGGAGGTCAGATGTTGCCCCTCCAGCAGCGGGGAATCGGATTGCTTGCGATACATAACATGCAAAAGGACCGCATACTTTCCTGCCGCCCAAGAAGGTCCTGGGCAGCTCAAGGAGGATCGGATGCAAATTTTCTTCTCGGGGAAGTCGCATAATGTATGGGGGCCTATAGTGCGAAGAGGGGAAAGATTGGTATAGCAAGTACATACAGAGGAAAAGGAGTTAATCCTATTAGGGAAAACTAATTTGTGGCAATAATTCCCCTGTATAAGATATATTGAGATGATAACAGCTGTACACACGTTAGACAGTACAACTCTAATACATTTTTACAAACACACCCGAGATTGCAAACTCGGACAAATATGATTCTTAGTAAATATACTTCTTATTGTGTTATTATGGCAAATGTTCCTTATCACTCTTGTTTTCCAGGGCAAACTGAAATATCATGAACACGTCACCAATGGTTTTGAGAACATGCCAGCCGCATTCATGGGGATGCTTAAAGGAGAGAACATTGGGAAAGCAATAGTAAAAGTTTAGCTTTTTGTACCATCATTGCTGTTTTACTCTATATTAATAAAAAAATGGCATGGTTTGCACTGAAATTTTTTTTATAAAACAATTGTTTTTTTTTTTTTATGTTGAAATTTATATTCTGCCAGTGATATTTAAGCTTTCATACTTTTCATGATGTGTTGCAACTTGGTGGTGATATTATATTCAAGTAATCGATAATTTGGAGAAAAAAACAGAATGGGCAAGTTTATTCATACTAATGTATGCATTCATGGTGATACATAAAGAAGACGGAGGTTAAAAGCACTTCTATTAAAACATAGTAAAATGTATATTGCTCACAGATGTTGTAATGGTATTGGGTAAGTGTCAGTTTAAGTCACTTAATAGAACATTGCCCACCATAGGGCCTGTATGAGCATTGTTTACCCATATCTGTAATTGTCAGGCATGCGGCACTATTGTTTTACAAGTACTGTAAGTTCCTCAACTGAATGATGGTAGTGGAAATAAGAGCCATAGAGATCTGGTAGGGCCCAGTGCTTTGGGTATTGGCCTTGGGGTCTCAATTAGTGGGACCATGAGAGTAAACAAAGCTGATCATTCTTTGATCATTGTAGATTGTCTTTTGGTATGATAGCTCTCCTGCCCCAAATGAGGCTGCTGAAGTAACATGCTCTTCTATTCCGCCCTCTGCAACAAAGTACTGTTTTTACAATGTAGTTCATTTGGTACCAGCAGTAGTAAGTATGCATCCTTTGTTCTAGTTATTATGGCCCTTATTCTGATCTGTGCGGCCAGATCAGAATATGCGGCCAGGACCGTGCAGGCGAATCCCCGCCTTCCATACGGATCGCCACCTCCGTCCGTACGCGGATATGTGGCGGTCCGCATGAAAGTGGACGGGGATACGCCTCCTTCATCTTGGGAGCAGCCCCTGCATTCGATGGTCGCCGAACATCGAATGCAGGGCCGCACGCTCCACCAGCGCCCGCCACCCTAGACCACACGGACACTTGTCCGTATGAAATCATGTATGGGGGCGGGCAGCTGACATCCGGCGATGTCAGATGCCCGCCCCCTACACATGCATCACGGCTTCATTACCATGCATACGCCCTGCGTTTGCATGGGAACGCCCATGAAACGCGGGGCGTATGCATAGGGTAATGAGGCTAAGTAGCCCTTCACGCCCCTCTCCGCCCCCTGTGCGGCATCTAAAGAATACGTGCGGCGAAACCGCTTGCACATGCGCAGAGTGACCTCTGCACATGCGCAGTCGAAAACCATCGGCGGTACGACCGCATGCGGAAAAATCCGCACCGATCAGAATAAGGGCCTATGTGTGGGCAGCCAATGTGATTCTCTTCCCTAAGCCTCTTTTTCAAAAATATCTCATGCATAAGCATGTAAAAATCATATTAATTTAACCCTATAATGACACTGGGCATTGACCAATCTTTTGATTACTAAAACATAATAGAGAAAATGGAGGTTTTTACTTTTGAATGTTATCATTGTCTTTAAAACATGAAACTAAGAGACAAATGTGAATGTATAGAAATATGTGAATAAAGTACAGTATGCACATGTAAAGAACAAGACTCTTCAGTTATTGCATTATTTATTGTATACTTTAATCATTAAAAGTTGTACTCACTTTTTGTTGTATATGGTTCATAAAAGGTATATACAGTCGACACACCTAAGGTTGACACACATTGCATTGACATGGCTGGGTCGACACCTGAAATAGGTCGACATGGATGGAAGGTCGATACAAGCATTAGGTTCACAATGGCTAGCTCGACATGGGTTTTTCACTTTTTGTTTGTGCTGACATGTGCCAACAGACAGTACAGATGGGTCTTGTCCCATCTTGGCAGGGGATGGCGCTGGCGTCGCCAGCCGCCATCCCCCGCCAGCGCCATGGCGATGGTGAGAAGGGGACGCGCGCACACGAGAGGCGCGCGCGTCCCCTTCCGACGGCGCTTCCATCCGTTCCCCCGGGTCCCCGCCGGCTTGCCGGCGGTAACCCGGGGTCCCCGCCGCCTGGCCGCACCCCCCCCTAACCCCCCCTAACCCTGTCCGTCTCCCTGAGGCGGAGACGGACAGGGTTTCCGTCGTGCTGGCGACGGAGACTGAGACGCGCGTGCGCTTGAGACGCACACGCGCCTCAGTGTATTCGCTGGCGTGGCTGCTGGCGGGTCGCCAGCGCGGACGTTCTGGCGACCCGCCAGCAAGGATGGGACAAGACCCATCTGTAGTTCATGCCCTATCATTCACTAGGGCATGGAGGTAGAATAGAATAGTGTGTCAAGCGTAGCATGGTGAGCCATGCGAGGGGACGTGGTACACCGATACAGTGTCCATATTGACCATGTCGACATTCATGATGAAAAAAGAAAGTTAATCCATGTCGACCTTAGGCAGGTTGACCTATTTCAGGTGTCGACCTACTCTATGTCAACTTTCAGTGGTCAACCCAATGCATGTCGACCTTGGGTTGGTCGACCCATTACCCTCATAATGTTTTGGAGGAACTGCAAGGAAATTATTGTCTCACATAATGCAATTCCTAATATGGAGTGAGATTATCCTTCACTTTAATCAGAACTGTATGATCACTGGAGAGATGGTCTTAATATGCTGCAGTGTGTATTATAAATAACGTTTTTCTTCACCATTATCCACAGAACTTACTATTATATATTAAATTATTATTTACATTTTATTATATCTAGGGGGGAATTTAACCCATCTCCCCTCTCCAGTAAATATATTCCCCCGAACCTGACCCCTGTTGGTTCTGGATTCCTCCGGCCCCCCTTGGATTTTATAATGGACATATTGGGGGAAATTTACTAAAGGAAATGTGTAAAAAATAGGTGTAAAAATAGGTGTATTTGTATCCAGAAATACACTTATTTTTGACATTTTCTATCCCGAAAATATGGCAATTCGTATTGATAGCACATCAATACGAATTGCCATATTTTTGGGATAGAAAATGTCAAAAATAAGTCTATTTCTGGATACAAATACACCTATTTTTACACCTATTTTTTACACATTTCCTTTAGTAAATTTCCCCCTATACTCTCCACCTCCCCGCAAATAGTGCTTTTGGAACTAAGGGTGCGATTCAGAGCTGAATTATGAACGCTGAGAGTAACCCTGCGAATGCAGACATGCCCATACTTCCTTGGGGTGGGCGGCTGACATCACATAATGTCAGCGCCGCCACCAATTGGGCAGATCAATGAATGAAAAAATCATTCAGTGGTGTTTCCATCTTGCGGCTGCATGCGAGCAGATGTGTAAGCGTATGCTAGTGCAGGGATTCGCTTGGCGGGGGGTGGGGGCATTCGGTGGGGCGAGCATTTACCTGCTTGCTAAGCAACAAATAAATGCTGCCTAACGAACAGGCCTGAATCGTCCGCCCCCCCCCCCCCCCCCCCCCACACACACACACACACACTGTAATACCTGGCTCCGTACTTATTAACCCCTTCCAGGGGCGGATTCAGGAAAAAATTACAGGGGGGGATGCATCATGATAGGAGAGGTTTTAAGAGGGGGAGGGGGGTGTTAGTGGTGCCAGTGTACATGCTAAGAGAGCGGCGAGAGAGGGTGGGAATGGGATTAAAAAAAGGCCCTGGCGTTTAAAGTACACAGACCCACCTTGGCGTCAAAAGTTAAGGAAAGGGGGTATGGCCACTCCAAAGGGGGCGTGTCCTTGAGTGTAGTGTACCACACCATATACCACTTCTACACATTATGCAACAAAATACTAGACCCCATTATACTTGCCCTTACACATGATGCCACACGGATTGAGCAAAAATTAACATAATGCCACAGTGATTGAGACAAAATTCACAATATGCTTCATAAACAGGGACATTAAAAATGTACACTATAATATACATTATGTATTATGCCAAACACCAAAATGCCTATTAAAAATGATGCTACATAAGTGCTTCTTTCCTACATATTCATTATCAGGGGTTCCATGCTCGTTGCCATGAGGAATTACATGGTCATTGCCAAGGGTAAATACATGCTCATGGTAACTGGGGGACAGCAGCCGCCGGGCAGAAGTAACAGCCATTGACAGCCGGCAGCTGGGCAGAAAGCGGGGAACTGCCCGGCTGCATTCAGAGCACTGCAGGTCCCGTCCATTTGAAATAATACCCCTTTTCACTCCAGAAAAGGCAGGGACTTACCCAAGAATATGGTCCAGGATCATGCAGTGAGATTCCCGGTTTTGCCTCTTTTACACCAACCTAGTCCCTGCATATTTTCTGGTGTAAAGGGGAGAGAACCCCCCCCCCCCCTCTACCCGCATTTAACCAGTTATATCGTTTAACCAGCTATATCTTTGGAACTAACTGACCCATTACATGAGACCAGTATCATATTGAAGACATTTTGAGTGGGCTTCAAATGATTTTGGTCCAGTGAAACTATGCTATTTGGTTCCAGAGAAATCTGCCCTCAAAGAACATGAACAGCCATGAAATTACATTCCAGAAATAATCAGTTCACCTGCAATATCTCTGGAACCAATTGACCTATATGGACCAGCCTGGTATCAGATTGAAGGCCCAGCGATTTGAGTTTGAATGAAATCAACCACGAGCTTCTTTGATGCCAGAGGGTGTGTGTGTGTGATTTACTGGCAGCTGTTGGAACCGGGTGGGGGTCGGAATTAGCGGGTCCCATGTTATTCTATGGGGAAACGTCCCTGGTTTGCCCGGTTCCCGGGGGACTAGCGACGTGAGGCTGGTTGGAAAGCCCTGGTCCTCAGCTACAAAGCTATGTCAGAAATGATAGGGTGCCCACCCCCTTGAATCTGTCACTGACCCTGGTTTTTTTTTAGGAAGCGATCCCTAAAACACCAAAACCACTGAGTCTCCCGGGGCTGGGCAGCGTTGCTGAGCACTACCTCAGCCGCTGCCCAGCCCTGCCCCTGGCTGTGTGACATTAGCAAGGTACGCTGCACAGAGGGGAGAAGGAGGCAAAACCGGGCAGCAGGTGAAGCTGAGCTCTGCGCTCAGCTCTGCGCTCAGTGCAGCGCTCAGTGCAGCGCTCAGCGGCCCTGTCCTGCACTAGGCAGCGCAGAATTTTCTGGGTTTGCCAGTCTGGGCACTGGAGCATAGCCTGGAAAATTCTCAGGAGTACCACTGAAGGTGTTAATTCATACTTTAATTTTTCAAAAGAAATGTGACTATTTTTTATGTCAACTCCATGTGCCTTCATTTATTAACTAACTGACAGGAAATGTATTGCCACAAATGCTCTATATGATGTGCATGTAAGATGTAACAAGGGCCGCATAGGCCCGAGTGTAATTAAGAGCCTGTGAATTTGCAGAAGTTAAATAAAGTTGTAAACATCAAGATGAGGCCGGAGGCAAATATTGAGTGGCAGTTAGATCTGCCCTATCGGGTAGCTGGGGGGCGTCAGCTTAGAGAGGGGTACTTATAGGAAAGCAAGCAGGAAGGACTTCCTCTTTGAGTCTGGATTTCTGCTGGGACAATCCTGTGTGACCAAGTGCAAGGACAAACGAAGCTAGGTACTTTCTACTTATTCGGGTCCAGCGGGTAGTTACTATACCTCAAAGATGTCAGGGCGTCCTAAGCGCAGCGCTCCCCCCCCCCCCCGTTGGCTGGCGGACGCCGCCCGTCCCCTGATCACTGTAGCAGGGCGTGGGGGTGGTAAAACTCCAGCCGCGGCCCAGTATATGGCGGCCACAGAGCGCCAGCGCGACTCTGTGCGCCCTCTCTCCCCGGCGCTGCAGCGCGGAATTGTTCCCTTGTCAGCAGTCAGTCCCAGCAGCAGCGGCGCATCAGTCGCGGGGATCACGCGGTCCCCGGCGGCTGTGCGATACCATCACCAGGCCGCGTATAGCGCGGCTGGTGATGTCAGCAGCACACCAACACGCGGGGGTATGCCAGGCACCTCGGCCGAGGCGATGGCGGCCCCCGCAGCTCAGGACAGGTCGCCAGGTAACGGGGTGGGGGTGCACATAGCACAGGTACACCGCGAAGAGGAGCCAAGGGGGATGAGTACACCTCCTCCAGCTCCTGGTGCCCCAGTTTATGCGCTGCCTTATGGGGGCAGCGGGGGGGCATCAACCCCGCCCACAACTAGCGCCAGCCCCATGCAAGTGATTACAGGAGGCCCAGCGAGGCTTCCTGCAATACTCAGGGGGCCACCCTTAGTCACTCTGCAGGCCTCCCTGGCACACACTGTAGAGCCGCTACTGCCAGGCAGTTTCGCCCCGCAGACGGGAACTTTTACTGGGGGGCAGCCAGCGTTAACCCGCGGCGGCGGGGAAGGCACGGGGCCTACCACAGCTCAGTTCTACCAGGGGCAGCAAGCAGCATGGCACCAGGGCCCTGGGCAAACCCAGGCACCACAGGGGCTGTTCCCTCCCTCGGCCCCCTTGCAGCAAGGGCACCAAGGGTTAGGCCAGACATCATTCTACCCGGGGTTGCAGCAATTTCAGCAGCCCCCGGCCAATCCACACCAGCAGGGGGTCTGGCCTTTTCCCACGGCGGTAGCGACCGGCCACCCGGGGTACCCACCAGCACAGCAACCCATGGCACACCAGCCTACCTGGGGCCAACATACCTCTTTCCCCTATTTCCAACAGCACAGTGGGACACCACAGGGGCCCTACGGGTATGCTTGGCCAGGTTTCCAACAACAGCCCACGGCTAGCTGGGCATCAGGGTTGCAGCATCCCTATCAGAGCGGGTTTCAGCCACACCCATATGGGCAACAGCCAACCTTCACCCTTCCGCGTCCGCACTATACACCCACAGGGAGTGCAGAAAGGGGTAGGGCACCCAGGGGTGATGTGGGGTTTTCCACAGCGTCAGGCTCCATGGGTAATGCCTTGCCTTTGTCTCCTGAAACATCTACAGGTTCGGACGGGCCATGAGGGCCATGAGCTCGACACTGAGTGCCACGCAAGGACTCCTGCAAGTTTCGGGGTCGGGTCAGAGGTCATCTACCCCGGCCGCCACAGTAGTCACGAGCGGCAGGGACCCCGGGGGCGTCTCCGGGGAAGATGGGCAAGCTGGCGGGTCATCGAGGCCCAGGCCTTCAGAACAACCCGGGACACAAGAGGCAGAGGCAGAGCCTGAGGACGGGGCTGAATCCACGGAGGGTGAGAACACTGACAATTCGTTATGTGAATCCTCATCTTACCACTCCACAGCCAGTAGCGGGGACGAGGGGCAGTCAGGGCGCCCGCGCAAGCTGGCCAAGTTGGTTGCGCGACCTGTAGCTAAGGGGGTCAGAGGCACAAAGCGCAAACAGAGGGACGCGCCCCCCCCGTTACAGACACGGCGGGGGACAAGGTTCACTGCTCCAACACGGCCATAGCCAGGGGGCTCCGCAGGGGAGTGAAAGAGAGGATTAAGAAGGGGAAGTTTGTTGACCTCTTCACTTTAACGGCCGATATGAAAAAGGAATTTGACAAGGCCAAGAAATCCTCAGCCAACGGGGAGCTCGCATTCAAGAGCTTCCACAATTGGCTCAGGGGTTTCCTCATCTTCTCCTCGTGCTACCTTAGCACCAGGCCAGATGAGCACTTGAATGTTCTCCGTTACCTATTTTTGGTGAACGAAACATTCATCAGCTACAGGAACGGGGCCTGGCGGGACAATGACGAGAAGTTCCGCCGGGCTCACGAGGGGTCAGCAAGCATGCCCATGGGTTGCAAGCATGTGGAGATATGGCTAGAGGTCATAGGAAAAGGTCAGCCATCCACTGAGCAATCTGTCAGGAAGCCCTTTCTCGGGGGGAAACCCGGGGCGAAGACCCCGGGCAAAGGTAGATGTTTTGCCTTTAACGACGGCAAATGCGAGAGAGGCGCAAAGTGCCGCTACAGACACGAGTGCCGTTGGTGCGGGGCAGGTCACTCTGGAAAGGTCTGCAAGTCTGGGAGAGCCCAGGAGCAGGGTGACGCAGGGCCTGGCAACAAGTAAGGCACACTCCCCCATAGTCCTGGACGAGTTGGCTCGCCGCCTAGCCTCTTACCCCGATAGGGAGGCGGCACAGTTCTTATTTAGAGGTTTTAAGTTCGGTTTTCAGTTGCCCATACCTGAGTCAGTCCTAGTGAGGTCACATAAGAACCTCAAGTCGGCGAGGGACTTTCCGGGGGTCGTGAGACAGAAAGTGTATGCAGAGATAGAACTGGGAAGGATGGCAGGCCCTTTTGCGGCCGAACCCTTGCCCCGCATGTGCTTTTCCCCTTTAGGCGTAGTCCCTAAGAAGACGCCGGGGAAGTACAGGTTAATACAACACTTGTCTTACCCCCCCGGAGGGTCCATCAACGATGCCATACCGGAATGACAGTGTAGCGTGCATTACCAGCTCTTCGATGAGGTTCTAGAGATTGTGAAGGGCTTTGGTCAAGGGGCACTAATGGCGAAACTGGACATAGAGTCCGCTTTCCGGCTGCTCCCCTTGCACCCCACTTCATTCCGATTTATGGGTTTTAGGCTAGAAGGGGGCATATATATAGACAAATGCCTGCCCATGGGATGCTCGGTCTCCTGTTCCTACTTTGAGAGATTCAGCACCTTCCTGCATTGGTGCATACAGGAAGGCGCGAGCTGCAAAGGGGTGGCTCACTATTTGGATGATTTCCTTTTCGTGGGACCAGGAGATGACGACACATGCAAGCGCATTCTGGAACGGGCCAAAGACATATTGACAGCCATGGGTGTCCCCATAGCAGCTGACAAGACAGAGGGTCCCACCAGGGTGATATCGTATTTGGGTATCGAAATAGACTCTGAGGGCGGATGTTGCAGGCTGCCGGAGGATAAGGTGGCGAAGTTACAGGCGCTTATTGAGGAGTGCCGGCGGAAGGGGAGGGTCCGGTTGCGGCTGATCCAGTCGCTGCTGGGATCTTTCAATTTCGCTTGCCGCATCATTCCGATGGGGAGGGTGTTCTGCAGGAAGCTGGAGAGGGCCACAGCGGGGGTGAGAGACCCCCACCATACAGTTAGGCTAGGGCAAGAGATAAAGGGTGACCTAGCGGTCTGGTCCAGTTTCCTAGAGCATTTTAACAGGGAGCTGCTGTGGCCGGCGGAACCAGCCTCCAGCGTAGAGCTACAGCTCTACACGGACGCGGCAGGCTCTACGGGATTCGGGGCCTACTTGCAGGGGGAATGGTGCTGCGCGCCATGGCCACAGTCATGGATCGACCGTGGGTTCACGGTCAATCTGTTACTGCTGGAGCTCTTTCCCATAATTGTGGCGGTCGAGTTGTGGGCCAGCCATTTGGCGGACAGGAACATAGTGTTCTGGTGCGACAACATGGGAGTTGTTCATGCGATTAACAACCAGAGGGCCACATCGCCAGAGGCATTGCGCCTACTAAGACACCTAGTGCTACATTGTCTGCAACACAATATACACTTTAGGGCCCGACACGTCCCGGGTGTCGACAACAGCATAGCAGACGCACTCTCGAGGTTCCAGTTCGAGAGATTTCGCGAGCTGGCACCTGAGGCGGCTATCACAGGGCTCAGCTGTCCCCCTTTTGTATGGCAGGTCATAGAGTCGGCATGAAGTCACTGGCCCTGCTATCTTTGGCCCCGTCCACACGTAGAGCTTATGGGGCGGCTTGGAGGGATTGGTCAGCCTTTCAGGTCTCACCGGAGGCAGAGGGTAAGTCGGTTGAGGACCGGTTGCTAGCCTTCTTCTGGGAGCACTATAAAAACGGCAGGTCCAAGTCGGCTATGGCGGCGGCTTTGGCGGGGATAGCTTTCCATGCCAAGTTGCTAGGCGAACCAGATCCCACTAGGTCTTTTGTACTGACCAAAGCCCTAAAAGGGTGGGCTAGGGCACAGCCAGGGGTTCCAGACTCTCGGCGCCCAGTGGATGAGGGCATGCTGGGTGACCTTATGCAGTGTTTAAATACAGTAGCGGAGAATAGATACGAGGCGGCGCTCTTCAAAGTGGCATTTTCCTTCGCATTTTTTGGAGCCTTTAGGGTAAGCGAGTTAGTGGCAGCTAACAAGCACGCGCTTTCGGGGCTCCTTAAAGAAAATGTAGTTTTCCGTGAAGGGAAGATACTTTGCAAGATAGGGAGGTCTAAGACAGACCAAGCGGGTAAGGGCACCTGGATAACATTGAGGGCGCACTGCAATAAGGCAATATGTCCTGTATCTCTGGCTGAGGAGTATGTTTCGGGCGGACCGGGTACCGCGGCACAGTTCCTGGCACACAAAGAGGTGTGGCCACTTACCCGATTCCAGTTTGCGGCTGTGTTTCGGAGATGTGTCGCGGCCTTGGGTCTCCCTGAGAAAGAGTACGGAACGCATTCGTTCAGAATCGGGGCGGCAACTTGCGCAGCCGCAGCGGGGCTTCCACCATCCTCAGTTCAAGCGGTGGGGAGGTGGAAGTCAGCCGCATATAAGAAATATATAAGGTTAGATAAGTTGTAGATAGCGCCTGTTGCGCTGACCCGAAAACATACTGTTTACAATCGGTTCTGGAACTTTAGCGTTCCGGAATCGACGGTGTGAAGGGAATTTTTTTACTTTTTCCTCTGCAGGGGACTTAATTACAATTGGCCTTCCCCCATCAGTCCACCAGAGGTTTTTTAAGATTTTTCCCCTTCACTCGGGTCTATAGTCAATGCATTCCAGTTGTGTTTTACAGTATAATGTTATATGCTAACCTTAGGTTTTCTCTTTTTCAGCCCCTCCCCCTTCCTCACTGACTCTGGGCAGGGTTTGGTTAGTGGGGCACTCCTACATATATTGGGCTGCTAGGCACCCATTAGCAGCCACGGCCCCGGTGCTGTCTCAGGCACGGGAGGTGCATTGGCTTGGCATTAGAGGTTTTCAGTGGGATGGCCTGTGGGACCTGCTAGTCTCCAAAGCCCGGAGATTAGGCAGACCTGATGTCTTAGTCATACACCTGGGAGGCAATGACTTGGTCAAGCGGACAGGCATTGCATTAACCATTCAAATTGAGAAGGACATGGCGAGGATACAGGAGCGTTGGCAAGGTGTATTGCTGGTTTGGTCTGACATAGTGCCCCGTTTCACATGGCGGGGGTGTCGGAGCATAGAGGCTGTTGAGAAGGCCAGAAAGAAAGTGAACCACGCCGTATCCAGATACATAGTGGCAAAGGGTGGTAAAGCAGTCAGGCATCCCACCATTGTGAAAACCAACCCCAAGTTGTATAGGCCGGACGGGGTTCACCTATCGGACCCTGGTATGGCTATTTTTCTGCAGGACATTCTAGTTAGTCTAGTGTAGTTAGGGCGTAGGTAGTTGTTTTGGGGTGGCGGGCCTTGTGGCACAGGTTAACCCGGCGGGGTAAGGGTGCCAAGGCAGTGGCGGTTGAGCGCTCTCGACCAGCACTCAAGTGTGGTGTCAGGTGGTCTCCGTGGGGTATGGCCCGCCCCTCTGCCAAGAAGGTAGGCGAGTCCCGACTCAACGCGGTGGGGCGCTGGACACTTCCTGGAAGTGCCCGCGTCTGGCCCTAGGAGGGGCGTGGCATGCCGCTGCAGAGCGGGCTGTACACACAAGTTGTTGAGTGATGCCAGCGAGTGGGGCGACCTGGTCGCTGCCATGAGGGGCATCCGCGTTTTGTGAGGGTGCTGGTCTCAAGTGCTTCTTCTTGCCATCCCTAAACAATTTAGGGTCATACCATCTTTAAATAAATATCCTAGATGACCTTTAAACTTACGCAGTTGGTGTCCGTGTCTTATTTATTAGTTAAGGTGTCAGTGTGAGTTATTTCTAGGCCTAAGTGTTAGATATAGAGATAAGATAAAAGCAGCATAATTCTCTAGGCGCCTTAGATGTAACAAGGGCCGCATAGGCCCGAGTGTAATTAAGAGCCTGTGAATTTGCAGAAGTTAAATAAAGTTGTAAACATCAAGATGAGGCCGGAGGCAAATATTGAGTGGCAGTTAGATCTGCCCTATCGGGTAGCTGGGGGGCGTCAGCTTAGAGAGGGGTACTTATAGGAAAGCAAGCAGGAAGGACTTCCTCTTTGAGTCTGGATTCCCACCCTCCCTACACCTTTTAAAGTGCTAAATGGCTGTTTGAGCCTTCACCAAATTTGAATTTAGTGTGAATTTACAATCGGCGGTTGAGCGCTCTCGACCAGCACTCAAGTGTGGTGTCAGGTGGTCTCCGTGGGGTATGGCCCGCCCCTCTGCCAAGAAGGTAGGCGAGTCCCGACTCAACGCGGTGGGGCGCTGGACACTTCCTGGAAGTGCCCGCGTCTGGCCCTAGGAGGGGCGTGGCATGCCGCTGCGGAGCGGGCTGTACTCACAAGTTGTTGAGTGATGCCAGCGAGTGGGGCGACCTGGTCGCCGCCATGAGGGGCATCCGCGTTTTGTGAGGGTGCTGGTCTCAAGTGCTTCTTCTTGCCATCCCTAAACAATTTAGGGTCATACCATCTTTAAATAAATATCCTAGATGACCTTTAAACTTACGCAGTTGGTGTCCGTGTCTTATTTATTAGTTAAGGTGTCAGTGTGAGTTATTTCTAGGCCTAAGTGTTAGATATAGAGATAAGATAAAAGCAGCATAATTCTCTAGGCGCCTTATGTAGATATGATACAGTTTCCAAGAGCTCAAGTTATCTGCCTTCAGTTGTAAATTCACAGAAGGCAAAATGCAAATAGCCATTAACTACTGCATATTGTACAACACTTTTCTCTTGCACACTGACACGCCTAGATGATTTGCCTGTGAAGGATATCAATAGCTGCCTGCTGAAATAGTTGCCTTCTCATGGTGACTACAAAGTTCATGACTCACTCATTGTAAAGAATATAAGTAAACGCCTACAAAGGAAAACATGTCTGATTATGTCTACATGCTTGGTGCATGTAGACAGAAAAGCAGATACCCAAAATGAAGCTTGTAAAATCCCACAAAAAAACTTTTACTCCATTGTACATATTATAAATGTTAAAAACTGATTACCAAAGTGTAATATTATTGTAGAGGCAGCAATGCACCTGGCACATTTCTTGAATATCATTGTTATACAATTGTATACCTCCCTTTTTGGGGAGGGACTCTCCCACCCAGGGGCAGCAGTGTTCCTCAGTTAGGGTGGCAGTTGGGGGTCCCCCTGTCACTCATACTGCTTTCACATTGCAAAACCTGCTCTGACCTGGTATTTGAAAATGTTTCTGAAATGGGTCTGAGCAAACCCCTTTCACATTGCATGGTGGACCCGGTTCACCCATAGAAAACAGTGTAATGTCATTTGTAATGGACTTTTATGGCTCACATAAATGTGTTATAGCTAAAAACAAACCTGTTTGTTGATGCTTATGTACTGAGCCAATTGAAAATGTTTCTATATATATTACAGAATCCTTTACAGTGCCAGTGATTTGTCTGGTAATTTCTGCCTCCCCTCTCATTAGCGCCCGCAGGGGGGTTCTGAGTACCCAGAACCCCCCCCCTGACTGGCGAGTTTTCTTTTTAAGCTAAGAAAAACGCTGCCGCCGGCATTAGGCCCCGCCCCTTCAAAGGCATGCGAATGGTGAGATGTGCAATCAGGTGCACTGTCTCCAATGTCCCCCCTGTTGTTTGGTAACTGCTTTTATGGCCCTGTCTGCACTCACTTGAACTCCTGCTTTAAACAAGTGTGTGTGTATATATATATATATATATATATATAAATAAATAAATGGGGCTGTTTTCATTGTTACTGGCGCATCGCCAGCTGCCCGTATCATCTTTTTGTCATGCTATCCTGACCGCAGCAGTGAATAGTTGCTGTGTACATGTGCACAGCATGACAGTGGGACATGCCAGCAGCACACAGAGCACTGGCCATGCCCCCACAGTGACTGCAAAAAGAGACGAGGTTGAGGCATTGCCGAAAAGCCACACCTCCTTTTACCACGGCCACGCCCCCTTTTCAGGATTGCGCAGTGGAAACCCCCTTCCACAAATCCTGCGTTTGCCCCTGCCTCTCATACGGCTTTCACATCGCAAAATGCAGGTTCACATTGGGACTTTGAAACTGTTCAGTCCCGGAACGAACTTGTATTTTGGGATGTTCACATCCCCACAGCGAACCGACATTATTGCCAGTTCGCTGACTTCATCCAGGGGTGCAGCAGGGAGTCAGCGCGTCATCGGGGGTGGTGGAGGAGGCAGCGCTTAGAGCTGGCGCTGCTCCAAGCGCTGCCTCCTCCATAGTATAAATGGGAAAGGGGATGCTTGACCCGTTTACCCGTTCATACTACCAAGCAACACGGCAACGAACCGGTAAGAACTCTGCTTTTTTACCAGTTAGTATTGCCGTGTTGCTACCCATTTACAGAACACGGTAACCCCTTTCACATTGCACTAATAACTGGGTCAAACCGGCTTGTACCCGGTAATTAGTTGTGATGTGAAAGGGGTATTACTGTATTCTAAGCAACCACCTCCCCTCCTCATCAGTCCATGTTGCCATGACTGTATGTTCTGTAGTGTAGACATACAGATGGAGCCGGGCTTGTCTTTGCAGGGGATTGCGATGGCGACGCCAGCCGCCATCCCCCGCCACCCGCCATTTGTATCTGCGAAAGGGGATGCGCGCACACGAGATGCACACACATCCCCTTTCGCACGGTTCCCCCGGGTCGCCGCCAGCTTGTCGGCAGTCACCCGGGGTCCTCACCGCCTCCCCGCAACCCCCCCTAACCATGTCCGTCTCCCTGAAGCGGAGACGGACAGGGTCCTGTCGCCCCGCCGCACGGAAACTGAGACGCACATGAGAACCGGGCTGCTGGCGGATCGCCAGCGGTGACAGTCTGGCGATTCGCCAGCAAGAGGGAGCCCGGCTCCATCTGTATGCCATCAATGCTTCTCCACTACTTCAAATGCTATTTCTCTTGTTTCCTGATTCAGGATAGTGTCACCAGACAGGGAGACAGCCTATCACCTCCTTTGGCACAGTCATGTATTAAAAATACCGGGTCTGAGGCTTTCACACTGCAAAATGAATTGCCTTTGAACCGTGTAGGATCCTTCTTTTTAAAAGGGTGCTTTGACAATGCACCTAGAACCGGGTTGACACGCTTAAAAATCGGCAATATACCGTGTAATAGTTGCGGCAAGAAAGGTGTATCACTGCTCTACTCCACAAAGAATAAATAGAGGTACTAATGACATGGACAGTAGCTCACTGTGACCGCAAATGTGTGTTCACCATGCCCCTTTTTGATGAAGCATATAATTGGAGATGAGGCTGAGGTGCATATCACGCTGGCTCCCATATATTTGCAAAGATGCATATGTTTGGTCCAAGTACATGCAAAATGAGGATAAGTATAGATACAGCCTCTATACATGTGACCCACATTATGAACTTCTGTACGTACTGTAAATCCGATACAGATGTACCCAGCCTCATCTATTCCGAGCTCTGCACTATTTGCCAGGCTGAGAGTAGTCGCAGCATGCTGGCAACCCATTTGTGAGTACACTAGTCATGCCATCCATGCCCCAATGCATACACCAGGTTACATCTGCATGCTGTTTAAAGGTACATTTTGTAAAAAGTTGGATTCAATTTGTAACAGTTTTACAACAATACACACATTTGTATTTTTTTAATTCTATTGGTCCATTTGTGAAAGAATGCCTTTTGTTCAAAGGGGGAATCAGCTGGGTTAATACTTTATTCATTATTGACTGGTAGCATTAATAAATAGTTTCAGGTCTAAATACATAGCTATAAGTTTATTATTTATATATTGATATAGAATATTTTAAGATCTAGATAGATCGCCTGCATGTGCTTCAAGAACACCGAGTTAGCACAGATAACTCCGTACACATCGCTATGTGTGTATGGTATGGGTGGTCTAGCCAGAGATGTGTGCTGAGCGATCTGTGCTAACTAGATTATCGCTGAGCAGCACAAATCACCCTGTGTGTATGGGGCTTTCGGACACTTAAGAATTCACGAGAACAGGCTGCCATGAAATATTTGAATAAAAGTAATTTCTTCAAATGGCCCAGTATACAATTACTCAAGTGTTCAAGTTTTTCCTGATACTTTCTCTACTTACTGTACCATGAGTTTATTATCAGCTTTAATGCATATATAATATATATATATATATATATATATATATATATATATATCAGGGGCGTAACTAAGTTTTTAGCGCCCCCCCGCCGGATGGTTTTTCGGCGCCCCCCTCCCCCCTCGAACACCCCCACCCCCCGCCCGCCACCCCCCCACCTAACCTGACCCCCCCTTCTTACACTTACCTGTCCCCGCAGTCTGCATCTCGCCCGGCTCTCTGCCGGGACCTGCCTGACGTCACGGTCCCGGCCGGCTCCTGCTGCTGCAATGAAAACTGACTCTTAGAAAATGGCTGCCCCCATACTGCAGACAGAAAACTGTCTGCAGTATGGGGGCAGCCATTTTATAATAGTCAGTTTTCATTGCAGCAGGAGCCGGCCGGGACCGTGACGTCAGGCAGGTCCCGGCAGAGAGCCGGGCGAGACGAAGACCACAGGTAACTATACCTCCGCAGCCCCCCGGCGGCGCCCCCAATTTCTCTGCGCCCCCCCGCCACCGCGGGGGCTGCGGAGGTATAGTTACGCCACTGATATATATATATATATATATATATACAGTATATATATACAAAGGACAATGGTGCGGCACTCGGAAATAATACGCTGTGAAGTCAATCTGCTGTGCAACGTTTCAGTCTTTATAACTGTTTTCAAGCTAGCTATTACTTGTGAGGGCACCGGAGCAAGTATCCAGCGTCACTGGGAGTGCCGGACCAAAGAAAATAAAGTATGTATATATATATATATATATACAGTGTGTACCGGTATGTATATAACAGGGCTCGACAAATACCGGGGGCCAGGTCGCCACGGCGACCAGATTCTGCTTCCTGGCGACCAGATATTTTGCAAGGAGGGAGGAAGCAGAATCTGGTTGTCAGCAGCCTGACCACCCGTCTCCCCCGTCCTGTCAGGCCAGCGCAGCGCGGTCCCCGACCCCCCGGCCAGCCCGTGTCAGGCACAGGCTGGTATAAGAGGATGCGCTGCCCTTGTCAAAATGTTTAAGAGCGGCGGCCGCGGGTCCCATCAGGGAGAGACTGCTTACCGCCAGCAGCTCCGTCCCTGCCTCTGCCCGGCCGCCGGAGTTATGTCCCCTTAAACCCTGCTGCGGGAGCTCCGTGACCGCCCCCCTCCCCCACCGTGGCCCGGCGCTGGAGCTCCGTCTCTGTCCCCCTTCCGCATTGTTGCAGGAGCTCCGTCCGTGAGAGCCCCCCCTCCACCAGGCAGTGTGAGCTCCGTGAGAGCACCCCCTCCACCAGGCAGTGTGAGCTCCGTGAGAGCCCCCCTCCGCCAGGCCATGTGAGCTCCGTGAGAGCCCCCCCTCTGCCCCGGCCATGTGAGCTCCAGCCTCCATGACATCCCTCCCCTCTGCCCAGCCACCGGTGCTCCCTCCCCCCTACTGGGGGGGGGGGGGTAGGCATTAGGGAGTGGTACTGTGGAGGAGCATTACCTGGGGCATGTGTGTGGCCAGGGCCGGAGGTAGAGGGGCTGGGTGTTTTATTAGGAGGAGGGAGAGTTTGCCTGTAACTGAATTTTCACCAGCTGTACCTGCCTGGCATTTTGACCCCTGGCATAAAGCATGCAACCCCTGGCAATGAGCATGTAGGTAAGCTGCACTTATGTGACATAATATGTACTAAGCATGTGGTATTATATGTAATGGGCATTACAGTGTGGCTTAATGTGTAGTGGGCATGCCGTTGTTTTGTAGAATGTGTCATGGGCATTACAGTGTGTGGCATAATGTGTAATGGGCATTATGGCACGTGTAGTGGGCATTATGGCACGTGTAGTGGGCATTATGGCATGTGGAATAACATAATGGGTGTGTGACATGTGTAATAGGCATTGCGTTGTAAAATTTTTGCCGCCTTCGGTGCGCACTGCCCCTATTTTTAGTTTGTCTGGCTCCTACACTTTCATCCTGGCTCCTAGATTTTTTAAGAATTTGTCAAGCCCTGGTATATAATATATATATATATATATATATATATATACACTCGTATATACTCGAGTATAAGTCGACCCGAATATAAGCCGAGGCACCTAATTTTACAACAAAAAACTGTGAAAACGTATTGACTCAAGTGGGACCCTCACTCGAGTATAAGCCGAGGGGGGGGGGGCGGGGGGTTCAGCATAAAAAATGTTCTGAAAAAGTAGGCTTATACTCGAGTATATATGGTATATAAATATATATATATATATATATATATATATATATATATATATATATATATATATATATATATACAGTTCCAGGGGGATGGCGGCACTCGCATAAAAGAAAACACCACTCACGGGTTTTAGCCCAACGTTTCTGGGTCTCAGCGACCCCTTTATCAAGGTGCAGGAAGATAAAGGGGTCGCTGAGACCCAGAAACGTTGGGCTAAAACCCGTGAGTGGTGTTTTCTTTTATGCGAGTGCCGCCATCCCCCTGGAACTGTACATACAGCAGTCTTTGCACTGCATACCGGCGGGCACCGCAGCTGCATCCATAGGATAGCTGACAAGATACAACCATCTGCCTAAATTCGGGAGTGCCTCCTCACAAAGATTTATATATATATATATATATATATATATATATATATATATATATATATAAATATATATATATATATATATATTATATGAGAAACATTCTTCCCATTGATGTTGTGCATAACTTCATGGAACCTTGCAAGTGGACTAGTGCACAGATGACACATTTTGTGATTCCGAGTGAGCTTTCCCCTTTAATTAAAAATCTCATATACAGGTAGGAGGAGCCTGTAGAACTAAGCTAGCTTGCAGAGCATTTTTGGAAGCTTCCACAAACTTGAAAATTTTCCACCTCGGAACAATGAGGTACCACAGAGTATTTATTGTTTTCTATTACATGCACCTAGTTGTAGTGTTGCAGCCCGCTGTATATAAGTCATCATTAAATGTCAGTTGTCTTTGTAATGTTAACTATGAGCATTCTAATAATAAGCTCTGCAACTGTCGGTCGTCTAAGGACATGTTTCCTAGCGCTTGTTTATCTTACCATTAACCCACTTTGTGTTGGAATGTGTGCTACACTATTGTATTTATTCCTACAGTTCATATGTATAGCTAAGTTTAAATGCATATTATACTGATATATTGATGTTTCTATGTAGTAGCTGTTTATCTGTTTTACTAGCAAAGTTTTTATAATGTTTACGTATGAGTTACCACATTACACAGACCTTTACGGAGGATTGAAGCTTACTGCCCTTATTCTCTAGCCCACAATCTCATAAGACCATATGCAGAGTTTGCACTGGGGGTTTTTCCCGCTTAAAATGCTTATTTTCATACTACGTAGCTTAGTATGCAGAATCATGCTTAAAAGCAGGGATGGGGAACATTTGGCCCTCCAGCGGTTGTTGAACTACACATCCCAGCATGCCCTGCTACATCTTTGCTATTTTGGCAATACTAAACATGTTGCAGGGCATGCTGGGATGCGTAGTTCAACAACACCTGGAGGGTGTTAAAAGCCAAGCAGCTCTGCATATACATGTAATTGTGTCTTTTTTTGCACATATTTTACATCAGCATTTTTATTTAAAATGTTTACAACCATACATGAGGCCCACACACACTAACATTAACCTGTATGGTTTTAAACTATGGAAGGAAACTGGGGCTCTCTGGTACCCCCTGTTATGCGAAATTAGCTGCAAATTTAAGGGCCTCCAGCTAAAATCTTCCCCTCTCACCCATAATAATATATTGGTGTGATACTGCTGTACAGTGGTATCTATGTATGGCACCAAATTGATCAGAGAGACAGCCCTGCAAACTGCACACAGATAGTGTCCTGGTCAGAGTATAACCCTGAGCTGTCAAGTAACACCACTGTGTTAACATGCATCATTTGAAATATAATACTTAATAAGTCTTAAAGGTCCCTAAAGCTAAAGTACTTGTGTTTCTTAAATATAAGTTACCGTAAGTGCAGAGCCGGCCTTAGGCATAGGCAAACTAGGCAATTGCCTAGGGCATTTGGAATGCCTAGGGGCATCAGCAGCTTCTCCTGATTAAAATGATATGCAGCATGCCTATATTCTGTGTGTGAGTGAGGCTGTATCTGCATATGAAATAGTGTATTCATGAAAATCATTGTAACATAGCATTCTGTATGCAGGTACAGCCACAGTTGCACACAGAATATAGGCATGCCGCATATCATTTTAATCATTGGAAGCTCCTTGTGTGTGCTGGTCCTAACAATGCAAATAAAACGAATTTTCAGCAAAAAAGGCACCCAACATTAGCAGAACTGGCCAGGAGCTGCATGGCTTATTGAGGCAAGATATATGAGGAAACATCTGTATCCAAGCAGAGGTCACAGTGTTAGCGGCTGTGCGAGTGCTGTCTGCGGGTGGGTTGGTTGTGTTCGGCATATGTGTAAGGGCAAAATGTGTGTCATGCATAAATGCATTAATAATGTGCACCATATGTGTAACAGGCATTATGTGTGTCATTATGTGTATGAAGGGCATTAATAATGTGCAACATATGTGTAATGGGCATTATGTGTGTCATGTGTATAAGGGCATTAATAATGTGCAACATATGTGTAAGGGGCATTATGTGTCTCATTATGTGTATGAAGGGCATTAATAAAGGTTGGCATAATGTGTAAGGGGCATTATATTTATAAGGACAATGGATAATGTGTGTCATGTGTAAGGGGC
This sequence comes from Crinia signifera, assembly GCF_055691185.1. Taxonomy (NCBI): domain Eukaryota; kingdom Metazoa; phylum Chordata; class Amphibia; order Anura; family Myobatrachidae; genus Crinia; species Crinia signifera. The sequence continues at coordinate 275,097,631 of NC_139217.1, read as the reverse complement.
ATTACTGTGTGGTATTATCAGGGGTGCCGAGAGAAAGGGGTAGGGGGTACAAATTACCCAGGCCAAAGTCTGATGGAAGGGCCCAGTGGGGGCCCGGGCCCCCTCCCCTTAAGTGACAGCAGCAGCAGCTGCAGCAGCTCTTCTCCTCTGCCCAGCACACACTGCTTTGTGCTGGGTTGCAGTGTGGCCATGGAGGTGCTTAAAATACAATATTTTCTCAGGATTTTTTTCTAAGCATATAATGTGAATAATGTGAGGAGTAATGTATATAAGGTAAAGTGGTACCAAAATGATGACTGCTATGATGAGGGTTGATGGTGCTGGGAAAGGGGAGCAGGGTCAGAGGCGGAACTAGTGGCGGTGCTAGGGGCACCAGCCAAAATCTTGCCTAGGGTGTCATTTAGGCTAGGGCCGGCTCTGCGTAAGTGGGTGCTGTGAGATGCAAGGCTCACAGTGTAGGTAGGAGGACTGGAAGTGGGATGCAGTCAGGATCTCCGCAGTCGGGATCCCGAAAGTCAGAAAAGGGATTCCCAACGTTCAGGATCCGATACATGATCCTACAAGAAATTACTGAGCTTGGAGTTATGGCTAGGTACAAGGGGCAGGGTTAGGCTGTGGGGGGAGGTCAGCATTATGCTGTGGGAGGGCTGGGTTATGATTAGGGATATGGTGAAATACTAACAACAATCCTTCTGACCATCAGGATCCCACTGTCAGTATTTTGACTGTTGGGATTCTGACTGGTGATATTTGTTATCTGGCCCGTGAAATCATCCCAGGGCCGGCGCCACCAATAGGCAGCTTTAGGCATTTGCCTAGATCGCCGGCCACTGGAGGGTGGTAGTTGGGAGCAGGGAACCCCCCTTAATGGAGGTGAGTGGCTTTCTGTCAATCCCCTTCAGCAACCTCCATCCAGGAACCCCCCAGGATGCAGGTGAGTAGCTAAGCGACTACCCCCCACCCCCAGCAACCTCGGCGGCTGCCACCGCCTCGCCCCCGTGGAATCACTTCACGCCCGATCGCCCGCCTGTCCAACGCCCCGGCACCCAGCAGGTGAGTGGCTCCCCCCCCCCAGCAATCATGGCGGCTGCCGCCGCATCCCCCCCCCCCCGTGGAACGGCCGCATCATCCACCCACACCCCCCCTGTAGCGGCGCGATGGTGGGCGCCGGGGCACCCCCGTCTGGGGCACTACTGTGCCCTGAACCATCCATAACAACAGAGCCAAAAAATATAAGGGGTTAAGTGGTGATGCTTGATAAACGATTCCACCATCCCCCGAAAAGCTGTTCCTATATCTTTGGATAACCCCCCTATTTGTTCCACGGAACCTCACTGTTACTGGCCGCACTTCAAAGGTGACCTGCGGCGATCTCTACGGTGCTTACATCTGGCCGGGTGAGTGTGACGTTCATCACCGTAATTGGAGAGGACCTGCTCCCGGCGTAGGCTCTAATTCCAACAGAGCCACGGCCGTTGAAGTGGACCCAAATATCTACTATGCCCGCATTGTACTGTAGCCTCGCTGATGTCATCACACCCTTACAGCGGAAGCCACCAATATAACCATAGGAGACTGTCCATTCTATTTGGGAATCCAAAAAACATAGGAGCATCTCCCTATCAATTCAGCTGCAAGGAGTTGGCCCCCTTTTTCTTTGGGCTCCGATATAAACCCCTGGAGAATTTGGATATAAATTTAAATGAGAGGCTCCCCACCACTAAGGACACTGTGACACTAGATAACATGTGTAAGAGCCATTTCAAAATTGATGAATTATATAGGGTTAATTGTGCTTGATGCTGGACACACTAAATGTTTTTATAATTATTCATTCGATTTTTATGTGTATGGTTATAGATGTATAATTTTTAAATGTATTAAACAGGATTGGTATGAAATCCCGGGGGTCAAAATCCTGACGTCGGAATCCCGACCGCTGAAATCCCGACAAGGGGGGGACGTGGATCTCCCCCCGTTGCAGGCTCACTGCACTTCCCACGCAGCGTGCCCGGTGCCTCGCTACGCTCAGCACACTAATTTATTCTCCCTACGCTCGGCACACTAATTTATTTTCCCTCTGTGGGTGTCGTGGACACCCATAGAGGGACAAAGTGCAGAGATTTCGGCGGTCGGGATTCCAGCGTCAGGATTTCAACCGCCGGGATACTAACTGCATCCCTATTAAACATATGTTGGATCAACTCAGTGCGCTCTCTTAATTTTTTTTTGTTCATAACAATAGAGAAATGTAATTGTCTCTGTTGTCTTAATAGCATTTTGCAATTGCAAAGATTGATGTGAATAGAACACTGTTTTTCAGGGGGTAGATGTGTGTAGATGGTTAGTGTCTAGGTCAGTGGTCTCCAACCTTTTTTGGGTCGGAATCTACTCGCGACAAAATAAACCGCCCGAAGAGCTACTAAAGTTAAAAAAATTTAAAAATCTGCATAATATCCCAAAAAATGCCCTTTACACATAATGCCACAAACTGTAATGCCCATGACACATTATGCCACACACTGCAATGCCCCAAAACATACCTCCCAACACTGGAGGCAGAGGAGAAGAGTCATCTGCGCATGCCGAAGGCACGCGCCAAAAATTAGAAGGTTCAGCTACTACCGTGGAACTCCTGCGAGGCTACATCCCCCATTTTTTCCGCTATGGGGGCATAGTCAGCTCTCTAAGAGCAGTAGCCACATGGGGTGCGGCCATGGAAAATGGGGGTGTGATACACATATGCCCTCAATAGTGCAGTGCCAGATACACATGACCACAATAGTGCAGTCCGTGATACCCATTATAAATATGCCCCGCACCGTGATGCTCCATTATACAAATGCCCCACACCGTGATGCTCCATTATGCATATGCCACACACACACACGATGCCCATTATACAAATGCCCCACCCCGTGATGCACCATTATACATATGCCACACCGTGATACTCCATTATACATATGCCACACACCGTGATGCACCATTATACATATGCCACACCGTGATACTCCATTATACATATGCCGCACACCGTGATGCCGATTATGCCTATGACCCACAACATGAAGCTTCTTTATACATATGCCCCACACCTTGATGCTCATTAAACATGTGCCACACAAATGATGCCCATTACACATATTGCACACAATGTCCCACAGTAAGGCTTCTAATAAAAAAATGTAAATTACCTGCTTGCTGTCAGGGATTCATTTTTGTTGCCAGGGGTTAATGCTCATTGACAAGGGGGTCACTGCTTGCCCCCTCCACTATGCCCGTCTTCAAATGGGCATAGTGGGCAGTTTCACTATAATAAATTCCTCCATAATAAATAAGTCATTGCTGCTGGCTGCTGCCGCGTTCGGAGCTCAGCTCCTTCATCCCCCTGCTGGCTTATGGAGTCCGTCCGTTCTTCCCCCACACCATGCTAGAAGTCATATTTGACTTTGCATCTGACAGGGAACACAGCGCTGCAGCATTACCCGGAAGTGCCGGGAGCGCTTAGCGCGGTGCTCCCTGTCAGATGCTAGAGGTCAAATATGACTTCTAGCGCCTGCTGTCTCCTTTGGTCCCCGTAACAAGGACTACAGCGGGGGAAGGTGACAGCGGCTGTAGCGGGGCAACGCGGCGGCTATAGCGGCGCAAGGTGGTGGCTATAGCGGCGCAAGGTGGCGGCTATAGCGCCGCAAGCCAGCGGCAACAGCTGGCGGGCGGACCGGGCAGGCAGCAGTGGTCGAGCCACCCGTTTTGCTCAGGCGAGCTACCGGTAGCTCGCGAGCGATGGGTTGGCGACCACTGGTCTAGGTATTTAAACCCAATAGTGTGGCTCCAGGTGAGGAATATACTGTATGTTTAATTGGATCCCTAAAAGATCAACTCAGACCTCCACAGAGTAATACTGCGTTGACCCTTCTGTTGAGAAAGAGATCCAGTGATAAAGGACCGGCTTAACATTCCTACTAGCATTGATAACCTTGACATAAATAAAGCAGCATTTATTTTGATTATCCCATTCTGTCATCTAATTTTTCCAACCAAGCTATGGGGTTTAAATACCTAGATACTAGCAATTACTTACTCCTAGCTACGTGCGGACAAAACGTAGCGCACCGTAGCGAACCTTTGTCGTGTATTATACACACTAGACGGATACTTATAATTTAGTATCGGTTCGCAGTACTTAGTACCCAAACTGTGTACACCTTTAAGGACAATGTCCGTATTACACCTTTGTCGCTAAATGCGAATAATAGTCAAGGCAAGGATATAACTCAAAGTAAGGAGATAGTGTCTCCAAATAATGTATTTAGTCCCTAGCGGACTGCAGGGGGGTACAGAAAGAAGAAACACAATATTACACGTGATGCAGTTAGTTTAACAATACTAAATATGCTTTACACTACTAGGGGGAAAGAAACAGATACAGAACACAATCAGCCATAATAATATAAGTAAACAAAAAGGAATGCAACCGTTTACCGTCTCATCTAAAATGCGCAGCGCAGTCCGGTCGAGCTCGCTAGGTTCAAATAGAACTTAGCCCGGTCAGGATGGAGGGAAAGAAGCAGTGACGAAGTGACCGAGCCAGCTCAGGGGTTGCTACCTTTATAGTGTCCAAACAAAGGGGGGTCAAAGGAGATTTCCATTGGTCAAAAGTTCAAACGTTAGGTCCTCGTGGATTGGAGCAAAGGGAATGCACTTAAAGTGGATTGGTGCAGGGGGAGTGTACTTTGGTGTCCTTTGTCTGTTGGCATCGTCATAGGGGTCGTAAATCACCACAAGAACCGGTTTACGACTGGATCCTTCGTATTCCTCAGTTCATATGGAAAAAGTACATGGTTTATGGATTTTGTCCGTAATAATCAAACCTTTGGACTTGTGAACGTTTTGCTACGACCGGAGTGCTGCGCATGGGACACGGAACATAATGATACTAAACATGTACATAAACAGTTGCGTAATGTGGTTTAAACTATGTGTTGTACACTAAACCTCTAATTAACTTTATTTTATTTTGTGTCAGAGTGGGATATGAATTTCTGTGTATTAGTATGGAGGCGCTTAAGGTTTGCTTCGCTACACAGAACTTGGGTATTATACTTTATTTGCGCAACTCTGTGAACCAAAATGGCGGCCATACTATTCTAAAATGGCGTGTAAGCACTTCGACTTTAACAACCAAAAAATTACTTTGCCCTGTTCGTCGCTTGGTCATCGCCGTTGCTTTCTTATGGGAGATTTGTGTACCTCACTGTTTGTGTATTCAATGCAAAATGGACAACGCTGCTCACTGGATTTTTTGGCTTGCTTCTCCATTTTGCTCTTGGCATTTTTTTAAGGTTACTGTACGTACTTATTAAAAAAAAAATGTATTTTCTTTTCTTTTTAATGTATGCAACTGTATTTTTTTATTATTTGAAGAATTTTGTATTTTTTTTCTGTTTAGAAGTGCCACATTAATATATATACAGGTTGAGTATCCCGTATCCAAAATGCTCGGGACCAGGAGAATTTTGGATAACGGATTATACCGTATTTCGGAATATTTTAATATTTCAATGATGTATTTTGAAGTATCTTGCATTTATGCTGTATAAACACATCAAACATATGAAATGCACACAAATATATTTTATTTGTTCAAAAAACAAGGTTTCAAAACATGAAACAAAATTTGTGTACTATCTCAGATATTGAATTTGAATGCCAAGCAATCATTTTCTTGTACATATATAGTGCCAGTTACATATCCTGTCCTCAGTAGTGCTGTTACAAATGTCCCTAGTGAGTTTTTTTAGCAAAAAAAAAAATTTTTTTCACTTTCTGGAATGTATGGTTTTTGGAATAATTTGGATAACGGATATTCGGATACGGGATACTCAACCTGTATATATTTTTGTGGTAATTTCTTTTCCCACCATGATGCATTTTTTTCTCACTGTATATTCTACCGGGTTGGGATCATTCGTCAGAATGATTTTAGGTCTACAGTCATTAGGTCGACCCCACTAGGTCGACTGGCAGGAAGGTCGACCTGACTTAAGGTCGACATGGGCCAAGGTCGACATGACTTAAGGTCGAATTTGCATAAAGGTCGACATGAGGAAGGTCGACTGGTCATAAGGTCGACATGGGTTTTTCACTGTTTTTTGATCCGAATGTCGACACAGTCGACATGGACACAGTTGGCAATGAGAATCGGACCCTCGCATCGCTCGCTTCGCTCGCAATGCTTCGGGCACGGTGCCTCGCTGCGCTCGGCACACTATTTTATTCTCCCACCACGCCCTAGTGGATGGTAGGGCATGAAATACCGCCTGTCGGCACATGTCGGCTCAAAAAACAGTGAAAAACCCATGTCGACCTTATGACCAGTCGACCTTTCTCATGTCGACCTTTATGCAAATTCGACCTTAAGTCATGTCGACCTTGGCCCATGTCGACCTTAAGTCAGGTCGACCTTCCTGCCAGTCGACCTAGTGGGGTCGACCTAATGACTGTAGACCTAAATGCATTCTGACGAATGACCGCATCCCATTCTACCCATGATTCACTTCTTCCTCACTCCTTCGTTTGGAGATACACAGCTTTTCACACAGACTTAGCTGCTTTGAAATAGTTTTTTAAGGCTAATTTGCATTTTTCTGAATATATCTGCAATATTGTAGGCAGTGTTCATATAATATGAACACTGCCTACAAATGGAGTGAATAAATCCTCGTACGCCGCATTGGTCAATGCTCGCCGTCAGGGGTGGCGAGCAGCTGACACTTTGAATAGGGTGAGCAGGAGGCATGGCGAGCTGTAGAATAAATGGAGAGTGCACAGCTAACGAAAAATGGAAAAGGCTGTGCTGTGCTTGCCGGAGCATTGAATACTGCTCATTATGTTAAACTATCTCAAAATAGTGGAGTACACTTTGGAATATATATAATTGAAAATTTTACAATACGGGTACCAGCTGAACTACTAAATGTAATACATAAGGATCACCCACTGTAATAAAATTGAGGATCATATACTTATTTAAGTAAAGGAGAAATAAACAGAAGTGTTTGTGCAAATTGTGCTTTTTGTCTTTAGCCAATCTTTGGTCATCTATCCATTCATAACATAAAGGCCATACTCACTTATGTTAAAAGGATGTCAGTGATGACAAACAGTATTTAAATATGAGAATGGTCTCTCATGTACAATGGGCTAGACTAGCTAAGTGGTCACTTTATAATGCTGTCAGTTTTCGGCAGATGTGGCCTTGAAATTTGAAACTGTCGCAAAAAATAAGTGCAAAACACTTCTTGGCACTTAATATGAGTGACGTCTTATATTTTGGGGATAAATTCATTGAGAAGCTGCAGCTTGAAAAAGCTTTGCACAGCGGGTTTGCACATGCGCATATTCGCGCATGCGAAGACCCCCATCGTCGAACCCGAACAAAGGGATCTGGATTGGCCCCATGATTCAATTTGCAATACCGTAACGGGACCCAAAACAAATAGTGTATGCTTAAAGAGCCTCCAATATGGCAAAGTTAAAGCAATTCTGGAAAGACGAGTGGGATAAAGAATTCCTCTACCACGAATTGAAGACTGACCAGGGCTATCTTAACATAATTGTAGGTCCTAAGCAAAGCAATGCACTGTGGCCCCTAATCGCCCATCCACAGGAAATGATAAAAAATTCATAACATGCCCCTTCTGGGGTAGTTCATTGTCTCTTTCATGCTTCCATACAGTGAATAGCTATCACCACTCTGATTGGTGGATAGCTCCAGTCAACCTCCAGTCAGCATGCTGACAACCAATCACTGTCTTGCTGTACACTGGGAGGCAGGTAGAGCATTGGTTATGGTGATTTATCCATTCTTTCTTTCACGTGCTGAGATAGTGCTGTATTTAAGATACCTTTATGTGCACAGAACTCTTACGATCACTGTGAGTGGAGTACGGAATCTGCTATATACTGTACAGGAGCGGTTATCTGGACATGAGGGATTATGGATGTGTAAGAACATACTAATTGCACTATAAGTATTTTTTATTTGTTTTCTTCTATTGTATTCATATATAGAGCCAGATTCACTAAGCTTCAAAAGTGATAAAATGGAGAGTGATAAACAGCCAGCCAATCAGCTCCTACCTGCCATGTCACAGACTGTGTTTGAAAAATGTCAGGCAGGAGCTGACATTGTCAGGCTGGTTGTTTATCACTCTCCATTTTATCACTTTTGAAGCTTAGTGCATCTGGCCCATAGAGAGGAAGTCTGCAATGGCACTCAGCTATACCGCTGATTGCACTGGGATTCCATTCCATACGATGGACTATTGGGCTTCATATATCTGAGCATTCAGCTGGGTGCCATTACTTATTATATATTTTGTTTGCATTGTGTTTTATATAGGATTTGGTGGTCCCCTTTTATGGTAAGGCAGTATAGGCTAACTGTCCCTTCTGATTGTGTTACCACCACCAGTCCCTGCTCAAAGGCTCCTAATCTAATATTATGAGACTCTATTATTAAAAGTGTTTGATTGCAGTTGTTGCTGATAAAAGTGGTAAGTAGGTCTGGGGGGGGGGGGGGGGGGGCAATTAATTTCACATAGTTGATATAAATGTTTGTCCCAGTGGCTCAAGATAAATATTGGTGCTCCCCAAATAGCTCAATCAGTAAGGTGTCTGTCTCCAGCAAAACAGGTCATGGATTCTAATACAGGGTGTGACACTTGCAAAAATGATGTTGGGGTAGGAAGTCTGCCACAGAAGCGATATTGATGGCTTTTAATTAACTGATTTAAACTCGCAGGGGAGAGAGGAGCCCCCATGGGAGCAGGTGCCCTGCGGCAGATGACTCCATTGCCTCCCAGAGTTACGCCTCTGGTTTAAAAAAAAACACAAGAAAACTGTGCAGACTTAAAGAAATAGAAATTATGACATTTTTCCTTTAATAAATGTAACATTTAAAACTGTATTTTGTGTTTTCTTTGCCTTATATTCATTTGGATTCATTTGATACATTTAAATGAGACAAATAGGCAGAAATAGAATTACATTTCTGGAAGGGAGGCAACATTTTTTTACATGCTATAGGTAGCCAATAGTTAATATTTAGAGATTTAGTTATTACTGTTACATCAATAGACATGCCTATTCCTGCCGCCCCAGCCTTTCCCATTCATAGACAAAATATAATAAGTCAATTTAATATATTTTGCAAAGTCATTCTTAAATTTTCAAATGGTGTTTTTATGTTACCCATATCATCAAATTAGACCTTCTGTAAAGGGTTCCAATACAAATATTTGCCCAGATAACAACAAAAGGAGTTCTACCAGCTCAGTGAAAATGTAAATAGGATAAGTTTTTGGCAAGAAATCTCAGTGGTGTGAATGTAGCTTTGTTATGTTGGCCAATAGAGCAGGGCAGATCATTCTAAATTGATCCACCTCTTTCCTGTTACAGTATTAAAAGACATTACAGGGTGTAGGCTATTATTTGACATTATAGTTCATTTTAGCCTCCACAGAATGGTGCTGTCTCGTTCATGGACCCTGGCGAAGTACTTTGAGGGGGCACCGAAATTATCAAACTTCAAACTAAAGGAGGTTGAATTGCCAAAAATAAAACATGGAGGTAAGGCTATAAAGTAATTAGTATACACTGTACATGCATTATGATATGGATAATTTTCTGGATAATCCTTAAGATTACCCTAAATTATAACTATGGTTCATAACATACAGAAAACTGTATGTTATGAACCATATTAGTGTTCTAGTTTATTTTCTTAAAAAGAGATTTTATTGGGCAGCACGGATGGTGTAATAGTTAGCATTACTGCCTCACAGCACTGAGGTCATGGGTTCAATTCCCACCATGGCTCTAACTGTGTGGAGTTTGTATATTCTCTCCGTACTTGTGTGGGTTTCCTCCGGGTACTCCGGTTTCCTTCCACATTCCAAAAATATACTGGTAGGTGAATTGGCTTCCAACTAAAATGAACCCTGTGTTTGCGTGTACGTGTGGTAGGGAATATAGATTGTAAGCTCCACTGGGGCAGGGACTGATGTGAATGTTCAAATATTCTCTGTAAAGCGCTGCGAAATATGTGTGCGCTGTATAAGAAACTGTTAATAAATAAATACATTGCCTGATACATAGTAGTGCCTTTGTTATGCCCCATAGTAATGCCCTAGTTCACATTATGTCATGGACATAGGGAGTGAGAGGTGACATGGATGGAGAAGTGCCGCAGAGACAGATAGACAGGTAGATGCATGGGTGACAGGGGCATAGAAGTGCAGCAGAGACAGGTGAACAGGGAGGTGCAGGGGTGACAGGGATGGAGAGGTGCAGGGAAGGAGGGAGTGAGAGGTGTAAGTGGAAGAAAGGGGAGTTGAGAGGTGCAGGGGTGACGGGATGGAAAGGTGGAGGCAGTGGCGTAACTATGGTGCTGCAGACCCAGCAGTGGTTTGGAGTAGCTAACGCTGACGGGGTCTGCGGCAGGTGCTCTGCAAATACAGAGGATGATGAGCTGCTGCTTCTGCAGCAACAGGAAGAGACAGGTATCGCATGACATGCCCGGCGGCCACCGTCATCATCACATGGCGGGTCACATGGCAGAGTCTATAGGCTGCTGTGTATAGTCTATTGGCTGCAGCCACATAGACAACTTGCCTGTGTGCCTTTCTAAAGGAGATGGAGTAATGTAGATGGTGAATAAAGTTTTTTCACCAGCACTCAAGTCCTGAAGTGCCACCCTCAATCACATATATAATTCATATATTCATATATATCATTTTTTTTAAAAACATTTTTGGCAGGGGGGGCGGCAAAATTTATAGTTACTCCACTGTCTGTACATCAAAACTTTTAATCAATAAACCAGTGGTTCCCAAATTGTTTAAGGTCAAAGTGATAGGAAAAGCCAGTGCTGATGGTTGGCAATCAGTGACGTAACTATGGAGGGTGCAGGGCGTGCAGTTGCTATGGGGCCCGGCCACATTGGGGGGCCCCAAAGTCCAGTAAGCACCCCCACTGCACCGTACTTCCATAGTTATCCCAGTAGTGAAATAAGTTTATGAGATTGTGGTGGGTATCGCTGGGACACCATATTCGCTGTGTCTGGCCAGAGCCTAGCAGACTGAGAAACACTGCGACACTCGTGAGATGATGGTGATGTCATCCAGGTCCGGCAACAGAAATCTTGGGGCCCCATAAATTGATATTTCTGGGGGCCCCACACCCCCTGCAGTCAGCCGCTCGGCACTCGATTTCTGTGGGCGGCTGACACATAACACCCCCTACCCCAACAAGAATATTTGCGCTGCAGACTCGGGAGGGGAAGCTTCCTGGGGATGCCTGTTTAAACACGTAGCTCCCAACCGCCGCGCGCTTACACACACTGACATGACGATGGTTGGGGCCTGGGTCAGCTGTCCCCTTTGACCCCCCCCTGACGTCGGGCCTGATGTCATCATCTCACGAGAGCAGCAGTACCCGCTCCCCGCGCACCTCTCCCCAGCTCTCAGTTCCCCCTCCCCATGCACCTCTCCCCAGCTCTCAGTACCCACTCCCCACGCACCTCTCCCTAGCTCTCATTACCCCGCTCCCCGCGCTCCTCTCCCCAGCTCTCAGTACCCTCTCACTGCGCAGCACTCACCAGCTTATCCGGCTCCAATGATTTAGCAAAGGACTGGTACTCCGGGGAAGGTGCATGCACCTCCAGCACTAACCTGCACTACAAGGACCTGCTGACCCCAGTCCCGGCCACTGAACAGGCACCGTAGTTGCTTAAAGACAGAGCTGGCAGTAAAAATGTGGTACTTGTGTATTATTACGGCGCCTGTTAAGTAGTTAGTGTAGCATCCCTGTCAGAAACAGCGTAGTGTTCCCGCACCCAGCATAGGCAGTCTAGCCAGCGTAATCAGCACCCCTGTCAGTATCAGCATAGTATTACTGCCCGTTCGTGGCTAGCCGTAGCTTACGTGGTTAGTGTAGTCAGTCAGGCATCCCTGTTAGTATCAACCATTGTCCATTTTAACCTGCCTGACATGACAGGTGCGAATGTGTTCCTGAAACACCCCCACTATCCACGCCAGCCCGAAGCGTGGCGAGCGTAGTGAGCCCCGTGAAGGGACGCTTTACGCGTCCTCCCGACCTTTTCATACCCCCACTATCCAAGTGTGGCGAGCGCAGCGAGCCCAAAGCCGAATCTTGGCGAGCGCCCCGGAATACATGTAAAGTAATCCGCGTCCCCTCGCGAGGCTTGGTGGCTCGCTGCGCTCGCCACACTTTATAAAATCGACTCCTCGCCGACATGGATAGTGGGGGTATGAAAAGGTTGGGAGGACCCTTAACGCGTCCCCTCGCGGGGCTCACTGTATAATGGGGGTTTCAAATGGAGGCATTTGCCAGTATGTAACATGGAGCACTGGCAAATGCCTCCTTTATTGTGCATGAGACGCACTTATGGCTGCACCCTCCCTTTGTGCAGGAGACGCATAACCGAACCCCTAACCCTGTCGGCAGGGTTGCCGTACCCTGCCGCAATACTTACTCACTACGCTGACTACGCTAGGCAGCCGTTGGGCTATGCTGAAAAAGTAGCTTAGCCTACGCTGAAAATATAGCGTAGCCGGTCACCGTGATAATACACAAGTACCAAAATTGTTTCTCTGTCAGCCAGTGGGCCACATCTCTCCCCACTGTCTTGTCCATGCCCCCACTGTACTGTTACTCCTGCCCTCCTTCCTGACCCCACTAATCTGTCATGTCCCCTCTGTACTGTTCTAGCTGACATTTCCCTCTCCTCTCTGTCCTGGTGCTGTCACTCCTCTCTCCTGTCCTTATCATCTCTATCCCCGTGCTTTCACTCCTGTCCCTACCCTTTGTCCTGGTGCTGCCATGTCCCTGTCGCTTCTCTCTCCCATCCTTATCCTCTCCTCTCTCTATGTACTGTTTCTGTCACTCCTCTCCCCTTCTCTACTCCACCTGCCCTGGTTTTGCCATCTCATCTCTGATAAATACAATAACCCGGCAGTGGGTGGCATCCCAATATGGAGAATCCTGACAGGGCTCTGTAATTGCTCTAACCCTCTCCCCTATACATTTTATTCATGGGTCCCAATGCGTGTATATATTTTTTTGCACGACTAGGTGCCAATTTGGGGGTGGGGGGCAATCAAGATTTTGCTATGGGGCCCACTAAGTTCTAGTTACGCTCCTGTTGGCAATAACAAAATGTGGAAAATCAGAAGCACAGCCCTGTCCAGAACCACATACAGTAACTGACACTACAGATGACAGGCAAACACATTTACTTCATCTTTGATAGATTAGCAATGTTTTTTATTTTAACAGATATTTTGTGTACACAAATATATATATAACTAATATTTAATAGATTTAACTATTTTGGAAAATTGTGTGTCACATTCATTTTCATATTTTGCATTCTACAGAGGTGCTGCTGGAAGCAGAATATTTCAGTGTGGACCCATACATGAGGTACATATTTATATCTGTATGTATTTGGGGTACTCCTGCCCTTGAGTCATAGGCAAGATAATGAATCTGCATGCTACTAGTGTATAATGCTTATTCTGAGAGCACCTGTTCAGTGTTATTTACACCTTATATTTCAGTAAAGTAGAGTGGAAATAGCAAAGGTCAATTACTAACTGTCAGTTTTGTACTGAGCATGGTGGGCCCTGTGGGGGGGGGGGGGATGCAGAAGTAGGGGTGTGGCCAGTCTCTAGGGAGGGTGTGACTAGCCATCACAGATGTTTCTTGATTAACCATTAGAAAGTGTGTGGGCTTGGCATCTTGATAAATATCTAAATACTGCTAGTCCATTCATGATAATGTACCATATTTACAGGAATGTTCTGTAGAATATACACCATATTGCTGTTCACTGTATAAAGTAACATGCAAAGTGCACAGCCTGGTTCCTGGTCGTTAGAGGACGGTCACCTGTAACCCTGTGGGAAAGTCTGGTCCTGCTACAGTAAATGGGAAATATGCAGACATACAGTGCATTTATCTTTGTGCAAAATGGAAATGTATCAGCTTTGTACAGTATATACAGTGAACAAAATGCACTTATTATTATGTGTACTCCTGTATACATAGGTTACTTTATGTTGATTATCTGTATACCAATTCAAGGCTTACAGTAAGTGTTGTATTGGAGAAGCCTCCAACTGAAACAAAAAACATCTACAGTATACTGTATCATTTGATAAACTCATTATGTATAAGAGATGTTGAAATGACACAGAGATGTCTGTATTACCAAATTGTCCTATTACTTTCTCTAATTGAACATTATCAACATTTTGTTTTGTTTGTGTAGGGCCTATAGTATGAGAATGAAGGAGGGAGATGTCATGATAGGCACCCAAGTTGCAAGGTAACATTTAAACATTCTGGATAATGGAGAAATATTTATTAGGGAATTAATTAGCCAATTAATGTGAGCCAATCATCTGATTGATGGAATGTGATAATAATATGCATCTTTCGAAGTCCAAGCATATACTTGAGTGTCTTAATGGGAATCACTGTCTAAAACACCATAATGTACTGTTGACTGATTTGTATTATATACATACTACTCTTGGGTTCAGAGGCGGGCTGGGCCAGGGGGGCAGAGTGACAGATGCCTCTCAGGCCACTCCCATTTTCAGCACTTTGGGCCGGCTGCTGGGCTTTTTGAGAGCTGCAACATGGGCCATGCTTTTGCCAGAGGCAAAGCCAGGAATAGTGCACGAAGATGCCGGCATGTGAGTCAGTTGAGGGAGTGTCTGTCTGCCTGTGCACGGGCCAGTGCTTTGTACATGCCCCACCCAGGCTACACTTTGCCAGCCAGCCCATGCTTGGGTTCCTAATTTGTTCCTGTTAATGTGGTGTTATACTGTATGTAATTCTTATTTCACCTAAGGCGGGATGCTCTAAGAACTACCGCCCCCTCTGCCAGGCTTCGCATTGCTAATGATCGCATATGCTCTAACATATGCGATCATTAACGCAAGGGACAGCCCTTGCGATAAGAGCTGTCCCTTGCGATGCGGCCACGGCGCTGGACTTCTGTGTCTGTGACCCAGGAGTCCATCTGCGCATGTGCAGAGCACAGCGCCGGCCGGAGGGCATGCTGGGAGGGATCCGTGACAGATCCCTCACACATCGCTGCAGTAAGAAGCCCATAGGCTTCTGCAGGGAATTGCCAACTTTTGCTGGCGATTCCCTCCACAGCGCTGACACTGTGGAAGTGGGTTAGATAATAAAAAAATGCGGTAAAAACCCTGATAACAGGGTTTTTACTGCATTTCTGCTTTAGAGAATCCCGCCCCTCTAACATATTGGCCTTAGTCCTCTAACATATTGGCCTCATTTGGATATGGTTACGTCCAGGAAGTACTGTATGTGTAAATGTGTACCTGTTGCATTTTGGTGGTTGGGGGATTTAAAGTTATAATATGTATGTGGTAAATGTAAACCCTATGAGATTTCCTTGAATGCAAAATATAATTACATATACAATTTGCAGCCCTTGTATTGCAGTATGGTTTGTCCAGCTGCACATTTGCAACCTTTAACTATATATTATCTCAAATCTAAATGATGCCCATTGTAGTATTATAATGTTAATGTTTATTATTTTTATGCACTATGTATTTATATGTATTAACATATTAATTGAAAATGTGATGATAACCATCATTTTCACATGCCCATTCTGCAAAATTACTTAATGAAAACTGCAGTAAAGACTATTTTAATGTTACTTTTCCCGAAAATACAACCAATGCCAGTCGTATGAATTCGTACTTAGCATCAGTCGTATTTCATGATCTTCGTAAATAATCCCCATAATATATTGTATGTTAGGATAACGTTTACATCAAACTGTGCATACATAATTCCTATTATTTTTAAAAGTTATTGTTTAAACAAGATTCCCTATAGACTCTTTTTTTTCAACATCCTCCTTTCTGTAGAAACTCATTGTTCTTTGTTCCTCAGATATTAAATATTATTATTATTAATCATTTTTATTCCATAGAGTTTTGGAAAGTAGTAATTCTGCATTCCCAGCACATAGCTATGTTGTTTCAAATGCTGGCTGGACAACTTATTCCATCTCTCAAGGCAAAGATTTGACTCCATTACTTCCAAAGTGGCCTGCCAATGTCCCCAAGTCTCTGGCACTCGGAGCAATCGGTATGCCTGGGTAAGTGTAAATGTGTTCCTTATAAGAGGGCCTTATTAAGATCTATGGGGGCCCTGGATAATAAACTTTTGGGAGCCCCTAGCAAGTTATAATGGCTGTTATGCATTGTGATTGTGTTCAATTCCTTAAGAAAGAAGATATAGGGGTATATTCAGTTATATAGAGTGGAGTCATTCCAACATGCATTTGTCAGAATGGATCCGACAAGCCCTATTCAATGAGCGGTCAAATTTGAGTGTTGAATTTGAGCCGACGGTTTTGTTTGTTCCAAGTGTCCCATCCTGCTTCTGCTATCAGCAGCTCCCCGTTGTGTGTGATCACAGGGAGCTGCTGGAGGGGGCCACAGTCAGAAGTGTGGCCGCCTGCCGTCCGTGGAGCTGTGCCGGGAGAGAGTAGCCTGGCCGAGAAACGCCTGTCAGAGAGGAGAATTCTGGGACCAGGTGAGCAGCAGCAGCAGTGGTAGGACGGTGCTGGGTGAGCAGCAGCAGCAGCAGTAGCACCACTGCTGCTGCTGCTGCTGCTGCTGCTCACCTGGTTCCGTCCTCCATGCCAACTGTCGGATTAAGATTTTCGGAAACGGGCCAAAACCTGTCGAATTTCCGACAAAAACATGCTATTCTGCCACTCCACATATTTTCCGCCAGCTTGGAGCCTTCCGACCTGTCAGAAAAATGTTTTTTAAAATTGAATTGGATTAGACTAAAAAAAGTTGGAAACTGACATGTTCGGTACTTATGTATTATCTGGGCTCCCATGTTAAATGCACCCCATTTTTTCATACCCCTACTATCCAACTATGCATGGAGCTGATTTTATATAGTGTGGCGAGCGCAGCGAGCCACCGTGCCCGAAGCGTGGCGAGCGCAGCAAGCCCCGCGAGGGGATGCGGTCTCATAAGAAAAAACGGGAGCCCAGATATTACATAAGTACCTTTATGTTCTGACAAACGTCAGTTTCCTACTGTAATTGAATAGACCCTATAGTATTTATGCAATTAGTTTACAAAATGTACCCTAATGTTCCTAATATCTTGCATAATATAACGAATAACACAATATATCGTCACACTGTCACCTCACCTGTAGCACGGCAGCCAGACACAATGCTATGAATGTTTGTTTAACATATAGTACATATACTACATTTATTAATAATAATAACAACATAAGTATGTGTAGCGCCCTATTTATAAACTAAACTCAGTGCTCTGAATAGGCATATAATTGTAAGAGATGCTAACAGATAGGCATACATTTATGAAAATATAGTAATATCTGTAGTTCTTGAGAAGGTATGTTTATGTATGTATGTATGTATGTATGTATGTATGTATGTATATATATATATATATATATATATATATATATATATATATATATATATATATATATATATATACATACATATGTCCTTTTTATTGATGGAACATAATTAATGTACAGTATGATGTATATACCTAGATAATTGCATATACAGTATTTACACATTTTAATGTATTTCATGTATTTACACATGGCTGGCAAGAGACTGAAGGGACACTTGTGGAAACTTCCAGAGCCACCTTTTGCTTCATGACAAGGGAGTCACATGATGCCAGTCACATGACAGTCCTAGGGAAGAGTATAAAAACTTCTCATATAAACAGTTAGAAAAAAAAACGCCATTACCCCAGACAGTACTGACATCCTAGGAGCTACCTGCACTGCTGGTAAAGGAGATGTGCTGTAACTAGAGCAAAGATGGGCACTGTGAGTAACAGCCAGAGCAGAGCATCAAGGGAGCAATACCTGTCGTGAGGGTGGTCTTTTCGGCATCGGCAGGAGTCAGTAATAGAGTAAAGCCATACAGGGCCTTAACTATAATTGGCAGCAGCAGCAGCTTCTGTGCTAGACTTTCTTCCATGGATGCTGTAGTGGCCATAAAGTGAAGAAGGGCTGATGAGCATATAGTCCACGCAGCGGTGAGTGGCATCAGTGAATCCAGCAGCCTTGTGTCCAGACACTACTTGCAGCATACACAAGCCAGTCGTAGCAAGTCAGAGATTGGGGGAGCAGCCAAGCTGTAGTACAATGACCAGGCAGCCAGTATAACCTGTGTGTGGTGCTATGTTAGAGCTGCTATCTACGTCATATGATGTGATGATAATTCCTGTCGTTTTATGAATACAGAGACTATAATTATTAACATCCTAAGTGCAGACAGCTTCTAATATCTGTTGCAAACGTAAACTGATGAGGACACGTTGCATGTTTAAGAAGTGAGTTTAGTCTCAATATAAGCTCCAGAGGAACAGTTTCAGGAATAAAAGTAACATTGACAGTCTGGCCTGAACTTACAAAACTGAGCTGAGGACATTGATACATGATTTCATCTAAATGTTACATTTCAAGAGATTCAAGTGATTTGCTAGCCATTGCAACTTTGTATCATTTGCCTTCATAGCCTGTTGTACTTCTGCAGGACTGTGCTCAGATAAACTCCAATGCAGCTAACACAGTTACTTTACATTAAAGAAAATAACTTTAATTGTTCATAATTGGACCATAGAGAAGAGTTGTACAGTATAGTTCTCAGGGTGTGATTCAGCACAAGTATAGTTTGGATGTCATTGTTGCAAAGGACACGAATCCGAGATACACTTCATTAACTGGAGGTCAAAATACGTAAAAGGAGAACATAGCGGGATTTAATGCTCTTCTAGAATACAGAGACTTTATCCAGTAAGTGGCTATACTGGATCATATATGGGCCCCAACTGCGCACATCTGGGATTGACATATTAGTAATAATAATCTTTTGCAGTTTTTATTTATACCCGGGTATATATAGATTCAAATCGAACAAATTGGTTTTCTAAACTTTTTTGGGTACTTGTGTATTATAGCGGCGCCCATCGCATCGCATACCAAAAGGCATGCGATGGTATGCGATGCGATATTGCGCGATATTGTACAATGTCATACAATTTTAAAATTGTATGACATTGTATATGGCATACAATGCCATACAATGCGATGCGATTAAAAATTGTATAAGCACCCTAATGGGTGCTTACAATGTTAAATGCACCCCCACGCCACCCCCATCCCCCCCCCACTATAAACGTGAACCTGAAGCGTGGCGAGCGCATCGATGATTATACAATGTTTCATCGCATAGGGGGCAAAAATTGCGTCGCATCACAGCGCATCGCATGCCATCGGGTGCATGGCATGCGATGCGATGCGATAAAAACATTGCGTGATGAACATCGGGGGCGCCGCTATAATACACAAGTACCGTTTTTTGTACTGCATGCAAGTAGTCTGTTGTACAGGTATATATATTTGTTTTTATTTCCACTTTAATATATGATAATTGTTATTATACTAATGTATACTAATATAGCCTAAGTGTCAATTTATCATAAGAAATATAAAGACGTTTTTACTTTATAATTGTATTGAATAACTAATCTGTATATTATCCATTAATCTAATTAAAATTAGAATTAGAGGTTATCCCTAGATAACCTATTTTAATTACCCATAGGGTCATTATAACAAAAGCTTGGGTGGAGGCACAAAATATTAGCTAAGCAAGTGAACTAAGTGTTACATATGTTTTAACAAAAAACATTTGTGGATAGGTTCTAGGTTTGGACTCCAAGCACCTGAATGCTCCAGCTGCTCCCTAAACCACAGTGGGTAGCAGTAGGACAGTCTGGGACCACACAGCTCAAAGCTCACTGCCAGCCAGTCATACACTGCTAGTGCCACTGAGGAAGGAGCTGAGACTTTCCAACTAGCTAAAAGTTGGTTACTTAGACATTCTCATCAGTCCCTGCCCCTGCAGAGCTTACATTCCATGTTTCCTGCCACATACACACTAGTTTAATTTTTTTTGTTGGGAGCTAATTAATATACAAGTATATTTTTGGATCGGAAGGGGAAATGGAAGTACCCGAAGGAAACCAACAATATGGGAAGATTATGAAAACTTAAGACAGTTAGGACCACCATGAGCGTTGAACCCAAGACCTTAGCGCTGTCAAGAAGTAATGCTAACTAATACACCATGCTACCCAAGTATTAAGCTTTCATTATTTGGGTGTGAACTGTAAATGTGTTTAGGCATTTCTACCATAAACTACCAAGTGTCTTCACTATACAGTATATATGTCTTTTAATTATTTTACACAATGTACAATAACATATTACAGTATATTAGGTTTAATATAAATTGCATACTTAAGGGGTGATTCAGGTTGGTTTGCAAAAGCAAACTCCTTTAATGGACATAACCATGTGCACTATAGGTGGGGCTGATGTAGCATGTGCAGAGAGAGTTACATTTGGATGAGTTATTTTGCTTATGTGCAGGGTAAATACTGGCTACTTTATTTTTACACTGCACTATAGATATCAGTTTAAAGTAAAACCCCCACCCAAATCTAACTCTCTCTGCATATGTTACATATGCCCATCTGCTGTGCAACATGGTTTTATCCATTAAAGAAAGAGTTTGCTTTTGTAAACCAACCTGAATCACCCCCTAACACATAGGGACACCTTGTACTAATGAGCTCACAGTTACCAATACTAGTATTATACTGGTCTAGTGTTGATTAATAATTAGCAAAATGCTTTGAAGTGTAATGTTCATTCACAGAGTAGCCTACATTACATGTAAATCAAAGCTACTTGAATCTGCTCTTAGCAGCCCAGCGTCTGTATGTTCTGTTTGTCCATGAGACCATTATTCTTATATTCCTTACAGACTAACAGCATACTTTGGTTTAAAAGAGATCTGCTTTGCGAAAAAAGGTGAAATTGTCCTGGTCAATGGAGCAGCCGGAGCTGTTGGAACCTTAGTTGGCCAGATAGCGAAAATCATGGTAAGTATTGGTCCCACTGATGCAACACACATTTATACAGTACCTAAGGCAGAATGTCATGATGAGACACCTGGAAGAAAAAACTATTAGTGAAGCTTAGTCATGGGCGCTGAATGGTTGTCTGGGCCTGGTAAAATGAAGGAACATGGCCATTGTTAGTGGGCATGGCCACACCCTGTATAAAATAATATAAATTTTGTGTGGGTGGGTACCAATGCAGGAATGGGTGTGATCGCACACCAGTGCAGGGAGAGAGAGGACTGCTGATGCTGCCTCTCTCCTCAGCTCAGTACACAGCACTGAGAAGCATGTGCTTGGCTGGGGAGAGAGGCTGTGCTGCAGTGGCAGTCTGTCCTCTTTCTCCCACTGCCCAGCTCTCTGCAATGGGGGATGGGGTAGCTTGCCCCGGACCCCTCAATGTGACCTGAGTAAATAGTACCCCCCCCCCTCATTGGGTTCAATTACGTTCCGCAGGACACTGCATTGGCATCTGGTAATATATGTAGTGAGGTAGGAACAGGGCCAGCTTTACCATTAGGCTGATTTAGGCAGCTGCTTAGGGACTCCAGAACCTGGGAGGGGGGGCGCCCCTGACCAGTGGTGACTCCAGAGGAGGAACTGCAAAACAATTTAAAATGCAAATAGGGGGGAGACACCAACTACCAGTGAGTCATTTTGCAGTGGGTGTTGCTCCCCTATTTTAAACCTGTCCTGCAGCTCCTTCTCTGGAGCTGCTACTACCCCTGACTATAACAAAATGAAGGATGACTCTGAGAAAGGCATCCTTTTGGAATTTAAAGCAAATGGCTGGTGTTGAAACTCTAAGATACACCTAGGCAATTTCACTTGATGTTCTAGAATAATGTTATTGGTGTGTGGGTTGTGGTGGGAGCAGTAACCCCAAATCCCATTTCCTCCTCCCACCCCTATCTCACTGCTTGCTTCTTTTCTTGCACAGTGCCCCCCATTCAAAGTGCCCCCCCCCCCCACCCCCCACCCAGCCCAGTGTCACCCACCATATCCCAGTCCCCTTCTCCTGTGTAATATTTTCTCCCTCCCACCACCATCTCACTTTCCCTTCACATCCAGCCCAATGCCCCACTATATACAATATCTCTCACTGCCTTTCCCTATCTTCCTCTCCCTTTTCACCCTCTGCCTCTCCACCTCCCAATGTCTCTCCTCATCACCTCTCTCCAAATCACCCACTGCCTTTTCCCATCATCCTCTCCTTGCCACCATCTGCATTCCATGTCACCTATGGCCAGGGGTAAAAGTTAGGGGGAACAGGGTGGAACTCAGCTCCACCTCCACTACAGCCCTGCACAGTAATTCGAACAAAAACTTGTCCCAGTGGCTTCCTTTTTTAGCACAGTGCATGTGATATCAAGCTGTCAAAACCTCTGAAGTGAAAAACCGCTGCGCAGCAGGACTTGTGCATGCTGAAGAAAAGGTGGAAGCTGAAGAGAGGAAGCTGGGGGGGACACAATTGGAGTTCAAGTTGCTTGAAGGGAATGGGCAGTTAGCTGCTTGCGGGTCAGAGACATATATGTATAAGGCTCACTTAATGCCTACAGTATGTGTTTAAGTGGCAATACCACTGTGGGCATTATGTGTAAGAGGCACTACTGTGTGGCATACATGTACTGTATAAAGAGTACTACTGTGTAGTGTAGCTTGAATAAGGGACACAACATGCTGTGAAATTTGAATATGATTGTGAACTGTATGGGGTAATTTGAATTGGAGGTTCTATTGTGTGACCATGTCCCTTCCTTGTGAGACAATTTCCCCTTTATAAAGTTTTGGAGGTGGGATACAAATTTTATAGTTTGCAGGGGGTGCCAAAAACCTTGGCACTGGCCCAGGCTCCGCCTAAAGGGGAGCGGGAAGGGGGATTGGTAGGAAGTGAAACGAGTTCTATCACCAAGGACCACTTTAATCCCTGCCTACGATCTCATATTATCTCTCCCTGTCATCCTTTCTATGACTGTGTTTGCTGAAGATAGTGGATGAAGACAGAGGAGGCAATGGTTGAAATGAGCTGGGAAGAAGGTGACGAGGCTAGCATTAAGTAGTAGTAGTAGTATGTTTATTTATAAGGCGCCGCAAAGTGTCCGCAGCGCCGTACATAGCAAACAAAAAACAAATGACAAGGTAACGTACAGGGTGTGTTGAAGAATACAGTATAAATAGGGGTATAGCTGGTAGAAATAAAATCAGCATCAGTTCAGAAGTAGGTGTCAAAATTGTCGAGGAGACTGAAGATGAAGTAGAGGAAGGGAAGAACAGGACAGGAGGACAGGTGAGGTAAAAAGGTAGGGTGAGTACGTGAGGCAGGAGGACCCTACTCATAAGAGTTAGCATACTAAAAATAGGGTGGACGAACAAAAAACAACAGGATAAGTAGGAACGGAGGGGAACGGAGGCAGGATAGGAGGATCAAAAGAGGTTAGGAGGAGGGATAGGCTAGTCGAAAAAAGTGGGTTTTAAGGGAGCGCTTGAAGGAGGTAAGGGAATCAGAAAGCCTGATGGGTGGCGGGAGATTGTTCCAGTGCAGGGGGGCAGCGCGAGAGAAGTCTTGGACACGGGAGTGGGAGGAGGTGATTAGGTGAGAGGTCAGTCGGCGGTCAGCGATGGAGCGAAGAGGACGGGAGGGAGTGTGGATAGAGATCAGTGAAGAGAGGTAAGGAGCGGTGGAGGAGGAGAGAGCCTTGTAGGTGGTGGTGAGGAGTTTAAAGAGAACTCGGAAAGGAATGGAGAGCCAGTGAAGAGATAGACAGAAGGGGGAGGCGGAGGTCGAGCGGCGGGACAGGAAGATGAGCCTAGCAGCAGCGTTAAGAATGGTTTGGAGAGGTGCGAGGCGGGTGAGAGGTAGCCCAGAGAGAAGGATGTTGCAGTAGTCAAGGCGGGAGATGACAAGAGAGTGAATGAGAATTTTGGTCGCGTCAGTGGAGAGGAATGGTCTGATGCGTGAGATGTTGCGTAGGTGAAAGCGGCAAGACTGTGAGAGAGCACGAATGTGGGGGGTGTAAGGGATTGAGTACCGAGTAGTGAAGAAAACAAGGGCATGACTGATGGATACAGCATTCATTTTGAGGCCATGCCCCTTGCTGTGATGCCACACCCATTTTTCTAGAGGGCACATGCCATTTATGGCATCGGATGTGGCTGATTTGCCATTTTTATAAATGGCAGGGTAGGCCGAATTCGGCTATACAAATGAATACACCATGTGGCCATAGAGATCTATGTGATCGGCAAATTTACAATCTTTCATACTGGTGAATTCGGATACTGTAAAAGTAATTTTTCTAAAAGTACTCACGTTTTTGTGGTGAGTTTTTTATCAGTCAGATCCATGCAGGATTCCATGTGTAATAATGATAAAAATAAATAAATAATTTAAAAAACCCGGGGTGTGGTCCCCCTGCCCGGCAATAACCAGCCCCGAGCTTATTGAACCAGTCCTGGTTGCAGAAATACAGGAGGAAAAGGCTGGGGTTGACCTGCATTTCTATAACCAGCACTAGGCTCATTGCTTGGTTCGGGTTCCCAAAATACAGAGGACAAAATGAGTAGGGGCCCCCTGGTACCTCATGAAACCTAATAATTCTGTGTCTCTGCCAGCACTGCATAATGTCCTGCTCACTTTCTGATTGCCTGGTTCTGCTGCTGCATAAGAGGGACAGCTAGTGATATCAATGCGCTTTGTCCGTGGGGGGTCCAGAGTACAGTATTCCCTGCGCCCCCCTTAATATAGCTATGTTCAACAATACATCAAGCATTCTGGCCTGTCAGAATCCCTACCAAAAAGAAGAGCCTTCTCGTTTCTTCCTGTTGCACCTGCCTGGAATCACCATCCACTGGCTCACACAAATATACAGGTCAGGGCTGCCGCTAGTAAATGGGGGGGGGGGGGGGGGGTTGAGAGACAAAGAAAGACTAAAGGTGTGTACACAAGGCGCAATTTTGGTTATCAAGTTTGACTAGTCAAATCGATAGCAAGTTAGTAAAAATTGCACCTTGTTTGGCCGCATCCGATCTGGATTCAGTCTTGATGCATGGCTCTATGGCGCTGGAATTGTGTAAGTAGAAATAGACTGTGCACCACGGTCTATTTCTACTAGATTGAAAGGTGGCCCATGCTGCTATATACATTGATCTACTAGATGCTCAATGCAGCATGCTCCTCCCCATGCCATCCCCCATCCCTGTCAGCTGATGCCTGCACCCACCGGCCGCTGATATTGAATCGATATCGTTGGCTGTCATATCACAACATGTACAGTATATACTATTGTGAAGGAGCCGACTGAGAGACACAGAGTGAAGGGGGCAAGTTGAGAGACAGAATGAAGGATGAGAGGCTGAGAGACACAGGAAAGGGAGAGCAGGCAACAGACACAGAGTGAAGGGAGGACAGGCTGATAGACAAAGTAAAGTGGGAAGGCTAAGAGACAGAGTAAAGGGTAGGAGGATGAGAGGTACACAGTGAAGAGGGAAGGGTGAGAGACACAAAGTGAGGGATTGTGATAGTTTCAGGGAGAAGAATATTGTGTGGCAGAGAGATGAAGTTGGGACTGGGACTCCCAGCCTCCTCACCTCCTGAACCACCCAATCCTGACATAACTGCCATGATACAGGCTGGGTATGAAAAATAACAGTTAGGAGCTAGTTGGCTGGTACTATAGATCCCGAAATCACCTTTGCTTTATCTATATCTTTAATACCTACAGTAGATTGCCCGGTGCCTTGAGGACCATGTTTGTGAACCACTGTTATATCCATCACATATCTAGCATTACATACATTAGTAGTTGACCACCCTCTCCTGCTGAACACCCCCCACTCCTTTGGCATTACTGGCACTGTCTTCTCATGGTTCACCTCATACTCTCCGATTGCTCCTTCTCCGTCTCCACTCCGAGCTCCTCCTCTTCTACTACCCCGCAGCCAGTCGGGGTTCCCCAGGGGTCAGTCCTTGGCCCTCTCCTCTTCTCCCTCTACACCACCTCTCTGGGCACCCTCATCAGCTCCTACGCCTTCCATTACCACCTTTATGCTGATTATACTCTAATCTATCTCTCCTCCCCCGATCTATCCCCATCACTCCTGTCCAAGGTCTCCGAATGCCTCACGGCCATCTCAGCCTGGATGACCAAACGCTTCCTGAAACTAAACATGGCTAAAACTGAACTTCTAATCTTCCATCCCCGAACATCCCCTCTTCTCCCACTATCTCCATCAGCATTGGTGAAACCGAGATCACCTCCACCGACCAAACGCGCTGCCTCGGTGTCATCATTGACTCCTCCCTCTCTTTCACCCCCCCACATTCGTGCTCTCTCACAGTCTTGCCGCTTTCACCTACGCAACATCTCACGCATCAGACCATTCCTCTCCACAGACGCGACCAAAATTCTCATTCATTCTCTTGTCATCTCCCGCCTTGACTACTGCAACATCCTTCTCTCTGGGCTACCTCTCACCCGCCTCGCACCTCTCCAATCCATTCTTAACGCTGCTGCTAGGCTCATCTTCCTCTCCCGCCGCTCTACCTCCGCCTCCCCCCTCTGTCTATCTCTTCACTGGCTCCCCATTCCTTTCCGAGTTCACTTTAAACTCCTCACCACCACCTACAAGGCTCTCTCCTCCTCCACCGCTCCTTACCTCTCTTCACTGATCTCTATCCACACTCCCTCCCGTCCTCTTCGCTCCATCGCTGACCGCCGACTGACCTCTCACCTAATCACCTCCCCCCACTCCCGTGTCCAAGACTTCTCTCGCGCTGCCCCCCTGCACTGGAACAACCTCCCACCACCCACCAGGCTTTCAAGTGCTCCCTCAAAACCCACTTCTCTCGACTAGCCTATTCCTCCTCCTCCTAACCTCTTTTGCTCCTCCTATCCTGCCTACCCTACCCCTCCATCCATTCCCATCCATTCCTACTTATCCTATTGTTTTTCATTTATACACCCACCTTCTTTTAGTCTGTTAACTTTTATGAGTAGGGCCCTCCTTCCTCACGTACTCACCCTACCTCTTTACCTCACCAGTGCTCCTGCCTTGTACTTCCCTTCCTCTACTTCATCTTCAGTCTCCTCGACAATTTCGACACCTACTTCAGAACTGATGCTGATTTTAGTTCTACCATCTATACCCCTATTTATGCTGTATTTTATCAACACACCCTGTATGTTACCTTGTAATTTGTTTTTTGTTTGATATGTACGGAGCTGCGGACACTTTGTGGCACCTTATAAATAAATGTACTACTACTACTAGTGCATATTTCGGTACTTGTGTATTATAGTGGCGCCCATCGCATCGCATACTATAAGGCATGCGATGGTATGCGATGCAACGCGATATTGCGCGATATTGTACAATGTCATACAATTTTAAAATTATATGACATTGTGTATGGCATACAATGCCATACAATGCGATGCGATTAAAAATTGTATAAGCACCCTAATGGGTGCTTACAATGTTAAATGCACCCCCACGCCACCCCCCCACTATAAACGTGAACCTGAAGCGTGGCAAGCGCAGCGAGCCCGCGAGGGGCGGCGGTACGCGTCCTCCGACCTTTTCATACCCCCTCTATCCACGTCGGCGTGGAGTTGAGAATAGAAAGTGTGGCGAGCCAGAAGCGCGGCGAGCGAAACGAGACTCGCGAGGGGACGCCGATACCTTCACAGGTATCGGCGTCCCCTCGCGGGCTTCACAGGTATCCGCGTCCCCTCGCGGGGCACGCTGCGCTCGCCACGCTTCGGGCTCGGTGGCTCGCTGCGCTCGCCACACTTTCTATTCTCTACTCCATGCTGACGTGGATAGTGGGGGTATGAAAAGGTCGGAGGACGCGAACCGCCGACGCTCGCCACGCTTGGGGTTCACGTTTATAGTGGGGGGGTGGCGTGGGGGTGCATTTAACATTGTAAGCACCCATTTGGGTGCTTAAAAGCACCCTTTAGGGTGCTTATACAATGTTTCATCGCATAGGGGACCAAAATCGCGTCGCATCGCATCGCATGCCATCTGGTGCATGGCATGCAATGCGATAAAAACATTGCGCGATGTACATCGGGGGCGCCGCTATAATACACAAGTACCCATATTTCTACTTATAGTCTTTTTTTCTCTCAGGGTTGTAAGGTGGTTGGCTCTGCTGGCTCAGATGACAAGGTGGAATATTTGAAAGAAATTGGTTTTGATGAAGTCTTCAACTACAAGACAGTAAGCTCCTTGGAGGATGCCTTGAAGAAGGCATCTCCAGAGGGTTATGATTGCTTCTTTGAGAATGTAAGTTAGTATCATTGAAATCCAGCTGTTAATGCCTGAAAATATAGTTGTAGAATGGCTTTCTAAAAATCACTCATATTAATAATAAAAATACTATATAAAGTAGCCATTTAACCTTTTGAGTGCCAACATTACTATGAGAGATGTGTCAAATATTTGCTAAAAATAACAGGGTCATAGTTGGGGAATATGAATTACTTTAGTTATTGCGGGTAAATGATCTTAAGACAATTAATTGAAGTTTAGATAACTAACGTTGTTGGCACTCAATGGGCTAAGCCTAAATTGACAAAGATGTAACATTTGGGGAGCTAATAAATTATGATATATAGCAGGGGTCCTCAAACTTTTTAAATAGGGGGCCAGTTCACTGTCCCTCAGACTGTTGGAGGGCCGGACTATAGTAAAAACAGAAACTATGAACAAATTCCTATGCACGCTGCATATATCTTATTTTAAAGTGAAGAAACAAAATGGGAACAAATACAATATTTAAAATGAAGTAAAGTTAAATTCTCCCCCATGTATAATAACGGGACCCCACAGGCTGCTCCCCCCTGTATAATAACAGGACCCCCACAGGCTGCTCCCCTGTATAATAACAGGACCCCCACAGGCTGCTCTCCCTGTATAACAGGACACCACAGGCTGCTCCCCCTGTATAGTATAAGTAATGCCATGACACCACAGGCTGCTCCCCCTGTATAATAAATTATTATACTGGGGGAGCAGCCTGTGGTGTCATAGCATTACTTATACTATACAGGGAGAGCGGCCTGTGGTGTCATGGCATTATTATATGGCATTATTATTAATAATGCCATGACATCACAGGCTGCTTCCCCTGCATAATAACAGGAGGACACAACAGGCTGCTCCCCCTTAACACATTTAAAGAAGGACACCTCAGGAAACAGCAGAATTCTTAATTTTTTTTGTGAGTTTGATCCTCACCTGCTGCTGCTCCCAGCTTGCTTGATGCTTCATGCGGCAGCGGTCCCCGACTCCCCGTCCACCCCTCCAACAGCCTGCTGCTCCTACTTGCTTCACAGACGCATGGGCAGGCGGCGTCATCGTCATGACTTCCACACCCAGCATCTGAGGCATCAGAGGGAACCTCCTCCACATAGACCTGGAGGCCGGCAGCCATGTTCCTGTAGCCGCGGCCATGTTTTAAAAGCCTACAGGAACATGGCCGCCGACAGTGGAGGAGAAGGTGAGGGACCGCGGCCCGCAGCACTCCTTTTAGAGCTTCCAGTCTGATAACCCGGCGGGCCGCATAAACGTCCTCAGCGGGCCGTTTGAGGACCCCTGATTTATAGTAACACAAACAAGCATACTAATGACATTATGCGATAGTACCAACAATAGAGGCATACTAATAACTTCACACTATAGTACCACCAATAGAGGCATACTAATAACTTCACACTAAAGTACCACCAATAGAGGCATACTAATAACCTCCCACTATAGTATCGCCAATAGAGGCATATTACTGTAACTACTTCACACTATAGTATCGCCAGTAGAGGCATACTAACTAAATCACATTATAGTATCACCAATAGAGGCATACTTATGACCCCACACTACAGTATCACCAAAACATTGGTGTGGGTGGCACATTTTATTAGAGGGTGCACTGTCGAAGGGGTGTGACTAGCCCATTGGGCTTGTCTAGCAGTGCCTATTGGCAATCACTGCAAATTGAATAATATAGGTAATTTGATTAGAGTATACAGTAGGGGGTAGCAGGCAGATGATTTTGTCAATAATGGTACAGAACATGTATAATGTGATGATTTCACAACTGCGGTGCCATTGATAATTATGGTGCATGTCCCGCGTGCAGCAGATGACTGGGTTACTCTGACCAGTTTTAATGTGTTTTGGGGGGTAGTTACCCAGCATTGGCAGGCTGTTGTCGTCTGTATGTTAATCAAATTTAAGCACAGCTGCCACACTGTGAACCTTGGGCCTTCTGTGTCTCTGGGTTCGGGAGGAAAGTACCATTTGTACCCCCTTGTAGCCAGGACTAGGGGGAACTTCCCATCTTCTCCCTTCTCCTTCTCCCTTCTCCTCCTCCCGCAGGCCTGACTCCCTCATGCCATGTTCCTGTAGAGATAGGCCACCTGAGAAGCCTTCACCGCCACACAATGCCTTACACAGTGGAAAGACTCTGAACATACCCTTTAACTGTAACTTTTTGGCTGGTATAGTACTGATTTTCATGGCCAGTACCCGACAAAAAATGGCTTTGTACTGTTTTCTGGGTCTCCAACTGTCCATTGGAAGTATAGAGAAGGGGGCATGGCCACAACCCTTTCCAACTTTGTACCAGTTTTTGCTATACAGATGTTCAAGGGTATACTTGAACATTGTGCACAGTGGCAGCTCATGATAGGCCTGCAGCCACCCTGGATACAGCTAAATCGCTGTTTGAGGACAGGCAGATAATCATGAGCAGACACTTCTGATTGGCTGATGGGCCTGCATTGGCATAGAAAAATTTGAAATGCCGCATTCACGTAGCATGGGCATCGGGGAATACAGAGGCCCGACTTTCCAGCACGCGTGAGGCTGGTCTGTTAAGTGTTGCTGGAGTCCAGAGGTCTTGATTGAGGGCCTGATGATGCATATAAGGCTGGGCATTAAGGTAAGGATGGATGTGCCATGCACATGCCTGTAACTACAAATAGAGGCACACTAATGACATCACACTATAGTACCACCAATAGAGGCATACTAATGACATCACACTATAGTACCGCCAATAGAGGCACACTAATGACATCACACTATAGTACCACCAATAGAGGCATACTAATGACATCACACTATAGTACCACCAATAGAGGCACACTAATTACATCACACTATAGTACCACCAATAGAGGCACACTAATGGTAGGAAATAAACTAAATACAGAATGACGAGTTTCTGACATCTGATAGTAATAAAGTTACTTTTCTTGTTTTTTTTACAGTATGAAATAGAGCAGGCTTTCCCAACCACTGTCCTCAAGGCACACCAACAGTGCAGGTTTTAGTGATATCCAGGCTTCAGCACAGATGGATTGATTGGAGTGATCAGAATCATTCAGGTACTAATTAAGTCACCTGTGCTCAAGCCTGGATATCTACAAAACCTGCACTGTTGGCGTGCCTTGAGGACCGTGGTTGGGAAAGCCTGAAATAGAGGATACTTCAGTAATGTTAGTGATCGATTGGGCCCCACATTACAGATGTTATTGGCAATAATGGTATAGAAAACGCAAATTAAACCAAATTATTTGTATTTTTCTGTGCATAGGTTGGGGGATATTTTTCAGACGTGGCTTTGCGTCAAATGAGAAAATATGGAAGGATCGCTGTTTGTGGAGCTATTTCTCTGTACAATGATGAAGTCCCTAGAAAAGGTAATAGGTTAAATCAAGTTTTGGCATTTTCAAAAATCAAGATTTTGAACACTGTCTCCAGATTTCTATCAATATTTTTTCTGTTAGAATAGAAACCCCAGATTTACTAAGCATTGGGTTAAAGCTGGGCATACAATAGGGATATTTCTCCCCTCGGAGAAGTTGCATGCGATTCCCCCTTGAGCCTCCCGGGACCCTTTTAGGTGCAGGAACGCATGCAGAATATCACATGCAGCCCTTTCGCATGCGATATACAGTATCGCCTGCAATCCTAGTCAAGCCTGCCGGGCTTGAATGCGATCGAACAGATTGCTTCTGCAGCCAGGGTGATTCACATTTCAGAAGAAAAAGAGACAAGCTCAAGGCGAGTCGAGCAGCGCTGTAAATGAGTAACAATGCCAGATGATTGGAAATATAGTACAATTTTACTCAATAAAATAACATGAATTGACATGAAATAACAATAATACAATAAATAAATACAATAATGGATGAGGGGGGGAAGTAAAAGTAAATTGGAATGAATAATTTAAAATCAATAGCCAGGCCTTGATGGATAGGTGTGATAGGGGTATTGTAAAGTTATTACTGGTGGGAGAAAGCTAAGTGCACGTTACCAAATGATGAGTTCAATCCTTTATGAATGTAACAAGGTTAATGTCCTCACGATATTTGCGGTTTGATGGATTGCCGCTGGAGGATGAAGATGTATTGATGCTCACTGGAATAAACAGGCCTCCAATTGAGGTGAGAAGGTTGTTGCTTGTATCACCGGAGGAATCCTTGGAGCGATATACCCAATAGATGTCACTGGGTGAAAGTGTAAAGTAGGCTTCCGTGCACAGTTAGAGACTCACTTGTGCAGGTGGAGGAAGGCATCCATTGTGGTCACCTGAAATCTGCTGTGCACGGTGTCCGCCAATATAGAAAGAACGGGGTGTTGGGTAGTAGAAAGGACAATGTCCACACCAAAAAGATGGTCCGCACATGCTATCCAAAGGCTGGGTACTGTCAACTAACGCGTTTCACTGCGTCCTGCAGCTTTATCAATTTCATGCGATTGATTGCCGTAATTACATGAAAAGAGCCCAAATTGCAGGTGGATCTCCCTAGTGTATGAGGGTCTTTACAAACAGCAGAAAAGCCAAAAACTGCCCAAAACAGATGACTTTGGGTGAAGCACGGCACAGATAACTATAATCTGTACAGGATATTTTTATCATGAATTAGGTTTAAAAGCAGCAACCAATTAATGTAGGGGAGAGCTGCTTAGCACATACAAGCATACAGTACATGTTCTGTTGTATGAAATATATGTGCTGGCTGGTTACCCCGGGGATCGGCAGCACTGTGAGTATGTATGTATGTACTGTATGTACTGTGTGTGTGTGTGTGTGTGTGTGTATATATATATATATATATATATGTCCTTTAATCCAACCATTTTGGGGTTACTCCCATCGTCAGGTTACTCAGCTTGCTCTGTTTTAAATATATATATATAACAGCAATTCCTTTGAAAGTCCAACTTTAAGCAACTGGTAGTCCCAGCGTGATTTATTTTCTAGCACTTAGGTCTCTTAAGGACCGGCAGCTCCCTTCATACACACCTGGATTTGCAGGTCAAGTCAATCTAAAGGTACAGATAGGAGCGCTCCATAGTGCATTATCCAAGATATAAAAGTTTATTCACATGAAGGTTTCCACGGTATATAAAAGCACTGGGTCACATACCCTTAATGACGGTTATCACAACCGCAGTGTTTTTCAGCATAAAACTCGGTGTACCTCACAGGTAGGGATGCCAATCCGGGGCATTTTTTCAATCCGGGATTGAAAACTGCTCAATCCCGGGATTCCCGGGATCCCAGGATTGGCATCCCTAGTTGTGTCAGGCGTGTCTCATACCCACCCCCACACCGGCCGACCCGCACATTTACTTACATTAGCGGGTGGGCGGGAGTGGGTTTGGAGGTGCACGGTGCACCTTCTCATTAGCAGACAGCACAGCAGGAACAGAAGAGGCAGGCCGGAAAGGAGGCAGGCAGGCGGGCAGAGGAGCAGAGGCGGGCTTGCGGATGAGAGTGGAAGGGGACGGGCACAGGAGAAGGCTGCATCAGACTGGGCGGCGTGGCCTGTGCAGCGTGACCTCTACTGTCACGCTACGCAGGCCGCACGCAGGAGTCAGGATTCGGGAACAGCCGGGCAGCGTCTGAGCGAGTGCTCAGACGCTGCCCGGCATTAGACTGCGCATGCGCAGTCTAATCCCGGGATTGGATACTCCAATCCCGGGATTGAAATCCCTGACTTTTTGAGGCCAAATCCCGGGATCCCGCCGATCCTGGGATTGGCCACCCTACTCACACCCTACGCATTTCGTCATCAACGCATTTCTCAGCCCAGCAGAGAAATCCCTAGTTAATTTGGAACCCTTTGAGAACAACCAGTCCTTCTCTGCACCCTGTGGGCTTTGGGTGCAGTGGTAATAGTGTCAATAAATAGTTACTTATTATTGCTCTTTACAGGAGAACTACAGGTCTCAACAAGGTGCCCAATCATGATGGCACTTGTGAAACACACCTGTACTTCAACTGGAGACACATTAGGGTAAATTTACTAAGATGGGAGATCTATTAAGATGTAATGTTGCCCTAAGCAACCAATCAGATTCTTCTTATTATTTATTTAGCACCTTCTAGCAGATAATTGATATAAACTCAATCTGATTGGTTGCTCTGGGCAACATCCCATCTTCAATATAACTCCCATCTTCGTAAATAAAGCCCAATGTGTTCTATTTGAGACATCATAAAGAAAACATCACTATTCTATAATT
Source organism: Crinia signifera (assembly GCF_055691185.1). NCBI lineage: Eukaryota > Metazoa > Chordata > Amphibia > Anura > Myobatrachidae > Crinia > Crinia signifera. The sequence continues at coordinate 275,062,949 of NC_139217.1, read as the reverse complement.
CTTTCACTGCAGGAGAATATGTTCACATCCCTTTAATTTTCAATGAGCTGCGAATGGAAGGATTTTTAGTTCAGCGTTGGCATGACAGATACAATGAGGGTCTGGAAAAACTTCTGCAATGGGTTCTTGAGGTAATTATTCTTTGCCTTATTCCTTGTATTATTATTCTATATGGTGCTACAAGGGTTCCACAGCACCTAACAAAGTACATAAACAAATGAGCACAACAAGAAAACTGTGACTTACAGTACAAGACAATGTAGAACAAGTACACACACACACATGCACACACACACATATATAATATATATATTATTACTATTATGTATATAAACACTGACAGTGAAATGGCGGCAGAACCA